>NC_047040.1:33500516-33805766 GCF_011762595.2 Tursiops truncatus
ACCATTAAGTACAAGAGCACGTTTAGTTCAGCACCACTGGCTGCTTAATTGGCTGATCCTATAGCCGCTCTCCTCATCCGCCAACACAGCGTCTAACAAGCTGCTTGCGGGGCAATTAGTCCTCAGGTTCCTAAGACCCGGCTGGAGAAGGATCTGTTCCCTTCCTGGGCATTCATTTGTCTGTGAGCCTGTTGGCTGGGGGCTGGGGAATAGCTTCTCATCCAGAGGTCCTGCATGGAACTTAATGGGGCTTAATGGGGCTCAGAGGACCAGCCATCCTAAGGAGAGGTGTCACGTTCCTGGGGGAAAGCTGTAGCCTTTCTTCAGGGCCCAGAAAAAGCAGCCCTGACTGTCTCTCTGGGGCCTTCTGGGGTCCCTCCCTGCAGCCTGGGCAAACGGAATGGAGAGGCAAAAAGATTCAATGGTTAGAGAATGCACAGAGTTGGGTAGACCTTCGTAGTTTTGAAACCCGGCTCCATCTCTTATCAGCCATGTGACTTTGGGAAAGTTATAGTTACTAATCTTTTTCTGGGTCTCAGGTTCTTCCCATGTGAAAATGGGGTAACAATAACAACTATTATTATACTGTCACCTACAAATAAGGATCACATAATGCTGTGTATGTGACGTGCTTAGCATAGTGCATGGTGCCCATCATTAGGGCAATAATGAGATTGCAGAAGCAAATGAAATCATATTGCCAGAGGCAGACGTTTCAACCCTCAGTCAGCAGAGGGAACTGGAAGCGATGGGCAATGGGGAGATGGCATGTCCCTCAGTAGGATGGCAGGCAGCCGTGAAGTCAACAAACTTTGAGCAGAATTGAAACTTGGATTTTTGGGGAGCCAATTACTGTCATGAGGGAAGGCAACTGTGGGTGCTCCAGGGTGGGATATACCCTCCTCCCAAGTTAATTCACTTACTGTGGCCATTAGAAGGAAGGCAAGTATCCAGGCATTATGACTGTCATTATCCTTATGTCCAAATGTGGTGTGTGGTTTGCACACATCTATGTACCTTAATGCATTTGATCCGCAGAACAACCCTATGAGATTTGTTGAGGTTCACATTTCCAGATGAGAAAACTGAGGCTCAGAGTAGTTGTTACTTGCCTCCATTGACCACAGGGCTGGGTGCAAAGGTGGATCTAGAGTCTAATATTTTCTGAGTCCAGTGATGCATTATGATGCCATGATAACAGACACCGCTAACATTGCTGAGGGCACGGGTTGCTTATGACCTTTTTAAACATCGCTGGGAGAGGTTGTTGTCAATATCTGATTTAACTTTCTGTTCATAACTGTGCAGGTCACCAAGCCCCATTGCTAGTGATAGAAAGCACCGGTCCCGCCGTAGACTAAACGTGTGTGTCCCAACAAAATTCATATGCTGAAACCTAATCCCCAATATTATGGTATTTGGAGGTGTGGCATTTGGGAGGTGACTAGGTCATGAAGGCGGAACCCTCATGGTGGAATCAGTATCCTTATAAAAGAGACCCCAGAGAACTCTCCTCCCCTTCAACCACGTGAGGACATATTGAAAAGACAAACAACTGTCTGTGAAACAGAAGCGTGTCCTCACCAGACATCGAATCCGCTGGAGGCTTGATCTTGGACTTTCCAACCCCCAGAACTATGAGAAACAAATGTCTGTTGTTTATAAACCACCAGTCTATTTTGTTACATCAGCCTGAACAGACTGAGACAAGCTCCCAGCCCCTATCTCCTACCCAGATTTACAGGCTGAATGTGGGACGAGTGGATTGGATTTGAACACATTACCCCCAGTTTTACCACTGAACGTCAAGGCTCTGGATTACTCTCACATGATGATATGAGGAGCTGGCCCTTTCTTTTTTTGTTTTGTTTTGTTTTGTTTGCGGTATGCGGGCCTCTCACTGTTGTGGCCTCTCCCGCTGTGGAGCACAGGCTTTGGACGGGCAGGCTCAGCAGCCATGGCTCACGGGCCCAGCCGCTCCGCGGCATGTGGGATCTTCCCAGACCGGGGCACGAACCCGTGTCTCCTGCATCGGCAGGCGGACTCTCAACCACTGCGCCACCAGGGAAGCCCGGAGGTGGGCCTTTCTAATCATGGCTCTCACTGCACCTGGTAACCGAATTGGAAGTCTGTTCCACCAGGAGTGGTCAGGAGAAAGACAAATCCCAAAGGAAATGGCTTGTTTTTAGATATTGGGACAGAATGTTCTTTAAAAAATAGAAAAGATGTCCTTTTCTTGGGAGCAGGTGATCTGCTCTAAAGCATCAGTGCATTAAGTTTCTTTTGGCCTTGGGCTCCCAGTTGGGAACATCACCTTAGCCTGTCCATAATGGCCAACCAGACTCAGTCTGGGGTACTGCCGGCCATTCTGGGGGGTTATGAGAAGAGAAGCTCATATGGGTGGAGTCTGATGAGGAAACAAAACTGAGAAATGGAGAGAAAACAAAAGGCCTGGTTGCTTTGTTTGAGGCACTAGAAACCAGACCTACTTCTAGACTTTTGCACTTAAATGGAACTAATAAAATACCTTGATTATTTGAGACAGTTTGGATTGGATTTTGTTATTTGCAACTGAAAGCATCCTATGTGAAAACAACTAACAACAGAAGACCACACAGGACACAAATTCAGCACCCTTTCTGGGAGAGGACAAAAGAGAGGGACATCAGTCAAAACTCAGTAGAGCCTTCCCGGTCCACCCCAAGGACAGAGCAGCTGATGCAGCTGCAAGCCTTGGGCCCTGTTCTTGCCTCCCATAGAGGTTGTTGTAATAGAATAAGTCCAGGTGAAACTCTGGATCAAGTGTAGCAGACATGTTCTACAGGTCACAGCCTGTATCCCTAAACTGGCTGAGCGTTAACCAGGACTCACCCGTCGTGGGCAGGGAGTGCTGGGGCCCAGTGCAAACTTACGTGCGCCTCCAGGAAAGTGCTCTGAGTGCAAAACAGGGGCACCCCCTTAGCACGGAGAATCCCAGTCCCTCTTCCCTCTGTTCTGACAAGTCAATAACAAGACCAAGCTTTAGCTCCTTCTTGGTAAAATAAAAGAACTCTCATTGTGGACTGTGCACGATCCTCTATGCAAATTATCCTTGCCTGAGGTGGGCAGTGAGCTTTTTTTTTTTTTTTAACATCTTTATTGGGGTATAATTACTTTACAATGGTGTGTTAGTTTCTGCTTTATAACAAAGTGAATCAGTTATACTTATACATATGTTCCCATATCTCTTCCCTCTTGCGTCTCCCTCCCTCCCACCCTCCCTATCCCACCCCTCCAGGCTGTCACAAAGCACCGAGCCAATATCCCTGTGCCATGCGGCTGCTTCCCACTAGCTATCTACCTTACTACGTTTGTTAGTGTGTATATGTCCATGACTCTCTCTCGCCCCGTCACAGCTCACCCTTCCCCCTCCCCATAACCTCAAGTCCGTTCTCTAGGAGGTCGGGCAGTGGGCTTTTTAAAGGGAAATGCCAACCTAACTTGTGTTGTAAAAGTCTGCCCCTGGCTTGTAAGTGGCCTGGGGCAGAAGGTCACTTCTTTTCTCCCAGCACAGGACCTAACACTTGGGAGGTGCTGGCTAAGTGTTTAGTGAATGAATGAATGAATGAATGAGCTCCTTGGAACTGTAGCCATAGCAACTGCCTCACCCCATCTCTCACTTTGGAGGATCCTTAAGGGAGGGGCACACAGGGCAGGGGAGTGGGAAAGCCACAGGCAAATTCCCCGGGGAATTGCTACTGATCAACTGTGACCTTGAGCAAATGACCTCAATGTGAGCTCAATACTCTTCACCAGAAAGTGGAGTCCTAATATCTACCTTACCAGGCTGCTGTGAGGGTTAAATATGGTGCTCAATAAATGCCAATTCCCTTCCTCCACCACTGCCCCGAGTACTACCAGTGTTGGCCGAAGATGCATGGTGTTCAGGCTGGGGGCATATCTGCCCAGAGGTGCACTGACGCTCCTTTGTGTCTTTCAGGAGTTCCAGGAGGCCCTGCCACTGGGGCGTCCCCTACACTTGGGAACATTTGCAGTTTCCTATTGCTGCTAAGACAAGTGGCCACAAATTTAGTGGCTTAAAACAACACAAATTTACACTCTTACAGTACTCACCGCAGGCCAGACGTCAGAAATCAGTTTCATTGGGTTGAAGTCAGGGTGTTAGCAGGGCTGGTCCCCATCGGGAGGCTCTAGAGGAGAATCTGTTTCTTTACCTTTTCTGTTTCCAGTGGCTGCCTTACTCCTTGGCCTGTGGTCCTTCCTCCATTTTCAAAGAGCGTCACTCCAATCTCTGCTTCAGGCCTCATATCGCCTTGTCTTCTTCTGTAGTCAAATCTCCCTCTGCCTCCCTCTCATAAGGACACTTGTGATCACATTTAGGTCCCACCCAGATAATCCAGGATGATCTCCCCATCTCAAGAGACTTAATCACATCTGCAAATTCCCTTTTGCCTGTGTAAGGTGATGTTCTCAGCTTCCAGGGATTAAGACCTGGATACCTTTGGGGGCCATTCTTCAGCCTCCCACAGGAACCAAGCCATGGGGAAACCTGGTTGGCCCAGGCCACACTCAGGGGCCTGCTTCTCTCTGCCTTGGTGATGGCCATGTCACTAGGGGAGAAAAAATGCACTTCTTAAAGGCTCCGTGGCTGCCCTGTGAGTTGTGTTTTCTTTGCTGGTGAACTCATTCTGCTAGCCATTGTCATTTGTCAAAGGCAGCGGGCAATAAATGTCCCAGGCCACATCCATCTTAGCCCTCCCCTCCCCCAGGATGCCGGTCCATGACCGATGCCCCTGCTGGCCCTGTGGCTCCTCCACTGCCCCACTCAAAGCCTCCGAGGATGTCCAGGTGTTGGCCCGGCTCTGTTTCAGCAGGTCTGAGCTCTCTCCAAGGCTTGCAAAACAGTTTTCTACTCGGATGAGACTGGCGGTCCTTTGAGCCTGTGATAGGTGTCCAAACTCCAGGAAAGTCTTTCTGTCCCAGGCCTGGGCTGAGCCTCACGGAGGAAGGGCATTTATGTCAGTGAAAACACAGAGCCCTGCTTAGTGGGGATTTGTTCTGCCAAGTCCTTCAGGCCACACAGCTCTGCGCCCAGCCCCCTCCTCACGGTGCTGGGCCATCTTGACAGACCCAGCAAGAGCAGTGCGGCTGGTTCACAGGCAGAACGAGAAACGGCTTCAGAGGACCATCCTCGCTAGAGGATGGGGGAAAGAGAAAGGGAGAGAAAATTCTCCTCAAACTCTGAAGGAGGGAGATTGGTTCTTGTCAGGACCAGGATTAAATTGAGATGTTGCTCCGGCTGTTATTTCTGAGCGATGATTTGGGCTAAAATATTAATTTTTAATAGCAAGAAGGATGTACATGTTATAACCACCTCTAAAAAACAGAGCTAGGCAAGAACAACCCCAGGTGCTGGGAAATCTCGTTTTATATGTATTTTTCATGGATGAATACAGGTCTGCATATATTTATCCAATGTCCTCATCTGGACAGAAATGAACACATTTTTCTAATTCAGACTAATTGGGTAGGAGGCCTAAGTGAGATGTCTGAGTTACTATTTTTAAAAAGAAATTCAGTTTTATTATTTTTAAGAGCTTTGAGCAATGAAGCTAACAAGATGTTACCTAGGAGACATATTTACAGATTTATTCTTGAGGTAAAAAAGGCTCCAATTGAGACTTCGGCTGTTGGGAGGGCAGCAGTGGCAAGCTGAAGGTATGTTCTCACGGCAGGTGGGGATGTGTTGGGTATTTTGATTCAGAGAAAATGTTAACTCATTTTGTGTTAGTCTTCCTGGACATCAGTGATGCAGATTTAGATGCCAGCCACCATGCACACACACCTCATACTCTAGTTCTGTACCACAAAACAACCATGACATCTTAGAGCAGAAAGAGACCTCTGCAGTCATGTGGTCAACCGCCACTTCCCAATCCATGAGGCGTCTGAGGGCCAGAAAGGTGAGGTGATTTATCCAGCAGGAGCCCACGAGTGGGTGGAAGAACCAGGACCGGGATGCGAATTTCCTGCTCCCAGGTCAATTCTCTTTCCTCTTTTACTGCTACCTCTTAGGCACCCATGGGCACTTTAGAGAAGGGGAGAAGGAGAGGGGGTGAGAGAGAAGAGAAGAGACACACATTTTGAGAAAGAGATGAATCATCTGAATGCAATTTCTAACTGGATTTGGAGCATGTTACTGTTTATGTTCACTCTCCTCGGCTGGGAAGCAGACCCTGGGACTCTGGAGCGAATACAGCAGAACAGCAGCAGATGCCATTTATCCAGTGCTTGCTCGGTGCCAGACACTTTTCTAAGCACTTTACATGGATTAATTTAATCCATCATTTAATCCTTAGCATAGCCCCGTGAAGTACGTACTATTATTAATCCCTTTACACCTGTGAGGAAACTGAGGCAAGGAGAGATTAAATAAATCACCTAAGGCCATGAGTGACTGAGCCAGGACTCAAATCCAACCCACGTCAGAAAACTAAAAATAGAATTACCATATAATCCAAGAATCCCACTCCTGGGCCTATATCCAGACAAAACTATCATTCAAAAAGATACATGCACCCTTATGTCCATAGCAGCACTATTCACAATAGCCAAGACATGGAAATGACATAAATGCCCAGCAACAGATGAATGGATAAAGATGACTTGGTAATATATACAATGGAATACTACTCAGTCATAAAAAAGAACGAAACAATGCCATTTGCAGCAACATGGATGCAACTAGAGATTATCATGCTAAGTGAAGTCAGAAAGAGAAAGACAAATACCATAAAATATCACTTATATGTGGAATCTAAAATATGAAACGAACCTATCTATGAAACAGAAACAGACTCATAGACATAGAGAACAGACTTGTGGTTGCCAAGGGGGAGACGGGTGGGAGAGGGTTGGATTGGGAGTTTGGGATTAGCAGATGGAAACTGGTATATATAGAATGGATAAACAACAAGGTCCTACTGTATAGCACAGGGAACTGTATTCAGTATCCTGTGATAAATCATAATGGAAAAGAATATGAAAAAGAATGTATGTGTGTGTATATATATATATTACAACATTGTAAATCAACTACACTTAAATTAAAAAAAACCTCCAACCCATCTAACTGTACAGCCCTCTCGACCTGGCGCCACTCTGCCCTAACCATTTTGCTCTCTCCAGAGCTTCCCAACAGGTGGCACAAAATACTGGCCCTTCAGCCACTGGGTGTCCAGGCAAGGCCTGGAGTGGCGGGAGCCCCCGGGTTGCTTGCAAAGAACCTCGTCTGCTTACTCTGGATTATGATTATTGTGTTATCGTTATGTTGTATTATTGTCACTGTGTGCCTCCTTGTGAGAAAGGTTGGGAAACGCTGCTCTATTCTGTGACATAGTTTTGATGGATGGTTCAGTTCGTTTCTGTATTGTTCCTGCTGTCTGATTAACTCAGGATGAACTAAGGCCACAGGTCCAGCCCTGCAGGCTGGTGATCTAGTCCCCCACTCGCTCCTCTGGGAGCCATCTGACAAACACAAGGGAGAGAGGGCAAGGTGCGTCCAGACCATCACCTCCCAGAAAGGCCATGGAGCACATGCCCTCTGGGTACAGATAAGCACCCTCATCTGCATATATCAAGGGCAGGAACTTCCAATCCGTGGAGAACAAAGCATGGCATCAGGGTCACAGAGCATCTTTTATCTCTCTATTTCTTGGGTGTCATTTCCATTTTGTAAAAACTTCTCTACCTGTCGTGCAGGGGCACCTGAATTTTGTACTGCTGTTGCAATGATATATTCTTTGAAGGAGAACTACCTGTTCCGGAGATGTCAAGGTCAGAGAGTCAGCAATTATGAGCTTATGAGATAATGACATGGGTGTTTAGTGTGATGGTAAATTACACCGTAGGAAAAAATTTTAAGATTCAGAGTAAACTATTTTCCCATATAAACTTACTGCCTCAGGAAAACTGTGGTTAAAATTATAAATTACCAGGAAACTTCAAATTTCCCCTAGAGAGCCAAAATAGAAATACAAGAAGAAGCATTGTTGAAATCATCCCAAATTAGAAGCAATGTTTATTCAATTAAAAATAAGTGTATTTGCACTATCTGTTTATATGGTGTCTTCTACCAGTGTTTAGCCATGAGGCTCAAAGGGAAATCTAGTAATCCTAGATTTCAGTTTCCTCATCTCCATGATGGGTATGCTATCCTACCCAGCAGCTAACCGACTTCCTACAAATCTCCAAAGAAGTAGCTTCCTCTCCTCTCTCATATGAGTTTGCTTCAGTGGCCTTCATGTTGGGGAAGATCTTTCTAATGTTTACCCTGACTCTTTGTGCCATGATATAAATCCACAACTTCTTGCCTTGTCCGAGGAAAATGACAGACACAGTTAACTCTTCACATTCTTAGAGAGTAGAACAGGGTCAACTCCTAACCTCCCCTTCCAACTACCAAGACAGCAAGGGCTTACTTCCCATGGCTTCCATTTGGGCTGGGAGCTGTCTGTGCTCTCTCCATACACACCTCACGGCGGAGTTCCAGGGTCTGTGCCCAGATACGATGCGGTGGTGGATAGGGTGGTCTCCATGGGTTCTGCCCGTCTTCATGATTGTTCCATCTGCAGAGACAAGGGTTGGCCAGTGCCTAGTGTCGTGGAAGGATAAACTTGTGGTTGCTTCACTCCATAAACACCCAGGAAACACAGCATCTGTAGGAAGGAGTAGAAGAGGCACCCTTCTGAAAAGGGAGGACTGGTCTGGATACCACTGCATGCTGGCCTGGGATCTTGGGCACCTTATCTAAGCCTTTGGAACCTCTCTGTATCCTTATCTATGTAAAGGAAAATGGCATGTACCTCACAAGGTGTTGTTAAGATCAGAGATGTGGATGTTATTAAAAAGCTCATGGTTCCTTCAGCTCAGCCCAGAAAGGTTAAACTGGCACTCTTTGGCCAGAGCCCAGTGGCTGGGTCTAGTTGGGTGAGAAGATGGAGTTACGTCTAGGATATAGTGGCCCAATCATCGGGCTATGCTCTACTGAGTTAAAGATTGCTGACAACTTTTTTTTTTTTTTTTGGCTGCACCCCTTGTGGTTCCCCGACCAGGGATCAAACCCAGGAAGCTCTAACCACTGGACCGCCAGGGAATTCCTGCTGACAACTTTACAATTGTGTGCTATCTCCTTTTCATTTCATGTGGTCATAGCCTCAATATGTATGACAAGTCTTGCACACAGAAGGAAAAGGCATAATTCACTGCATAAGATCAGAAAGTAAGTCCTCTGGGTCAAGGCCTAGTCAATAAAAGACCCCCATCCAAATACAAATACTTGACTTGGGAGGGGTAACCTACTGACAGCTGTTTCTGCATTGTTACAGGTAAATTAGTTAATTCCCTAGCAGATAGCCCTGGGGAGATGGTAAGTGTTGTTTGGGGGAAATGAGGGTGTTTGCCTCCTTGCATGGCAAGGTGCTGGGAAACAGGCAGTTTGCAGTGGGAGAAAGAACACTGAACTTCAGCCTTGGATCTGCCATTTGTACAATGTGTGACCTTGGGCACCTTGCTTAACCCCTCTGAGCCTTTGCTTTCTCTTCTGAAAAAAGTGAGGATGCACAAATACCCCACAAGGCAGTTCCGAGGAGGATTAAGTAGTAGGGTGTGGGTGTTTGTGCTTTATAAACCAGGAAGGGAAATGCAAATGTTGGTTGTTGTCATTACTGTGATCTCCATCTGGTTTGGATACAGGGTCAGCATGGAGAGAAGTATAAATCATAAGCCAGTTACTTTGCTAGGGACAGTGGCTGTGTCAGGCATGGTGTGTGTGTGTGTGTGTGTGTGTGTGTGTGCGTGTGGAAGGGGGGTGGGGTCTGTGAAAGACAGCACACACCAAGATCAACATAACTGTAATGGCTTTCATTACGGAGTGCCTGCTGTGTGCCAGGCACTTGCTCACCACCTATCTACATTCCTTTGAGCCCTTGTAACAACCCCGATATTATTAGTATTTGTTTTTTTGATGAAGCAACTAGCTCAGAGAGGGCAAGTAATGGTCCAAGGTCACACAGCTAGTGAGGGCTGAAGCTAAGACTCAGAGCCAGGCTGGGTGAACTCCAAGGCTCATGCCCTTTGCACTCACTCCTTCCCGTGTTTTTTTTCAAATTCTGCACCCCCAAAACCTTCATCAGGGAAGCCTTGGTTTAAACAAGATACAGGCAGATCCCAGCACCATTCCAACCCTGCAACAGAGGCAGCAACATGGCCCTGAAATCAAATGGGTTCCCTGGAAGTTCACTGGGAGGGCTGGGAGATCCCAAATGAGAAGTGACCACCCGTGTTTGATGTTACCCCAAAGTGCCTGTTCCTCATTTGGGGCATTAGTGGTTGTAATAGAAGTAGTAGTATTTCACCAACAGTGGTGATTAGTTACAGAAGGAGCCAAGTGGCAGCTCATCTCCATGTAAAAATTGCTGCGGGCTCTTGGGGCCCCCTGGCCTGTGTGGTCTCATGTCAACAGGGTGCATATTCCCTGCCTGGTGTCCAGCTGGCGGTGCAGAGCTCTGTGACACAAACCCTTCTAACTCAAGGAGTTTTTAATGAGCCTTCAAGAGAGAAGAAAACAGAAAAAATGCAACAGGAACACAACAGCAAGCAAACCAGTGGGGGTGTAGAATCCCTCCAAGAAGGGATTAACCCTTTCTGCACACAGGGGCTGGTCCCAACCCACTATCTCCCTACAGAGAAGATACCAGCAGGGAAGGAGTGTGGAGATGGAGCCGGAAGGAGACAAACAAACCTCTGGAAATCCAAACACCTATTTTTAAATTCTGGGGTCTCAGCTCAGCCTTAATTTGATGTCATTTGCTTGTTAACTCAGGCGCTGGGCTGGGTGTGTGTCACTTGGGAAGATCTGTTTCAATCACATAATCCTTCATCCACAGGAAGTGGAGGGACTGCTGGCTTCCCCTGAGGCCTCTTGGACCAGAAGGCCGACTTTGTAGGTGTGCACTTTCACACCCTGGGCGTCTACCATCAGGGGACCATGGGGCAGACGGAAAGGAAAACAACCCGCCATCGGCTGGGATTACCTCCTGCTCCGTGGGAGGGGTGGGGACCAGCCAGTGGGGAGGCCTGGGCCAGGACAGAGAGGGGTGTTATTGTGTGGCAGTAGCAGGAACAAATGTGGGTGAAGTGGACGTGGTTTAATTTAGCAAAGGAAATGTCATAACTGTCTCTTTAGTAACCACAAGGTACAAACTCTGGGAAAGATGACTGTCTGCATGCCTTATTTAAAGATCTATATATATACCCATGAGTATTAATAATGCAAACAGGACTCTTTTTTTTTTGCTTCGTGTTAAGATTTTTGACCTACAAATCACTGTTCATATTAAAGATTCTCTTGAAGCCACCCAGTTAAACTCAAGATTAAAACAATATTCGGCCTTTATTTTCCCAATTTCAAAGCTCCCGTTCTCTTCTCTTAAACCTCGATCAGGCAGAGTAGAAGACGTGCGCTCACTCCCTCTTGTGAGAGGACCGGAATCACAACTAACTGCTGAACAATCATTCACAGGAAGACACTGGAACTCACCAAAAAAGATACCCCACATCCAAAGACAAAGGAGAAGCCACAATGAGATGGTAGGAGGGGTGCAATCACAATAAAATCAAATCCCATAACTGCTGGGTGGGTGACTCACAAACTGGAGAACAATTATACCACAGAAGTCCATCCACTGGAGTGAAGGTTCTGAGCCCCACGTCAGGCTTCCCAACCTGGGGTTGGGCAAAGGACCTGGGAGGAGGAATTCTAGAGAATCAGACTTTGAAGACTAATGGAATTTGACTGCAGGACTTCGACAGGACTGGGGGAAACAGAGACTCCACTCTTGGAGGGCACACACAAAGTAGTGTGTGCATCAGGACCCAGGGGGAAGGATCAGTGACCCCACAGGAGACTGAACCAGACCTACCTACTAGTGTTGGAGGGTCTCCTGCAGAGGCGGGGGGTGGCTGTGGCTCACCACAGGGACAAGGACACTGGAAACAGAAGTTCTGGGAAGTACTCCTTGGCGTGAGCCCTCCCAGAGTCTGCCATTAGCCCCACCAAGGAGCTTGTAGCCTCCAGTGCTGGGTTGCCTCAGGCAACAACCAACAGGGAGGGAACCCAGCCCCACCGATCAGCAGACAAGCAGATCAAAGTTTTACTGAGCTCTGCCCACTAGAGCAACACCCAGCTCTACCCATCACCAGTCCCTCCCATCAGGAAGCTTGCACAAGCCTCTTAGATAGCCTCATCCACCAGAGGGC
This sequence comes from Tursiops truncatus, assembly GCF_011762595.2. Taxonomy (NCBI): domain Eukaryota; kingdom Metazoa; phylum Chordata; class Mammalia; order Artiodactyla; family Delphinidae; genus Tursiops; species Tursiops truncatus. The sequence goes on from NC_047040.1 coordinate 33,512,835, forward strand.
AGACAGCAGAAGCAAGAAGAGCTACAATCCTGCAGCCTGTGGAACGAAAACCACATTCACAGAAAGATAGACAAAATGAAAAAGCAGAGGACTATGTACCAGATGAAGGAACAAAATAAAACCCCAGAAAAACAACTAAATGAAGTGGACATAGGCAACCTTCTAGAAAAAGAATTCAAAATAATGGTAGTGAAGATGATCCAGGACCTCGGTAAAAGAATGGAGGCAAAGATCGAGAAGATGCAAGAAATGTTTAACAAAGACCTAGAAGAATTAAAAAACAAACACCTAGAATTAAAGAACAAACAAACAGAGACGAACAATAAAATAACTGAAATGAAAAATACACTAGAAGGAATCAACAGCAGAATAACTGAGGCAGAAAAATAGATAAGTGACCTGGAAGACAGAATGGTGAAATTTACTGCTACAGAACAGAATAAAGAAAAAAGAATGAAAAGAAATGAGGACAGCCTAAGAGACCTCTGGGATAACATTAAATGCACCAACATTCATATTATAGGGGTCCCAGAAGGAGAAGAGAGAGAGGAAGGACCCGAGAAAATATTTGAAGAGATTATAGTTGAAAATTTCCCTAACATGAGAAAGGAAATAGCCACCCAAGTCCAGGAAGTGCAGAGAGTCCCAGGCAAGATAAACCCAAGGAGAAATATGCCAAGACACATAGCAATCAAATTGAAAAAACTTAAAGACAAAGAAAAATTATTTAAAAGCCACAAGGGAAAAACAACAAGTAACGTATAATGGAACTCCCATAAGGTTAACAGCTGATTTCTCAGCAGAAACTCTACAAGGCAGAAGGAAGTGGCATGATATATTCAAAGTGATGAAAGGGAAGAACCTACAACCAAGATTATTCTACCTGGCAAGGATCTCATTCAGATTCAATGGAGAAATCAAAAGCTCTACAGACAAGCAAAAGCTAAGAGAATTCAGCACCACCAAACCAGCTCTTCAGCAAATGCTAAAGGACCTTCTCTAAGTGGGAAACACAAGAGAAGAAAAGGACCTGCAAAGACAAACCCAAAACAATTAAGAAAATTGTAGTAGGAACATACATATCGTTAATTACCTTAAACGTGAATGGATTAAATGCTCCAACCAAAAGACACAGCCTTGCTGAATGGATACAAAAACAAGACCCATATATATGCTATCTATAAGAGACCCACTTCAGACCTGGGGACACATACAGACTGAAAGTGAGAGGATGGAAAAAGATATTCCATGCAAATGGAAATCAAAAGAAAGCTGGAATAGCAATACTCATATCAGATAAAGTAGACTTTAAAATAAAGAATGTTACAAGAGACAAGGAAGGACACTACATAATGATCAAGGGATCAATCCAAAAAGAAGACGTAACAATTATAAAAATATATGCACCCAACATACACCTCAATACATAAGGCAACTGCTAACAGCTATAAAAGAGGAAATCGACAGTAACACAATAATAGTGGGGGACTTTAACACCTCACTTACACCAATGGACAGTTCATCCAGACAGAAAATTAATGAGGAAACACAAGCTTTAAATGACACAATAGACTTGATAGATTTAATTGATATTTATAGGACATTCCAACCGAAATCAGCAGATTACATGTTCTTCTCAAGTGCACACAGAACATTCTCCAGGATAGATCACATCTTGGGTCACAAATCAAGTCTCAGTAAATTTAAGAAAATTGAAATCATATCAAGCATCTTTTCCGACCACAACACTATGGGATTAGAAATCAATTACAGTGAAAAAAAGTAAAAAACACAAACACATGGAGGTTAAACCACATGTTACTAAATAACCGAGAGATCACTGAAGAAATCAAAGAGGAAATCAGAAAATACCTAGAGACAAATGACAATGAAAACACGACGATCCAAAACCTATGGGATGCAGCAAAAGCAGTTCTAAGAGGGAAGTTTATAGCAATACAATCCTACCTCAAGAAACAAGAAAAATCTCAAACAATCTAAACTTACACCTAAAGGAACTAGAGAAAGAAGAACAAACAAAAACCAAAGTTAGTAGAAGGAAAGAAATCATAAAGATGAGAGCAGAAATAAATGAAATAGAAACAAAGAAAACAATAGCCAAGGTCAATAAAACTAAAAACTGGTTCTTTGAGAAGATAAACAAAATTGATAAACCTTTAGCCAGACTCATCAAGAGAAAGAGGACTCAAATCAATAAAATTAGAAATGAAAAAGGTGAAGTTACAACAGATACTGCAGGAATACAAAGCATCCTAAGAGACTACTACAAGCAACTCTATGCCAATAAATGGACAACCTGGAAGAAATGGACAAATTCTTAGAAAGGTTTAACCTTCCAAGACTGAACCAGGAAGAAATAGAAAATATGAACAGAACAATCACAAGTAATGAAATTGAAACTGTGATTAAAAATCTGCCAACAAACAAAAGTCCAGGGACCAGATGGCTTCACAGGTGAATTCTATCAAACATTTAGAGAACAGTGAACACCCATCCTTCTCAAACTCTTCCAAAAATTTGCGGAGGAAGGAACATTCCCAAACTCATTGTATGAGGCCATCATCACCCCAATACCAAAACCAGACAAAGATACTACAAAAAAAGAAACTTACAGACCAATATCACTGAGGAATATAGATGCAAAAATCCTCAACAAAATACTAGCAAACAGAATCTGACAACACATTAAAAGGATTATACACCATGATCGATTGGGATTCATTCCAGGGATGCAAGGATTCTTCAGTATAAGCAAATCAGTTAGTGTGAAACACCATATTAACAAATTGAAGAATAAAAACCATATGATCATGTCAACAGATGCAGAAAAAGCTTTTCACAAAATTCAACACTCATTTATGATTAAAAACTCTCCAGAAAGTGGGCATAGAGAAAACCTACCTCAACATAATAGAGGCCATATATGACAAACCCACAGCAAACATTATTCTCAATGGTGAAAAACTGCAAGCATTTCCTCTAAGATCAGGAACAAGACAAGATGTCCACTCTTTTTTTTTATTTTAATTTATTTTTGGCTGTGTTGGGTCTTCATTGCTGAGTGCAGGCTTTCTCTAGTTGTGGCGAGCAGGGGCTACTCTTTGTTGTGGTGTGCCGGCTTCTCATTGTGGTGGCTTCTATTGTTGTGGAGCACAGGCTCTAGGCATGCGGGTTTCAGTAGTTGCAGTATGTGGGCTCAGTAGTTGTGGCTTGCAGGCTTTAGAGTGCAGGCTCAATAGTTGAGGCGCACAGGCTTAGTTGCTCTGCGGCATGTGGGATCTTCCCGGACCAGGGCTCGAACCCGTGTCCCCTGCATTGGCAGGCATATTCTTAACCACTGCACCACCAGGGAAGTCCAGGATGTTCACTCTTGCCACTATTATTCAACATAGTTTTGGAAGTCCTAGCCAAGGCAATCAAAGAAGAAAAAGAAATAAAAGGAATCCAAATTGGAAAAGAAGAAGTAAAACTGTCACTGTTTGCAGATGACATGATACTATACATAGGGAATCCTAAAGATGCCACCAGAAAACTACTAGAGCTAATCAGTGAATTTGGTAAAGTTGCAGGACACAAAATTAATGCACAGAAATCTCTTGCATTCCTATACACTAACAATGAAAGATCATAAAGAGAAATTAAGGAAAGAAACACATTCACCATTGCAAGAAAAAGAATAAAATACCTAGGAATAAACCTACCTAAGGAGGTAAAAGACCTGTACCCAGAAAACTATAAGACACTGATGATAGGACTCAAAGATGATACAAACAGATGGAGAGATATACCATGGTCTTAGATTGGAAGAATCAATATTGTGAAAATGACTATACTGCCCAAAGCAATCTACAGATTCAGTGTAATCCCTATCAAATTACCAATGGCATTTTTTACAGAAGCGGGGCAAAAAAAATCTTAAAATTTGTATGGAGACACAAAAGACCCCGAATAGCCAAAGCAATCTTGAGAAAGAAAAACGGAGCTGGAGGAATCAGGCTCCCTGACTTCAAATTATACTATAAAGCTACAGTAATCAAGACAATATGGTACTGGCACCAAAACAGAAATACAGATCAATGGAACAGGATAGAAAGCCCAGACATAAACCCACGCACCGATGGTCAACTAATCTATGACAAAGGAGGCAAGGATATACAATGGAGAAAAGACAGTCTCTTCAACATCTCTTCAGTAAGCTGGGAAAACTGGACAGCTACATGTAAAAGAATGAAATTAGAACACTCCCTAACACCATACACAAAAATAAACTCAAGATGGATTAAAGACCTAAATTTAAGACCGGACAGTATAAAAATCTTAGAGGAAAACATAGGAAGAACACTCTTTGACATAAATCACAGCAAAATCTTTTTTGACCCACCTCCTTGGGTAATGGAAATAAAAACAAAACAAAAATAAATGGGACTTAATGAAACTTAAAAGATTTTGCACAGCAAAGGAAACTATAAACAAGATGAAAAGACAACCCTCAGAATGGGAGAAAATACTTGCAAACAAATCAATGGACAAAGGATTAATCTCCAAAATATATAAACAGCTCAAGCAGTTCAATGTTAAAAAAAACAAACAATCCAATCAAAAAATGGGTGGAAGATCTAAATAGACATTTCTCCAAAGACATACAAATGGCCAAGAGGCACATGAAAACCTACTCAACATCACTAATTATTAGAGAAATGCAAATCAAAACTACAATGAGGTATCACTTCACACCAGTTAGAATGAGCATCATCAGAAAATCTACAAACAAAAAAAATGCTGGAGAGGGTGTGGAGAAAAGGGAACCCTCTTGCACTCGTGGTGGGAATGTAAATTGATACAGCCACTATGGAGACCAGTATGGAGGTTCCTTACAAAACTAAAAATAGAACTACCATATGACCCAGCAATCCCACTACTGGCCATATACCTAGAGAAAACCATAATTCAAAAAGCACATGCACCCCAATGTTCACTGCAGCACTATATACAATAGCCAGGTCATGGAAGCAACCTAAATGCCCATCCACAGAGGATTGGATAAAGAATATGTGGTACATCTGTACAATGGAATATTACTCAGCCATAAAAGGGAACGAAATTGGGTCATTTGTAGAGACGTGTATGGATCTAGAGACTGTCATACAGAGTGAAGTAAGTTGGAAAGAGAAAGACAAATATCGTATATTAGGGCATATATGTGGAATCTAGAAAAATGGTACAGATGAACTGGTTCGCAAGGCAGAAATAGATACACAAATGTAGAGAACAAACGTATGGACACCGAGGGGGGAAAGCGGTGGGCGGGGGTGGTGGTGTGATGAATTGGGAGATTGGGATTTACATGTATACACTAATGTGTATAAAATGGATAACTAATAAGAACCTGCTGCATTAAAAAAAAATGAAATAAAACAAAACAAAACAAAACCTCGATCATGCCCAGTCTACAGTTTCTGTAGTTTTTCTCTGTGGAGAAAGGTCTCAAATCAATCAAGTGACTTTATTTATCTAATAGTCACTACCAAGTCTACTGCATATCAAAGCAGAAGTGTGCCTGCATTAAAACCAGGTGGTCCCCGTAGTCCAAGTGAAAAGATAAAAACAAAGTACCAGAGGTCAATGTTGAGTTGTCCGGAAGCCTGGGAAGATCTGAGCTCCCTTCTCTCTTCCCAGTGTGCTTTCTCCCCACATTTCACCTCATTTCTGTTCTTATACTTTATATCATTAATGACAATTGCTAACATTATTGAGTGTTTTCCTGTGCTAGACACTGTGATAAATCGATTACTTACATTTCCCCTTTATGTCTTCATGTTAAGCTGGTATTCTTCACCCATTTTTCAGACGAGGAAATCGGGGCTCAGAGGCACCGACTGGCTTGAAGGTACACAGCTCATAGTTGGTGAGGCCTGTGCTTGAGCCTCCACGGCTCTTGCCTCCAAATCCTATGCACTTTTTTACTGCACAAACACCCCTCTACAGTGACCTGTAAAACAGATATTGTTCATTCTGTTGCCAATAGAGAAACAGGCTGAAAGAATGCAAGCCATCGATTGCCCAAAGTTTTACCACTAGGAAACGGCGAAGCTGGAGCTGGAACTCGGGTTTTTTGACTCCAAATTCAGTGCTATTCCTCTTGCCCCTGCATCAGCCCTGGGTCATTGGCAAATTCAGAAAGGAGAGAGAGCTGAGTTCATGGTTTCTCCAGGGCCCCTTGCCTTGGTCTGTCACCACCTAAGCCCTGAACTCAGGTGCCTGGGCTGTCTTAGGCCTTGGGCTGAGCAAGCCGGGTCAAGCTGCCCTCCAAGGCCCCTTTCATCAAAAACCACTTTCCAGTGCAATTTACCACAAGCATCCTCACCTGGGTTTGGCTAGATTATTTCTCAGGGTCCCTCTTAGGTTCTTTTCCATTAAGATCCCCCTTCAAAGTCCCACTTCTGCAGGAGGCCTTCCTTCTCTCTTTGGCTCAGTTTACTCTATTTAAAACCTTCTCTCTATCAAGCTGACTGTTTTCTCCTTCACTTTTCTGCCCTGGGTCTATGAGAGTCTCCGCTGGATCCCAGATGTGGCCTCCCCAGAATATGGAAACGCCCAGCGCGCCCTTGGGGACCCCTCACGTCTGTGAGGAGGTAGATCACCCAACAGCGCCCTCCCCTGCACAGGCTCCAGGCCCATACCCCATGCCTGTTGCTCCCACCTTGGGTTCACTGTCCTGGAAAAGGTTCGAGGTGGCGATAGAGTTAATGCAATCCAATCCTAGCCTGTGAGGAAGAGCTTGGCACTAGTTATAAACCTGCTCATTGCCAGGGCGGCCCTGTTCTCCATCATTCTCCGCTCCCTCTCCCCAATAAAATGACCCATTTAAACCAGATTTTTCTTATTAACAAGCTTCCTACTAAATGGCTTCAGCTGTGCTTGTTGATTTATAGGACTTAGAAAGCACTGCTCAGCTGTGCCCCTCCCTGCTGGTCCAAGGGCCTGACTGAAACATCTTGTCCTGGTGACATTGTGGGAGGGCAGAAGCCGCCTTCCAAGTGGCAGCTCCAGAAGGGGCTTCTTCTTTTCTTCTTAATATTTTAATTTTAGAAATGTTCAAACCCACAAACTTAGAGAAAATAATGTAATGGAGCCCCTTGAACCGTCACCTTGCCAATCTTGTTTTATCTGCTGCTGCCTGTTTCCTAAACTAACCCCACCAGCTAGATTATTTTAAATTAAATCCCATTTTATCACTTCACCCATTTCAGTATATTTTCTAAGAGATAAAGGACTGTGTGGCCTTTTCACGTAACCACAATGTCATGAATACATCTAAAAATATTAACAATAATTCTTTAATATTATCTAATATCCATCCAGTGTTCAAATTTTCTTGACTGTCTCATAACTTTTAAATACTTGATTCATTTAAATCAGCATCTAATCAATGTTCCCAACTGCATTTGATTTAATATGACCCAAGTTTCTTTTTAATCTATAACAGTTCCTCTCCTCTTTTTTTTTTTTTTTTCAGGGACATCTTGGTGTAGACAAGTTCCCCAAACATATGTACACTGTGCTATCACCAAGAAGGAACTCCTGAAAGCACCCTTGTCAGCAGACCCTCCTTATACTGTGGGTTAAGTTATTTATGTCCTTGGGTATGGCCCTAACCCACAGGCCTCTGCCTACTGTCCCTCAGAGCACCTTAAGACGGTTAAATCACACATAAAAATGCTCAACATCGCTAATCATTAGGGAAATGCAAATCAAGACCACAATGAGATATCATCTCACACCTGTCAGAATGGCTATTATCAAAAAGAACACAAATAACAAATGCTGGTGAGTATGTGGAGGAAAGGGAACCCTTGTACACTGTTGGTGGGGATGTAAATTGGTGCAGCCACTGTGGAAAACAGTATGAACGTTTCTCAAAAAGCTGAAAATAGAACTACCATAAAATCTACCAGTTCCACTGCTGGGAATATATCCGAAAAAAACAGAAACACTAATTCAAAAGACACGTGCACCCCAATGTTCATAGCAGCATTATTTACAATTGCAACCTAAGTGTCCATCAACAGATGAATGAATAAAGAAGATGTGCTATATACAATGGAAAATTACTCAGTTTATGAAAACTACTCATAAAAAGGAACAACATTTGCAGCAACATGGATGGACTTGGAGGGCATTATGCTAAGTGAAATGTCAGACAGAGAAAGACAAATACTGTATGATATCACTTATATGTGGAATCTAAAAAATACAACAAACTAGTGAATATAACAAAAAAGAAGCAGACTCACAGATACAGAGAACAAACTAGTGGTTACCAGTCGGGAAAGGGAAGGGAGAGGGGCAAAATAGGGGTACGCGTAAAAAAAGGGGTTATCGGATTATATGAAATTACGTGTGTGAAACTTTTGAAAATGGCAAAGCACTATAGAATTTAAAGAATCTTTCATTCAATGAAAAAGGAAGGCTTCATCATCTTAGACCAATACTGATTGCAATAATGGGATCCTAAAGGGCTGAGCAGTCACCAACCCCTTCACTCCAATAACTCACATGTATTAGCACGTGAGCATTTACCACTACCCGTCAGGATCGGTCCTCTACCATCTCTATTTTCCCAGATGAGGAAGTAGAAGGATAGAAGAATCTGTTCTACTCTTTCTGATCAGTGGTTGTGGGCTTTGAAATCAAGTTGTCTGAAGGATGCACCCATTTCTTAACCACTGAGGAGCCCTGCCTCAGGGTACAAGGTCTTATTTCCCACCAGGGGCTTTGCTGGGTTTCCAGGCTCCTCTCAGGCAGGGCCAGCAGGGAGAAGTGAGAATCTTGATCACTAGGATGTGTTTGCAGTTCTGGGGAAAGGTGAGGGCAAGGAGGTGGCAGAGAGGCACAGCTGGCATGGAGCTCCGGATTTTCTGTGGACTCCCTTTGTCTGAGCTGGGCTTGTGCCCATCCCCACCAACTCCCGGATGGAGGCTGTGAGCAGGTCTCCCCACCTCCTCTCTTTCACAGGTCCACACAAACCATCATTACCACATCTCTCAAGCCCACGCAAATACCACATCCACGTGCCCTTAGACCCACACCACTCAGCTCACAGGCCAGCCCTCACACGGCTCAGGCCTGCAAGCACATACTTGCCTACACACACATCTCACTGTGCAGAATAAACACAGACCCTGGAGGCGCTGGCGGGGGGTGGGGGTGGGGTTGGGGCGGGTTGGCATTTTCCCGATGGTAGCCAGAACTAAAGGCTACCTGACTTCAGATAGAAAGGTTGTCTATCTATCATCTGTCTAACTATCTATCATCTGTCTATCTATCTATCTAACTATCTATCATCTATCTATGTATCTATCATCTATCTATCTATCTATCTATCATCTGTCTATTATCTATCTATCTATCATCTATCTGTCTATTATCTATCATCTATCTGTCTATTATCTATCATCTATCTATCATCTATCTATTATCTATCTATCTATCATCTATCTGTCTATTATCTATCATCTATCTATCTATCTATCATCTATCTGCCTATTATCTATCTATCTATCATCTATCTATCTGTCTGTCATCTATCTATTATCTATCATCTATCTATCTATCATCTATCTGTCTATTATCTATCTATCATCTATCTATCTATCATCTATCTGTCTATTATCTACCTATCATCTATCTATCTATCTATCTATCTATCATCTATCTGTCTATTATCTATCTATCTATCAACTACCTATCTATCTATCTATCTATCTATCTATCTATCTTTAATAGGTCTTTAGTTCTGGAAAAGGCAAAGGCTTTTGAGCTCCTGGTCTCTGTCGGTCCAGAGAATCTGGAAAGAGCTTGAGGGTTAGTGAGTGAGGCCAGGGTGGAAGGGTTGGAGTCGGGTAAGCAGCCGGCTGGATAAATAGGACTAAATCAAATTCCCCCCATCTGAAGGAGGGGAGCTCTAACCTGCGGTTTTAAGAGATGGAAAAACACCAACTGCTAGCAAGATAATCCAATTTCCTTTCTCCCTCGCTCTGAAGGGGGCTGCCCCAGCCCTCCTGCTCCAACCTCACGCTGGGTTTCAGTCTGGCTAGAACTCTGTACCCCTGCAGCAGAGTTCATATCAAAGCCTCAGCCCCCCAGGGTTCATTAGGAGGCATTTATTTCTGCATATTCTTGGAGAGCAGGAGGGAGGATAACTTGATTCGCAATGCAAATTACTTGGCTGTAATTTCAACTCTCCCTCCCTTCTCACAGGGAGATTTTGCAGGTCATTAAAAATATATGATTGCCTCCAAAACAGCAGTGACTGCCGCTCTGCTGGGCAGGACCAGGTGCTGGTGCTTGAAGGCCACTGAACGACGTGGGGTGGATGCCAGGCCCTCGCTCCTCTTCCAACCTCTATGCTTCAGATCCCAGGGATGGTGGCCCAGTTGGGAGGCCAATGTGGGGATGCAGACCTACTCTGTCTTCATTTCTGTTTTGCCTTTTACTGCTGTGGGGCATCCAAGCTCTTGGTTTCCTATCTGTGAGCTCTCAGTTTCCTCCTCTATAAAAATGGGGATAAATAAGGAGCTGGACCCAGAACACCTGGCACAGAGTAGGTGGGCAGTCAGCTCTTTGGGTTAGGCCCTTCCCCACCCCAGTCTTGCTGTCTAGCTCAATGACCCCTTCTTCATCCCATCGTCCACCCCAATTTGGGCTACTGGGACCCAAACAGTCAAGGAAGTGTTGCCCAGATCTTCTGCTAATGATGGGGGTTTAACTTGGTGTTTCCTTTCCTGTATTTTTGTGGGAATTCAGAAAGCACAGAACTATCTAGGCCTTTGCCTTCACCCTAACTGATCCCATAGACATTGGTCAATTATAGGTGGAGGGAGGAACTAAGAGATGTGAGCATCGATCAAAGCCAATATCTCTATATAAAACCAAGAAAAGGGCTTCCCTGGTGGCACAGTGGTTGAGAGTCCGCCTGCCGATGCAGGGGACACGGGTTCGTGCCCCGATCCGGGAGGATCCCACATGCCGCGGAGCGGCTGGGCCCATGAGCCATGGCCGCTGGGCCTGCGTGTACGGAGCCTGTGCTCCGCAGTGGGAGAGGCTACAGCAGGAGAGGCCCGCATACCACAAAAAACAAACAAACAAACGAAGAAAAACCAAGAAAAGATTTTAGGCCAGGCAGGCAGGAAACCACTCCTCCATGAGTCTGAGGCACTAACCTGGGATTTCCTGGGAGGAAGGAGATCTCTTTAGACATAGCCTCCCTGAGTCTCAGATGCTCTAGTCCTGAACTGCAGGCATAAGAGATTTCCTGCTTATATAATGATAAAGTTAATTCGTAAATCCGGACCCACAAAATTGAGGCTGCCCCAGGGCCCAGCTCAAGTCACAAATCTAAACCTAAGTCAGCCTGCACTTACAGGAAACACCTCTCTGTCACGGAAAACTAACACCAACCACAATCCCCCAACTCAGCTTCAGCTAGCTCACCTTACTCTAGAAAATAGGACCTGTAGCCTTGTAAGGAAATCCCTAACCTCCTAGACAATCACGCACTATTTCCAAGTTGCCCCTTGTTGCCTCTACATACTGTAAACATCACTCTTGACCAAAATCCCTTGGAAAGAGCGCTATATTCCCACAGGACATGGATTGTTTGCCTTTGAACAAAGGACATCAGACTCATTACTAAACTGTGTTAGTTTTGTCATTTGACAATAATATGCACATAATCCTTGAGGAGCATGTGTTGCTGTGTATAATTGTTAAAGGAAAGTTATATATTTTGAAGGGTTTAAATTACCTTTTAAATTCAGATTTTAAAGATATCTGGGAAAACAATTTGGCAATTTCTCAAAATGTCAAACAGAGTTCCAAATGGCCCAGCATTTCTACTCCTCCATCTACAGCTTAAGGAAATGAAAACACAGGGCCACATGAAAACTTACACATGAACTTTTCATGTGCAAGTTTATTCATAATAGCCAAAAAGTGAAAACAACCCAAACGTCCATCAAAGAATGAATGAATAAATAAAATGTGGTCTCTCTCTCACACGCACATACACACGCATGCACGCACACACGCACACACACACCCCTGCCTGCATTCAGGATTTGGTTTCAACAGTTTGATGAAAAAACCAGTCTTCTTCTCCACACAAGGGGTTTGGAGCCAGGTTCACCCCAGGCGCCTGAGAAGAGAGGTCCCTTTCCCAGCGTCACCTCCTGCGGCGCCTCTAAATTCTCTTCTCTACATTCATCTTCTGCTTCAGCATCTTCAGCGTTTTGCATTTCTGGAAGCCTTCCATGCCTTTGTGCATCCTGATCATGGAATGCTTTTCTACTGCTTCTCTGCCCACGGACCACCTACTGGTCTTCCAGAGCCTTTCCCTGGAAGCACTTGGTCTCTGCTTCCTCCTGGGCAGGGAAGAAGCACAGGCCCCATGGGATTGAGCCCCTCAGGTGCAGGGACTGTGGCTCACTCACTTGAATCCTGGTGGAATGCAGGATGTATGGTAGGTGCTCAAGTGGTGATGGGAAGGAAGAAAAAAAAAGAGGTAGAGGGACAGAAGGAAAAGGAAGATCATTTTTGCATTATTTCTATTTTTATGTAATAACATTTAAAAAGAAAAGGAATTAGGTACAAAAGTTCTCTGAGTTCTATGCAATTTTTTGTTGGTCTCTAATTTAATTCATTAATACAGTGGAAAAGGAGAAAGGCATATTTTACATTCGAATGAAACAAACAGATTTGAGAATTTAAAAAATGGTTATCTTGGGCTTCCCTGGTGGCACAGTGGTTGAGAGTCCGCCTGCCGATGCAGGGGACACGTGTTCGTGCCCTGGTCCGGGAAGATGCCACATGCCGCGGAGCGGCTGGGCCCGTGAGCCATGGCCGCTGAGCCTGCGCGTCCCGAGCCTGTGCTCCGCAACGGAGAGGCCACAACAGTGAGAGGCCCACGTACCGCAAAAAAAATGGTTATCTTTTATAGACAATATTCATTTCTCCCCTGTAGAAAAATAATTTTTCTCCCCTAGAATGACCTTGACCCTTACTGTTTCAGGAAAAGGGTTTGATTGACCTAACGGCTGAATACGGAGCTCCTTTCTCTTTGTTCAGATGGAAAGCACACACACACAGGCATTCCCTTTCAAATCAGAAGAGGCTTAACTTTTTTTTTTTTTTTTGGTCGAAACCCATCCCCCTCAACACTCCCTGTGTGCAAATGCATCGAGTTTGTGGACTTCAAAGGGCATTCCACATGAGTGCTGGAGATATGGGGGTTCAGGAGGTGGGAATGGCCCCTCTTTATTAGCTAGCATTTACTAAGCCTTTATAATCATTAACTAGTTACCCTGATGGAGTAGTTCTTTTTTTTCTTTAATTTTATTGAAGTATAGTTGATTTACAATGTTGTGTTAATTTCTGCTGCACAGCAAAGTGACTCAGTAATATATATATTTTTTTCACACTGATGGACTCATTCTTATAGGCACTGATGAGAGTTGTCGGAACATAGCAAGATGGAAACTGATCTGCTGACTTGGTAACTGTAGTCCTGTCCCTAAACAGGTCCCTTTAGGAGGCACTTTTCAGAACTGGGGGCAGTATAGTGCAGACGGAAAAAAAAAAGCATTGAACTGATTCTTGTTCCAACTCTGTCATTAACCAGCTGTGTGACCTTGGCTGCAGCCTCAGCTGTGCTGTGGCTGGCTTCAATCAGGGAAAGCAAATAGGTAGCATATGCGCCACCACTGATGCCCTCCTGTCACCAGGGCAGACATTGTTAATCAATCCCAGCCCTTTTCCTGAGCCTGGACAGACTTCCATAATCCCACGTGCCTACAGCTGATCAGACTGCTGCAGCTTATTTACCATGCCTGGACTAAATGGTCTCTTCACTGTCCCTTCCAAGGCTAACATTCAGTAATGTTAAGTATTACAGCTATTCCATTCGTTGTGGCAACCACCACCAACAGACTCTGTAAAATCATGCCATTCCATGCCAAGGATCATAAAGAATTTCCCTCCTAAAAATACTCCTGAGAAACAGGAAAATAAGCATTCTATTCCAACCGTCCCAGAGGTTGAGTCTGCCTGAAACCAAGGGGGTGGCCTAGATACTCTAAAATAAGTTCCAAACAGGGCTGAAAGTGAAGGCAGCCACGGCAAATACTTCTTCCTTCAGCACTGAGGGCCGGGAGCCAGGCCTTCTATCCAAAGGGGAATTCCTACAGGAGTTAACAGGAGAGTTTGGCATTAAAGAGAATAGGTTCCTCTCATTCACTGCTGGTGGGAATGTGAAATGGGGCCACTGCTTTGGAAAACAGTCTGGCAGTTCCTCAAAATGTTAAATATAGAGTTACCACATGACCCAGCAATTCTACTCCTAGGTATATACCCAGGAGAAATAAATACATATGCCCACATAAAAATTTGTACCTGAATGTTCACAGTAGCATTGTTGATAATAGCTGAAAAGTAGAAACAACTAAAATGTCCATCAACTGTTGACTGGATAAGTATAAAATGTGCTATATCCATATAATGGAATATTACTCAACCATAAAAAGGAATGAAGTACTGATACATACATGTATGAACCTTGAAAATCTTATACTAAGTGAAAGAAGGCAGTCACAAAAACCACAAATTGTATGACTTCATTTATATGAAATATCCAGAAAAGACAAATCTACAAAGACAGAAAGATTAGTGGTTGCCTAGGGTTGAGGCAGCTGGAGGGTTCGGGGTGATGACTAAGGGCGGCAAGGTTTTTGGGGTGGTGAAAATGCTCTAAAATTGACTGTGGTGTTGGATGTGCAGCTCTGTGAATGTACCAAAAGCCATTGAATTGTATGTTTTAAATGAGTGAATTGTACGGTATGTGAATTGTATCTCAAGAAAGCTGTTAAAAAGCAAAGCTGTTAGATTAAAAAAATTTTTTTAAATAAAATGAGTAGGCTCCTGGGTCATGTGTTGAGATGTGGATGGACTTGGAGACTGTCATACAGAGTGAAGTAAGTCAGAAAGAGAAAAACAAATATTGTATATTAACGCATATATGTGGAACCTAGAAAAATGGTACAGATGAACCAGTTTGCAGGGCAGCAATAGAGACACAGATGTAGAGAACAAACGTATGGACACCAAGGGGGGAAAGTGGCGGGTGGCGTGGTGGTGGTGGGATGAATTGGGAGATTGGGATTGACATCTATACACTAATATGTATAAAACGGATAACTAATAAGAACCTGCTGTATACAAAAATTAATTAATTAAATTAAATTAAAAATAAATAAATAAAATGGGTAAGTTCCAGTTTTGAGGAAATCTTTATGTGGCAAGTTAAAGGTTGTGTTTGTGTGTTTATGTGTATGTGTGCCCTAACAGTGATGATAGAATAGCATCCTACAAAATGATCTGGTAATTAACATGACTAAATAGTGATCTGATTTTTTAAGGCTTGACTAATGTGTCCCAGTCCATCTCCAATATCTTTAACTTGCTGATGAAAAAAGGGAAAATATATGTTTAATCCTCAGTAGTGGACCCCACTGTACCATCATGCCTGTCTCCTCTGTATAAGCCTTCAATCCCACTCCTCTGCTTGTAATATAAAGTCAGAACATATATAACTCTAACAAGCTGCCCTTAATGTACTAGGTCTTCTCCTGACACTTTTCTTAACACCCTCTGTTCTCTTGTCGTTCAGAATGGCACACCCCTGCTAGGCGGTCCTCCTGAGCAATCCACACCTCTGTGCCTTCAGAGATGAGGTTCCCTCTGTCCTTTACACCTTGCTCCATCCACTCTGCTGTTCCTTATCTGGCAAAATGCAACACGCTCCTTAGAAAACTGAAGCCTTCTCTGGATCCCCAGGCAACTGACTTGTGCCCATAACTCTGTACAGAGCTCATCGCTGACACATGCTTTGTGGACTTGTCCATCTCCCCCCATCAAGGGCAGGGGTGATGTCGTGGAGACTTATGAAATCCCAGGGCTTAGCAGCATGCCTGACATGAAGTGGGTCCTCGGAACACAAACGAATAGATAACACTTGGTGGCCCTGAGCTTGTGACAGTAAAACTGCATTATTTGAGTAGATGATATGCTGTGTTTTTTTGCTTTTGGAATGGAGGTGAGGAAACCAAATTCATGTATAAACAGAACCTTTAAGAATTTGTTTTCACTCCAGTGATGGCTGATAGCTTTTTCTGCAAAAATCCAATTGTGTGGAATTACAGACACACCACTCACCTAATTAAGGATGTCTCCTTTTGACTCAGTTTGTGGAGGGTAGAGAAGACAATGAAAGGTCTAGTTTCTCTGGGTCTCTTTCTGACCAATGAGGAGGAAGTGGTTGGAGAAGCGATGGAACCTTGAGAGAAAACCCCCAGGTGGCCATTGACTCACCACCACTGTTGGCAGCGTAAGTCTGTTGCCACGTCTTTGCTGTGTCGTGGCCCCGGCGGCTCTCCCCAGCACACGTGTAGCTGTAAGTTACGCATGCACTGCTGTGCTAATTGCATACATGTGAGATCACACAAAGGTTCTATACACACACACAGACACATGCTCATATACATATGTACACACAATAGCTACATAGCCCTTGTGTGATTTTAGATGAATATATTTAATAAATATTTATATTTATTAACATGCATATAATCATATAATAATGTTATATAAATTCAATAACATTCTTGTATATTCTAATTTTTCCCCAGCAGGTTATTGGAGTATAGTTGATTTACAATGTTCTGTTAGTTTCTGCGGTACAGCGAAGTGAATCAGTTATACATGTTTGTTTTTTAAATCTGTGCCTCTATTTCCCCCCAACAGTTTAAAGAGCCTTTCTCTATGTTGCTACTCCCGTCCCACTCTGCCCTCCAATTCAGAGACAACCGACCTAACTCAGTGCAATTCCAGGAAGCAGAGCTCATTCTCCCCACTTGAGGATGAGCAAAAGAAGGCCCAGTGGATTGAAGGAATCGCCCAAGCCCCACAGCTGGAAGATGACAGTCAGCTCCCGAACCCTCCTAGATAAAGTCTCCTGCTGACTCTGCTCACCCCGGCTGCAGGGCGGGGCGCCAGGGCGTGCATGGGAAGAGCCTGTAAGAAAGCAGAAGGGCAGCTACAAGTTGTGCAGAGCCAGAAATGCCGTGTAAATCATTTAGGAACAAATAGGAACTGATCTTCATCCCACTTTGAAAATATTAGAACATGCGAGAATAAGTGTTTTCATGAAGCATCTCTGCTTCATACAATTCCAGGGCTTGAAACCTTATATGCAATGAGCAAGGTTTGATGGAAAAGCCGCCTTCTGTGGTGTATATACAGAATAAATGATGGCCCCATAAAACATGGATTTCTTTAATCTACTGAGGGAGCAGCGCTGACAAGACACCATGAGGGCACAGCTGTGTTTACTCCGGGGTCACCTAGTGTTATTTATAATAAATCCTTTCGCTTTTGCTCTCTGGTGACCACCTTTCCCTGCCCAGGATATGAAGTATGTTACCGCAGAACCAGACGCTGTTAATGGGCCCACACGGCTATGAACACACCAGCCGGTCCACGATTTTATAGCATCCATCACGGGACACCAGGATCCTTATTAAAGAAGAGAGCTTTTACAGCGTTTTCCAGAGCACTGTAGTTTTTAGACCCAACCCACAGGGAGAGTGCTACAGGGAGTGCTATTGCATTATAGGCTGTAAGATGGGGTCTGGGCCAAAGCTGCGAGGGAAGAAAATAATCAAATGGTATTTATGATGTGTGGTCCTGTGTTGACGCAGTGCTAGGGGCCGTATGAGGAAAGGTAGACTGTCTTGAGGCTTTTCCCTTAGGAGCTTCCATTTGGGAAGTGAACACTGAGGCATACGTAAAAATTATGACCCAATTCACCATGTACAGTGTGGAGCAAAAATGTAGTTAACTTTGATTTATAACATGTAGTACAGACCTTGATCTACTCAACCTTTTTGGGCCACCAGAAGTCCTTACTTATTTCAATCCTTGTTTAATATCTTATCAATTGGTCTCGGGCCCCTATTCCTATGTAAGAAGCAGAGTTTACCGAATATAATCTTATCTTTCTTTGATGGTCAAGAATCTTGTGGTGTCAGATGTTTGTAAACGTTCATTCACTCCATGAGCTCCATGGCCGACTGGGGATTAAGGGGGCCGGCTTTGATGTCAAAACCTGGCTCCACCACTTAACGAGCTGGGTGGCTTGGGACAAGTTGCATCACCAGCCTGAGCTTCGAGCCTTAGTATTTTCATCTGTGAAATGGAACTCATGGTAGTTACTTGGCTAGGATTAGAGATGATGAGTGTAGAGTCCTTAAGAAGCACCAGGCAAATAAGAGTTCTTCTCATCCGTTGTATCAAGACAAGATGGAATGTAGATAGAGCTCAGATAGATCTCATATACCCTAGAAATATCGATTGCTGGTGGTGAATACTATTATGCCTGCCCAGATCTCCTCCTCAGGACCCACCCACCTGTCCTCCAGCAGCTCTAATGACTCACAGTTGTGTTCCTAGCTGGGCATGGCCCGTAGCCATCAGGCACCGCCCGGCCCAACGTTATACTCCTTCCCAGGCTGGATGATGTGGAGAAAAAAGTTCAGCCCCATTGCCTCAATTTGGGACAATCTTGAAGGGCTGCCCCAGCTCCAGAGTTGCCTGTTGGGTCAGCTAAACCCTCAGATGCAGCTGCGTTACAGGCCAGTGTCTCCCTCTGCTGGGTCCTCACCCCTTACAGGTGCATCTCCTGAGAGCTCTCCCCAGGAAACATGTGGCCCCCAACTTTCCATGTGAGAGTCTGTCTCAATCTAAGAGCTTGCTTAAAATAGTTGATTTAAACTTTTCTTGAGATTTCTTTCTTTCTTTCCTTCCTTCCTTCTTTCTCTCTTTCTTTCTTCTTTCTTTCTTTCTTTCTTTCTTTCTTTCTTTTCTTTCTTTCTTTCTTTCTTTCTTCCTTTCCTTCCTTCCTTCCTTCCTTCCTTCCTTCCTTCCTTCCTTCCTTCTTTCTCTCTCTCTCTCTCTCTTTCTTTTCTTTCTTTCATGTTGGGTCTTCATCGCTGCCCGTGGGCTTTCTCTAGTTACAGCGAGCGAGGGCTACTCTGCGTTGTGGTGCAGGGGCTTCTCACTGCAGTGGCTTCTCTTGTTGCGGAGCATGGGCTCTAGGTGCATGGGCTTCAGTAGTTGTGGCATATGGGCTCAGTAGTTGTGGCTTGCAGGCTCTAGAGTGCAGTAGTTGTGGCGCACGAGCTTAGTTGCTCCACGGCACGTGGAATCTTCCCGGACCAGGGCTCAAACCAGTGTCCCCTGCGTTGGCAGGTGGATTCGTAACCACTGCGCCACCAAGGAAGCCCTGTATATTTCTCTTGAAAGCGATAAGCAGAAAAAATATCAGTGAATTGTATTTTCTGGTTATTTAGGTCCCAGGTAACTGTATACGTTTTCTATTGCTACTGTAACAAATCATCTAATCATAAATTTAGTGGCTTAAGACAACACAATTTATTATCTTAAATTCTATAGTTCATAAGCCTGAAATGGGTCTCACTGGGCTAAAATCAAGGTCTCAGCAGGATTACGTTCCCTTTCGGAGGCTCTAGGGGAGAATCTGTCTCCTTGCTCTTTCCAGCTTCTAGAAGCTGCCCAAGCTCCTTGGCGTTTGGCCTTCTTCCTCCATCTTCAGGGCCAGCAATAATGGGTCCAGTTAAATATTACATCACTCTGACCTCCTTACACTTTTAAGGGCCTTGGGATAACATTAGTTCTACCTGGTTAGTCCAGGATTATCTCCCTGTTTTAAGGTCAGCTGATTAGCAACCTTAATTCCATCTGCAACTTTAATTCCCCTTTGCCATGTAATGTAACATATTCACAGCTTCCTGGATTAGGACGTGGACATCTTTAGGGGGCCATCATTCTGCCTACCGCACCAATTAAAGTTTTACTATTTAACTTGATAAGACAAATGGGAACCAGAGCAAAGCAAGTGAAGATGGACTTACTTGGATAATTACAATGTGTATACATTTTGTCATCTGGGATGTTTCAGGGTTGCGAACATCTGGGAAGCACAGTCGGGTGAGAGGGGGAGCTTTGGAAGGAACCGGGCGGCAGTGTAGGCAAAACTAAAAGTGACATAGAGCTTGAAGAAACCTAACTTATGCAATGCAAAAAGTAAAAAGACTGTGTTCTGAGTACATTTGAAAGGAGAGATTTAAGTAGGGTCTGACGTAATGACTAAACCCAGTTAGAATATCTTTGGGCTGTGTTAGCCACCCTGACTTATCAAGTGCTGGAGACCGAGAAAGGCTGTGGAAGGGTGGTCCCATGTGTCTGACGTGAAACTGATTGTCATATGGCTGGCCACATAAAAATCAGACGAAGAAATTTTGTCTAAATTTAACCAACACTGTCTGGGATCAGAAGCAACACCAGGTTTCCAGCAACTGGGAGGCATTTAAGTTCAGGGTAGTTTCATGAATGAGAGAACTGCTGACTTCCTATCAAAACAACTGTACCCAATACTCTCATTTGTCTCTTTAGAGCCCGAAACTCTCTCAAGCTGCTAACTGTCATTTCTGTCTTAGGGCTCAGCATTGCAGGACAGAGAGCTGCTTCAAGGTGCAAGTGTGGGGATGTCCCTTTCCTCAATGAACCCTTTTGCTCATGTTTGTAACCCACTGAATAAGAGTTTAAGAGTCCAGGCAAGACACAATTGAAAAGGACTCAGTGACCTCATCAGTTTCCTCTGCCTCAGCAGAGTTGAGTGTCTGGGGCTTCCAGGCAAGTTACTTGTGAATATATATAAGGAAATTTAAGGTATGTTTGGGTTTCTTTTTGGTTTTTTTTTGCGGTACGTGGGCCTCTCACTGTTGTGGCCTCTCCCGTTGCGGAGCACAGGCTCCAGATGCTCAGGCTCAGCAGCCATGGCTCACGGGCCCAGCCGCTCCGTGGCATGTGGGATCCTCCCGGACCGGGGCACGAACCCGTGTCCCCTGCATTGGCAGGCGGACTCTCAACCACTGCACCACCAGGGAAGCCCTTAAGTTATGTTTTAAATAAACATACCAGAGCATATGCATCCCACATGAGTCTCCCCTTTAAAGCAGTCCCGTTGGAAGATGAATCACTTATTCCAAAGATACTATTAAAAACAATCTGGATTGTTTCTTTTTAGACACTTAAGTGCATACTTTGGAGTATCTTGATGGGAGCAAATATTTATCCTCTAAAGGTGGATTTGATTTTTACCAACAGCCAAAATTCATTTGTATCAAAGTCTGGGAAATAAGGTGAATAATCAACTTAAGTGATATTATTTTAGATTAAAAGATGAGTCTGATATAACTGAATGAGACTAGTTTTCTCCTGAGGGTTGTAGATGGTTCTGAGGGCCAAAGAGTAAGAACAATGGACTCATTGATGGGATTAGTTGGCACCTTTCAAAGTGATTTCTTTAAAAGATTATGCACAGCTGAGGGTAGTAACTTCTGGAATTTTTCTTGAGGTTTATTACTTCAGAGAGACATTGTATCTTAGTGATTCAAAGCATAAGCTCTGAAGTCAGTCTTGGAACCAAAGTTCAGCTCTATATTTTTTCAGCTGTGTGACCTCAAGCAAGTCACTTACCCTCTCTGAGCTTTGTTTTCTTCATCTGAATAGGAGGCTTATCCTATAAACTACCTCAGAGGATGCCTGCAAGGAATACATAAGGTCACATACATGAACACGAGGTCATATATATAAAACACCCAGTCTACAGCATGACACACAACAGGTGCTCAGTAAGTAGGGGCTCTTGTTTTTCTTCATCCACACACTGGGTACACACAAACAGGTGGGAGCAAATTCATAATATTGAGTGTATTTTGTGATGTGATAGTACTAGTAACTATCATTTATTAAACACCCCTGGTGGGTAAAACCCTTTCAGGCCTCACTATAACCCCTTTAGAGGTCGGTACTATTCTTGGACCCATTTTAACAGATATGGAAATTTGAGGCCTAACGAGTTAAGTAACTTGCCCCAAAGCATTCAGCTACAAAGCTGTGGAGTAAGGATTGGAACCCAGCTACTCGGACTTCCAAACTAGGACTTTAACCCTTTCTCACACAGCTGTTTATGAAGGCCTGTTGGTCCTCTTCACAGTGACATGAGGACAGCGTGAGTAGGGGTCCAAGCATGGGCTTTGGAACCACATGGGCTGGATTTAAGCTTGAATCCCAGCTCACTCCCTTATCTGTCATGTGGCCCCTCCCCGTTTTCTCAACTGTAACGTGGGGCGAATGAAGAGAGGCTGCAGGAGTAGAGTGTAGCACAGTCGGTGCAGCGAATGAAATGTGAATGAAACCCCCAGTTAACAGAACATTCTGCACAGAGTAGCTTTGGGTGCCATATCCCAACCCTTGAGATCCACACGCCTGCCAGGGGGAGAGCAGTATCGCTGCTCTGAAAGCCTGGTGATAGCCTAAGGACGAAGCACAGCCTCACTGATAGTGGGAAATTCTCCTGAAAGTGGGCAGTTTCCATCAGACTGTGGCCGAATTCCAGTGGGGGTGGAGGAGGTGACAGACAAAACCACTTAGTGTTCCTCCTTGGCCCACAAGTTGACACTCTGATCAAGCACTCTTCCTAACACGTGTTCCTAGAGAGCAGCTTGTTATCTGGGGCCGGAGCTGGCTGTCCACCCCGACTCCTGCCTGGGACTGCCCCCCGCCCGTGTAGTTCCTTCTCACACCATGACTTAAGAAAAATCCTGAGTGGCCAGAGGAAACATAGCATCAGTTGCAGCTTAGTGTCCAGCTGGTCTAGAGCACTCATTCATTCATTCATTCATTCATCTTCCACAGGAGAGAAGTCGGCAGCCAGTCTTACAGCTAAGAGGCCAATTATGGACTGAATTGTGTTCCCTCCAAATTCGTATGTTGTGACTCAGAATGTGACTGTATTTGGAGATAAGACCTTTAAAGAGGTAATTAAGGTAAAATGAAGTCATATAGGTAGGCCCTAATCCAATATGACTGGTGTCCTTATAAGAAAAGGGTATTAGGACACAGATAACAGACTGAGGGACCTTGTGAGGATACAGTGAGAAGGTGTCTTCTGGAAGCCAAGGAGAAGCCTCAGAAGAAACCAACGTTGCAGACGCCTTGATCTTGGAACTGTGAGAAAATAACTTTCTTTGTTTATGCCACCCAGTCGGTGCTATTTTGTTATGGCAACCCAAGCAAACTGATACAAGGCCTAAACTTCATTTTCAGCCTTGCACACAAGGGTCAGGGTGGATGCCTCCCAGGAGAGCCCTGCAGTGAGATGCTTCCTGGAGATCAGGGCACCAAGGCCTAGTGGTGCTGGATGTTTGGCACAAAGAGCCTCCCGGGTTTTCCGTCCGCACACCTGTGGCCAGTGCCCCTGGCTGTCCCCTTTGCACCACCTGAGCAGCCTTCCTGACTTCTGAGCCAGTCACTCGGGGTCACCAGGGAATCTCTACACTAGACTGTCCTGAAAGCGGAAAGTGGCTTTCAGACCTCTTGGGAGTGATTCAGACCAGGAGGACACTCTGTTGAAGTGATTTTTGTTTTGTTTGTTTGTTAAAGAGGCTTATTTATGCAGTCATCTGCTAACCACTTTTATCTGTTCTTTGTTGTTGCTTGAATAAGAACTTGTTAAATGACCCAAATTGTGCCTTCTACCTGCCTTTTGAAAGGACAGAGTAACACATGTAAATGCGTATTGGGTAAATGTGCTTTATTTTCCAAGAGAGGAACTATATGATCTGGAACTGAAAATGCTCAAAGGCGCAACCCATGATTTCTTTTTCCCTGAAATTCTTTTCCACCGGCCAGCTTCTCACCTCATGGTAAGTCAGGTGCTGTCCCAGTTATAGTGCTTACTCAACAAGTCACTGATGGGGCCAACTTTTACAAACATGGACTTGTATTCCTACTTGGTCAGCATTAATTTGTAACTCAGAAAGTCTTTGTTAAATATTGAAATTAAAATGGCTTTCCTGTGGGGTTATTTCCATTTCTTCATCTGTAAATAAGGAGCTTTAAGGTGATGTCTAAGATACCTTCCAGCTGCCAAGATTGTGATTCTGTTTTGTAAGTTGGGCAAATGTGTGAGTCCTTCTATGCCGCCACACAGCATGCCACCATTCGAACCCAAATGCTAGTTATTTCATTCATTAGCTTAATAAATGCTGTTGAGTGAGGGACTGAATTAATGAATGAATGCCTACTGGGTTCCCAGCCCCAGGGAACACGCAGATAAATAAGACAGTTTCTGCCCGTCAAGAGCTCACGCTCTGAAGGGGGAGACAGATGTGTAAACAGATGTGCTGCTCAGTTCGACTTCCTTTGTTTTCAGTTAGTTTTACCTATTATGATAATAAAAACTTTAACTTATTTCGTGCCTGCTCTGCGTCAAGCACTCTGCTGGGTGTTGTACAATGAGTCCTCATGTTCGTTCTACAAAGTCCGTATTATTGACGCTATTTTAAAGATTAGAAAACAAAGGTCAAATACTTAGGTCTGGTTAACTCCTTGTCCACATTTTAATAGGAGCTACGTGAGCTTTACTGTTTCTGGAAAGAAAAGCCAAAGGACACCATGATTCCATCTCAGTGAAAGGCAGCAAGTGTGGTTGATTTTATTTTCAATTTATTCACTTAAACAACGTTTATTGAGCATCTTCTCAGTGTTGGTAAAATTTAAAAGCTAAGTATTCTTCTGACCTGATCCTGGTGCAGACAGTTTTAGCACAGGAGAAAAAGAAGTGTCAACTAATGATTATACCAAATGGACCAATCCTCTCATGTAAAAGCAACAGAGTGCTCTGATCCCAGAGGAGAGAGCAACTAACTCAGGGCTGGAACAGTCAGGGAGGGTGACCTTTGAGCTGAGTTTTGAAGGACAGATAGGAATTCATCAGGCAAAAGGAAGAAGGATGCTCCTAGCAGAGGGAACAGAAAGTACAAAAGCCTAGTGATACGAACAGAACACTGCATTTGGGGAATGATGAGCAGTTCTGTGTGGCTGAGTGTAGAGAGAGTGAATGAGCCTTGAGGATGGAGGAGCCAGATGGAGAGGTCGAGTGGGGCCATGTTGAAGGGTCCTGTTCAGAATTTATCTTTTGACTGATGAAGTCTTTTCTAGGGGGGATGGTGACATCATCTGATTTGCTTCAGTGCAGAGCAGTGATTAGCAGTCCTGGCTACACATCAGAATAACATGGGGAACTTTAAAAAATCCTGATGCCTGATGCTGCACACCAGATCAATTAAATAAGAATTCCTGGGAGCAGGACTCAGGCATTTGGTATTGGAAAGAAAACGTTGCAGGTGATTTCAATGTGCAGCCAAGGTTGAGAACAACTGGTGTGGAGAAAACTCCAGAGAAGAAAGAAGTTGGTGACTGGGAGGCCAGTTAGGGGACTACTGGAGGCCTGAAGAACCCCTCCAGGGCAGTGGTTCTTGAACTTCAGTGCATCAGGATCACCTGGAAGGCTTGTTAACTTGCTGGGTCCCAGCAACCAGCTTCTGATTCGGGAGGTCTGGGGCGGGACCGGAGAATGTGCATTTCTCACCATTTCCCAGGTGGTGCTGATACTACTGGTGAAGGGACCCCACTCTGAGAACCACAGGTCTGTGGCCAGGCAGTGGGATGGAGAGGAGAAAATGGGCTGGGAGGTATTCTGGAGGCAGGGAGAGGGGGATCTGGCAACGGGGTGAATGACAATGCAATGCAATTAATCAAAATGGAAACAGAGAAGACATTTTACTCTGTTTATGATGTGGGGGGAGAAGATTTCGGACATGCAGGACTAGACGTATTTGTTGGAAAGATCTGAGTGAAGGCACCTAGTCAGCAGCTGGGAATACTTCTCTAGCTATCTGGAAGAAGTGAGGCAAATTCTGGAACAAATCAGGACCTCGGAGTTAGCCTAGCTCAAGATAGACATGAACTGTTGACTGTATATAGCTTGAGAATAAATCAATATATTGCTTCTATTGCTGCCTTTTTTTTTCTGATGTGTTTAATCAATAAAAGATGGTGGTGGTATCTTTGTAGCCGCTCTCCAAAAAAAAAAAAGAGATCCACATGTTACATAAGCCATTAAACCTGGTTGTTAAGTATACATAGGTCAAAAGTTAAAACTGCCTCCCCCAGTTTTTCCCATTTATATTCACACATGAATTTGAAAAGCAAAAATAACCTCTTTCTCTATTATATTGGTAATTATTATGTTTTCCGCTGATCTGTGAGAAGAATCCAAGGCATTTTGCTGAGCCTCAGTTTCCCCAGTGGGTTGGATTTAGTAACTGTCAAGTACCCTTCCAACTCCAGAGTTCCATGCCTTTGACTTGGTGTCAGTTTTGCCAGCAGGATCTCCAGGAGCTGGTAACACTGGAAAAGTTTTTTTTTTTTTCCCCATTTGAATTTAACGTTTTTAGAGTACATTTTTATCAAAAAAATAGTAAGGCCCTATTGTCAGAGCTCTGTCCTTAAAGGTATTTCCAAACTTGTTTCTTATTCCTCATTTGACAAGTGCTGTCACAGAGCTCCATCACTCCTGCACGAACAGCTACCAATAAACAGAAAATTATTTCCAACCAGCTAACATGCTGTTTACTTTCCAGAAAAATTGCACTTTCCTATCTGACAGTTGATCAAGGGGTATCCCGCTGCTGTCAGCAGGGAGAAATGTTTAAACACAGAGATGGGAGTTTAAACATTTTCTCATTATCACAGAATAAGGGGAAAAAAACCCACAAATAAATAAATAAGTAAAACTGGCATCCAGACTCTCTAACCCCCTGCTGGGAGCGTAATGAAGCTGTGTCATGTGACCCAAAGGAGTGGGCTTTCATCTCTGGCCCCAGTACTGTTACTCAAGTGACACCTGTCACATGACCCAACTTTGGTCTTTTATCTGCCTTCCCCAGGCACCCTTGTGGGGAATTGTCTTTTCCAGAGATGTGTGGCCTGTGGTGGCCATTGTAATGGGTTCTGTTAGTGCCATTAGCCTGGCCCTTTGCATTTCCTGCCTCAAATCCCTGCATCTTTCCTCAAACATTGTTTAAACGTAATAAAGTATGAAACACCTGCGAAACTAAAATAAAGACCAAAAAAAAAAAATCTCAGAAAGGACCAAAAAATTCAGTGCCATTATTATATTTCATGCAAGTTTGCAGGAATTGGAATTTGGAGAGAAACAAATTTTAAAGCACTAATATTCATGTCTGAATGTTTATTAGAGCAGGTGGTTGATAAAACCCGAGTACACTTCATTATAAAAATGCCTGCAATTTTAACTAGCCAGGCTCACCAGGGAGAACCACAAACAACCAGCACCAGGTGTTGTGGCTTTTCCTTCCCCAACTTCATTCTAAAACCCAATCTAACCTGGCCTCCTGCCTCCCCTTGCTAGCTAGAACTCCATGGCGCTGAACCTTTCATTTTCCTGGTCTATTTATCTTCCGCTCTCCTACGACGGCTACCGACATCCGTCATGACCACCACCTCCATAAACATCACCCACTACCACAAGTTAGCTGATTTTCATGGTGCTTACTATCTTCCAGGCACTATTCAAACTACTTTAAATGTATTAAATCATTTGATCCTCACAAGCAACTCTGTGACACAGATATTATCACCATCCTCATTTTACAAAGGAGGAAATGAGAGCACAGAGAAGTGAAGTAACTTGCCCAAGGTCACACAGCTAGTTAGTGCAGAGCCAGATCCAAAAGCAGTCTGGATCTTGACGCTGCTCAACGCTGAGCAAATCTTCAGAGCTTTTCTAAATCTTTACCCGTGTACTTTTCCTTTTTCCGATCACAGAGGATACGTGTCTCTTATCCTCTTCCAGGCAAACGTAAACTCTTAATCTCATTTCCTTCAATCTCTGATTCTTCACTGATTCATTCATTTATGTATTCCACAGATGGTTATTAAACACCGATTATGTGTCATGCACAATTCTAGATGCTTGTGATATATCAGTGAACAGAACATTAAAATTTGCTCCTGTGGGATTTACTTTCTAGGAGGGGGAGAGAGCAAATACACTTGACCCTTGAACAGCATGAGTTTGAACATGGGTCCACCTATATGCAGATTTTTTTCAGTAGTGAATACTACAGCACTACAAGATCTGCGGTTGGTTGAATCCATGGATGTGGAGGGACCACCAATAGAGTACCGACTGTAAAGTATTTTCAAATTTTTGACTGTGCAGAGGGTTGGTGCCCCTAATCCCTGAATTTTTTAAGGGTCAATTGTAAACAATAAATATAAGACATCAGTGTGTCATATATGAAAAAAACAAAAAAAACCCAGATCAGGTCAAGGGAGTAAAGAAGTGTGGGGTTGCAATGAAACAAATGGCAGAGGAGTTCATTCACTCAAAAGATATTTATCAAGGTCCTACTATGTACAAGGGACTATTCAAGGTGCTTGAAATACATCAGTGAATAAAACAAAGTTTCCTATCCTCAAGGAGCTTACATTTTAGTAGGGGTGAGAAAAACAATAAACATCGTAAATCAGTAAACCATAAATTATACAGCATGAAATCCAGCAACAACAGGCTTTAGAAAAAGCGGCCAGGGTAAGGGGGATTTGTGTGCAGGAGGCTTGGGTGTTGAATAGGGTGGCGGGTGTAGGCTTTGCGGATAGATGGCATTGGAGCAAGTCTTGAAGTTGGCAAGGGAGTTGGCTGCGTGGATATTTGGGGGAAAACGTTCCAGGCAGAGGAAAGAGCCAGGCAGAAGCCCAAGGAGGGAGCATGCCCAGTGTGTTTAGACTGTCCAATGATTCTCCCAACTTCTTTCTTTTTCCTTCACTCCATAAAATGCATAGTTCTCTCCTGTGCTAAAAAAGAAAAAAAAGAAAAAGAAAAGGAACCCTCTTGCTGCTTCCACATTCTAGCTAGTACTCCATCTTTTTCATCCTTTTGTGATAGTTTCTGAAAGATATGTCCTGCTTCTATTTTCTTACCATTCACTCTCTCTTTAATTCGTTGTATCTTTCTATGACCACCATTCCACGGAAGCTGCTCCCTTAGAGGTCACCCATGATCAGTAGCCACCAAAATCCATGGCCTGCCTCGGTTTACACCTCTCTGATATTTTCTCTGTGGGCCTCTCAGTCTTGGAACACTCTTCTTGACTTTTATCACCCAGAATGATTCTAGTTTTCTGCCCCACCCCTCCAATTTCTAGCCATTAATACTTTGTTTCCTTTGTGAATTCTTCTTTCTTCCACCCTTGTGCTTCTTCTCTTTGTGTATGTTCTCTTGAGGAATCACATCTTTGGGACTTCAGTGACATGTATGTAGGTGATGCCCACATATAGCCAGTCTTCATTTCCTAGTCCCAGGTCAGCCGTTCCAATTGTCTGACACACACCTCCAACTGAAGATGTCCAGAAATGAGCGCATAGCCTCCTCTCCTGAACTAATTGCTTGACTAAAAATGATATAACAAGTCATCCAGGCCCACAGACTGGAAACCTTACAGCCATTCTTCATCTCCCACCACTCACTGCACCACTACACCCCACAGACAGTTGCCATGGCAGATTCTTTGGTTGACTGTTCAACAGTCATTCCTCACTTCTTCCCCAGTTAAGAGAAAACTGATTATTCAGGAACTTGCCCCTCAGGAAAGAGATCCCCGCTTCAGATCAAATCCAGTAGCAAATCCTGACCATTCTAAAGCGTCATCTAATTTCTCTTGCTGGCAGTTCAGGAGTGGATATGTGACCGTCTGTTCAGTAAGGTGTGAAGAGAACCATGCTTTCTTTGAAAAATAAGCACACAGGAAGAGGCATCCTCTTCCTCTACCAGACATTGTCATACCTGTATGTGATGCCTGGGGCTGTGGCAGCATCTTGTGACCATGATAGGAACCAGCCTGAGAATTAGGCAATGAAGGACACCGAAGATGCAGTGAAGAAAGACGAAGGAACCTGGGTTGTTGATGATGTCTTTGACCCATCAGTTAATTAATCCTGGAAACTGGAATTAAATCTAGGTACTTCTAGATTTCTTATGTGACCTAATATCCTCATGGATTAAGCCACTGAATGGGGGGTTTCAATTTCTTACAGCCAAAACCCATCCTGTCCTTTCTTTACTTCCCACACACAGGGCTATCTTCTTTTCACCCTCCTCCCCACGCCCCCACCAATTGCCTGCCTGGAAAACTCTCACTTGAAGACAAAGATTAATTGTCATCTCCTCTATGACAGGGAGGACTGAAATGTCATTGGATCTTGTATTTATTTCCACCTAATGCCCCAGCTGACTACAGGATCCTTGGGGGAACGTTTTTTATATTTCTACTGCAGATGTTTGTGGACTAAATTAATGAATAGATGGGAAAGATTATTTTATATCTTGGTTCAGTTTTGGGCTCCTGCAAGATTTTTCTTGCAATATCCAATGACAGTTCTTACAAAAGAAACAATTGTTTACAAGAATGCCAATAAACTTGGATGAATTCATTACCCAGCACCTCAGATCTTATACCAGGTGCCTATTAACCTACTTAGGGATGCAGAGGAGTTAGAAGTAGAAAATGTGAATAGATTCAGAGAGGATGGACTAAAATAAAACTGTTCTGGGAATTCATTTATGAAAGGCATTGAGAGTAACAAAAAGGTGTCAGTCAGTGTAACCTTCAGGAAAGTCTGAACACTTTGGTTCTAAGAACTGTAACTGCTCAGAGTGATTTATTTTCCTCCAGAAAGTAACTTCCATTGGATGTTCCTAGAGATTTCATTATAAAAAGGCAAAAATTTTTGAGAATAACTCCAAGGTGGTATTGGATGTGCACTTAAAGTATCAAGAAATGTTAGAAGACAACGTTACCAATTCTCATAAAAATCCTACCACTCTGTCAGCACTGTTCAGCAAAACTTTCTGCAATAATGGAAATGTTCTATATCTGCATCGTGCATTATGGTAGCCACTAGCCACATGTGGCTATGGAGGCCTTGAAATGTGGTTAGTGTGACTGAGGAACTAAATTTGATCTTGATTAAATTTAAATATAAATAGTCACATGTAGGTAGTAACTTCCGTGTTGGACGGTGACCAACATGTTTTATGTGACCTAGAATAGTCAGGATAGGCTAGGTTACACTGCAGTAACAAATAATCTCCAAATATTAATGGATTAAAACAAAGTTTTATTTCTCTTTCTCACTATATATTCATTATACATCATCTGGGGACTCCGTTCTACATCCTTTCATTCTGGGACCATCTTGAATGCTGCTGGTCACTGTAACAGAGGGAAAAATGAAGAGAGACCTGGAGTGTGTTGCACTGGCAATCAAATAAATGCTTGATTCAGAAGTGATACATATCACTTCCACTCACAATTCATTGGCTAGCGCTAATCATACAGCCCTATTCATCCACCAGAGAGCCAGGAAGTGTCATCCAATTATGGAGTCTGGGAGACAGAAATACTAGGTGAGTAGCACTAGTGACTGAAAAAGTAAGCATTATTAAATAACTAATACATCTAATTGAACAAAAATAACTCATGTTTTTTAAAGTCAGGTATATGCCTATACAAAGGAATCAACAAAAACATGGGAGGAAAAAAATAGGCACAAACAGGAATGCTCCTTTGATAGAATCAAGGAAGAAACGAAGATTAGAATAATGTTTTGGTGTTTCATACATAATTTTTATTAAGCTTTTGAATGGGCAAATCCATTCATTAAAGGAGAAAAAGAAGGAAACACAAGCATGATTTATCTTCCATTATAATTAAAGAGAATAATTTTGTCAATTTTTACTTTTTAAAAAATCCTTTAAAAAAACCCCAAAATGAGCCTACCTGTTCTTACAACAATAGGATCTTACTATAATTCCAAGTATAGTCGTTCCACAGCTCTTCAAAAGCCCTTATTAGACATCTTTGAATTAGATGGGAACTTAGGGGTCAGCTATTCTAATTTCCAATATGGGAATCCCTCCTACAGCTTTCTATCTCTTTTGGGGCAAAAAGGAAGTCCACTACTGCTGTGGGAGCTCATTTCATTGGTGGACAGGTGAAATTTTTGGAGAACTCTTCCTGCTGTATCAAAAATACCATCTCTGAGCTTTCAATGTACGTATTTGTCCCGGCTCCACAGCCACCCAGCAGAGAGCCAGCCCCTTTGCTCCATGAGAACCCTCAATTCCTTGAAGGGAATTTCTCTGCCCCTGGGTTTTCCCTTTTTGGAGTATTCCTTCTTGTGCCCTGGTCTCTGTGCCCTCTGTTCTCCTAGCAGCCCTCCTTGGAGCGTGCAGCCCAGACTTTGGGGACAGAGTCTGAGCATCAAACCCTAGATGCTTAAATTAAGTTCTGTGTTCTTCTCTGCAAGGCGGGGAATAATTACACCTACCTCTTACTTGTTAAGAGGATTAAACAGGATTAAATCTGTAAACTAATAGATGCACAATAAATATTTACTTCAATATGATGTTTCTTTTAAAGTGTGATGGGTAGAGTGAAATTTAACAATAATTTAGATGTGATCTGACTAATTCCCTTCTCTGGGACACCCTCTTATTCCTTCATTTATATCAACCACAAGTATTAGCATTATCTTTTGTGGGCAGCCAGACATACTATTAATTCATATTATAGTTAAAAGTGCCAACTTCCACTAAGCCTTACTTAACTTGTTGACATTTTAAGCCTAAAGTGTAAGAAATTAAACCAGATGAAATTTGATAGGAATGTATTGGCTGTTGCTCATCAGCTTTTTTTATTTTCTGGGTTTTTTTCTTTTGGTTTGGTTTTAATAGACTTTATTTTTCAGAGCAATTTTTTTTTTTTTTTTTTTTGTGGTACGCGGGCCTCTCACTGCTGTGGCCTCTCCCGTTGCAGAGCCCAGGCTCCGGACGCGCAGGCTCAGCGGCCATGACTCACGGGCCCAGCCGCTCCACGGCATGTGGGATCTTCCCGGACCGGGGCACGAACCTGTGTCCCTTGCATCGGCAGGCGGACTCTCAACCACTGCGCCACCAGGGAAGCCCTCAGAGCAATTTTAGGTTCACAGCAATATTCAGCAGAAGGTACAGAGAGCTCCCATACACCCCTCCCCCCACATGCACAGCCTGCCCCATTACCAACGCCCTCCACAGAGTGCTACGTTTGTTACACTGTATGAACCCACATTGACTCATCATTATCATCCAAAGTCCGTTTTACATTAGGATTCATTCTTGGTGTTGTATATTCCATGGGTTTGGACACATTTTTGATGAATGACGTATATCTGTATCCACCATTATAGTATCATACATAGTTACCCTGTCCTGAAAATCCTCTGTGCACCATCTATTCAACATTCCCTCCCTCCCCTAGCAACCACGATCTTTTTACTGTCTCTATAGTTTTGCCTTTTCCAGAGTGTCAAATAGTTGTAATGATGTAGTATGTGACTTTCAGATCGGCTTCTTTCACTTAGTAATATTCATTTAGGGTTCCTCCACGTCTTTTCACGGCTTGATCGCTCCATTTCTTTTTACTGTTGAATAATATTCGATTGTCTGGATGTACCACAGTCTATTTATCCACTTATCTACAAAGGGACACCTTGGTTGTTTTAAAGTTTTGGCGATTATGAATAAAGCTGCTATTAACATCTGTGTGCAGGTTTTTGTGTAGACATAACTTTTCAGCTCCTTTGGGTAAATACAAAGGAGCATGATTGCTGGGTCTGTGGTAAGAGTATGCTTAGTTTTGTAAGAGACTGCCAAGCGGTCTTCTAAAGTGGCTGTACCCTTTTGCACTTCCACCAACAATGAGAGTTCCTGTTGCTCCACATCCCTGGCAGCATTTGGTGCTGGCAGCGTTCTGGAATTTGACCATTCTAATAGGTGTGTAATGCTACACATAAGCTTTTAGCAAGATCTCAGGCTCTTGAATCATGATCCAATGCTAGATGTCAGCTGCCTCTTCAAGAGTTGTGTATGCTACAGATTTGATAGGTATGTGATTACTGGAAAGATCATAGACATTGGAGACCGCCAGACCTCAGGTGTGTACCTTACCTCTGCTGTCCTACCACAAAGGAGTTAGTTAACTTCTCTGAGCCTCAGTTTCCTCTTTTGTAAAGTGGAAGTAATAAATGAGTAATAACAGTACTTACTTTAATGAGTTATACGAATAAACTGTGTGCCTTCTCCAGTTTTATTCAAGTGATTAATAATAAAAACATTTGACCAGAATAGGACTTAGGGCTGAAACTTGTACCACACCACTGCTGGCCTTTCTCCAGTAAGGCCACTGTTCTTTGAGCACATAGATCTGCCTCATCACCCAGCCCACACAGTTTCATCTTTCAGGTATATCTGGACAGGCTTTGTCAAATGCCTTACTAAAATCAAATACTCGGTAAGGTAGATTTCTTTGGACCATCTGTGTACATTTTTCCTCCTTCCATCTCAGACTCTGAGTGCCTAGGTACTATTTTTAAATTCTCTCTTAATTAGTTCCTCCTTGTTCTTCTAAAGGCTATATAGCGGTCTCTGGTTTCTAGGCTACTACATTTCCTGAGTAGATCATCCCCAGATGAAGTAATTTGAGTTTCCCCAGCTTCTTTTAGAAGGACCCATTGTAGAAAATGAAACACATGTTAGCCGAGACAGATCCCTCATTTTATTTGAGGCTTATGTGTGTGCACACAAGCATGTGTATCTCATGGTGCAACAGGACTTGAATTACAACTTTGGAACTCTTTGCTCTTATCTATCTATTCAGTATCTCTGCCATCAAGTCAGAGCTGAGATTACTCATCACTTTTGCTGTCATCACAGACAATTAGGATTCAGTAGAAGGAGACAGCCTGAAATTTAATTCTAACCAGCAGCTCAATCCAAACTCCCAAAATCTGGCTGGGATGGGGCGGTAATGTGTTTTGACAATCCAGTTAGTGAAGGAAGAAGCGCCCCCTAGGAAATCATAACAAAGAGTCTTAAGCAAGACTCCTTTCGTTGACAACTTTATCCAAGAAACCACCTTCCCTGTAGACTTTTCTAAACTTTAGACTAATCCTCTCCTTGCCACAGAAGTCCTTTTGTTGCGGGAAATTGTAAGTGACCACAGGAGTGACAGGCCTCTGCAAGCACCAGCTCTGTCTCCAAAGTCTTTCAATTGTTGTCTCCCTTCTGTCCTGTTCTCCTTCTGGCCCAAGGATCACTCTATCAAATAACGAAATGAATGAAATTATTCAAAAGTTCTCTTCTCAGATGATTTCAATCTATGTCTAATTTTTGAGCCAATCACTGTTAAGTTCTAGGCAAATGACAGCAGCAATAACCTTTCATTGCTTTTTCCTCAAGTATTATGCACTGTTGCCTTGGACATCATATTTAAAATATTCCACATCACAGGTGATGGTATAAAACCCTTGGTCCAGTGTGGAGTTAGATTTGAAGCTTCTTAGTAAGTGGAAGCAAATTAAAACGGAAACAGCAATACAGGTAGTCCTGGAAGTGAATGAAGAATAAAAAAAAATCAGAATCATGAATAACAGATTGAGTAAGGAAACCTGTTAAATATTATTGCAAAGTTATTGATGGAATTATATATAAATACAGATGGATAGATAGATAGAAAAGGTGATAATAAATTTTAACAGAGGCAGCATCTTACCCCTGGTAATCAAAATCTATCTCCAAATGCACAAATTATCGTTATACCTCACCACACCCTAACTATTCAAAACACACCAAGCTTTGAAATAATATGTGTAAAGTGCCTGGCACATGGTATATACCCAGTAAATTTTAGTTCCATTTCTCTATTGTAGACATTAGCATACAGTTTTTCCTACCTGAAACTGACATTCTGAGGATCTTTTAAGAGTCTTAATTTTCAGGCATTGCTGCTAGTTATAAGTCCTAATATCCCAATTCACATTTTGAATCTCCTGAAAAGTGAATATTTTAACATAAATTCAATTTAGTGGAAAAGATTTACAGGCCCCAAGTGTCCATGTGATTACCACTTTTAGTCCCTGACTCCAGCACTCCCAGATTTTGCTGATCCCAAGCCGTTTATTAAACAGTTTAATTGCTCCAGCTTCTCCCTGTTGTGGTTCATCTCCTGTGGGTTTTATCTCCTTACATTAGTACCAAGGGCCCAGGGACATCGGGAGATTACTCCAGTGCACATTCCGCCTGCCCCCTCCCTTCCTCAACAGCTGGCACAGACGCCAAGTTTGTCACGCTCCTTTTAATTGATTTTCTATTGTGACCAATTTACATCTACAGGTAATGAATGATTCTTTGTGGAAACTGA
Organism: Tursiops truncatus; assembly: GCF_011762595.2. NCBI lineage: Eukaryota > Metazoa > Chordata > Mammalia > Artiodactyla > Delphinidae > Tursiops > Tursiops truncatus. The sequence goes on from NC_047040.1 coordinate 33,549,218, forward strand.
CTGTAGTTCAGAGAGGCAGGGTAAGCTCCCTACCTCCTGGCGGCTTTAGTAAAACAAAATAACAATAGAAATAATTGTTATGTCTTACGGGGCACCACCATCTGAGACCATTTCCATCAATGTCTGATAATTTTATGAAGGGCAAATCCTAAAGTATACGCTGTTCTCATAACTGGTGGGTTTAAAATGGCATAATTACACAGTAAAATTTCTGCTCTGGAAAATATTTTACTTGGGAAATACCATGTTATGACTGTATTGCCCATTGTAATTCCAATTTTATATCGTCAAAATATAAACTTCAGTATTTCATAAAATGCTCTGACGAAGAGCTATCATTCTAAACTTCCCTGATCTTTCCAAATTTCTAAATACAATGATCTTAGAAGATCCAAAAGGCAGACGTTCTTGATGCGTATATGCCTTTAACAGAGAAACTGGCAAAGAGCTGAATCCTGCCATGTGAATGACGTCGGGGCAGGGGTGGTGCAGGGAGTATGCCAGTCATTACCATCTAGGCCCCAAAAGTTCTGCTAGGAAGCACGGCAAGCTGTGGTTGCCAGATGCGTGGCCAAATCGTAGGTTAATGACTGTGGTCTGGGATAGAGCCAGGGTCACTCACAGGGCTGGCTGGCTGGCTGTGTGCCTGGGTCTCACCTTGATTCCTCTATCTAGATTGCTGTCCCCTCGACCCACCATGGAAGGCCCAGGATGAGTGCTCTTGTAAGATCTAGGGATGTCTATACTATGGTGGCTTTTGGAGTTGCCCCACCTGGCTTTCTGTGCCTACCAGCAGAACTCTTTAGGATATGGTAGCTTTGGGGAAGTCCTCTACAGCGCCCCTTCCTCTTCAAGATTACCTTGGAAGGCTGGGTTGCCCTGGGCTGACGGAGGAGACTGCTGAGAGCAGCTGAGTCTGTGACATTTGTGGATGGGTCCTCCCTCCCTATCAGGTCCTCATGGTTCCCAGAGCTCAGCCTGGAGAGGACTCCCTGTAAGCAATGGTGCAAAAAGGTGTAGCCTCAGAAGCCTGTAGCAGTGATGACTGGGCACTCGTAGGCCTCCAAAGCCACCTCCTGGGTGGTGCTGGACTGAACCAGGTCTGCTCTGGCACCTGGGGGCAGGCTAGGTGGTAATTTGCAGTACTACGGTGACCAACCGTCCTGGTTTACCCGGGACTGTGTCAATTTTGGCACCGAACATCCCACATCCCGGGACACCCCTTGGTCTCGAGCAGGTGGGGACAGTTGGTCATCCTGACCTCTGATTTTGTCCTTTCAGCTGACAGCGAGAACTACGTAGTTAAGGGAATTTAACATGTCAGTGGAGTCCTGTATTCCAATGTGTCAGCTCAAGGCCTTACAGTGACGTGTAAGGGTTGTCTCAAGAGTCCTATCAGTCCCCTGGCAGTGGGAGCTGATGCACACTGCCATCCTCCTTTCACAGCCTGTGAGGCCTAGGCCTCTGTGCCCAGAGTGGGAATGAAGAGCCGGGCCCAGGACAGAGGTGCTCTGAACCCATGAACCAGGTCTTCACTGGACAGTGGTTGATTTTCAATTCCATCCATAAGGAGCCACACAGTTGTAACCACTTACCTGGAAAATCTTGGTGATCTCGCCCTTTGTTTTCACCAGCATTTGCTAAACCCGGCTAGGTGGTGACCTTTCCGGTAGGAGGCCAAAAGGTCACACATTTCTGGCTTTAGCCTCACTCCTGAAACTGTAAATAAAGACTCCACTGTAGGGAAGAAAAGAGAAAAGCACCAACATATTATCTCCTGGGATCTTTCACGGTGTATTTTTTTATGTCTGTTGTAATATCTGTCACCCGAAGAGACATCAAAATGTAAGCCAGACTCATACATCAATAATTTATACTGACTCATGGATAACTCACGTTACTGAATAGCTGTCAGGTGCCTCCTATTCAATTCACTTCAGTTCAATTCACTTCAATGCATATTTACCAAATGAACACTTGGGTAAAGGCACCTTGGTGCTGAAGGTGGTCCAAACAGGAGCAGAACTGGAAGCCACACACACACTAACAACAAGGGCCAAAATCAGGCCAAGGAGTCTGGACGCGAGTCCCGGTGATGACAGGCAGTGAGCATGGTGCTGGACTACATAATGTTTTGGAAAGTTTCAAATTTCTGTTACATTAGATACATTTGGCAATCCATTTAAATAGACTCTAAGGTGCAACTTTTGTAGATTAAAAAATGTTTTTGAAATATGTGTATATTACCTATGCCCTCAGACTCACAGAATGCTGACAGTTTGCATTTTTATAAATGCCTGTGTTTGTTAAATGTGTGTTGTCCCTGGGTGCTTTGCTATGCTAAACTTACGGGCCACGTCCTCTAAAAGTTAACATTTTAAGCGGCTCACCTGCAAAATGGGGATAAGAAAACTTGCAGGCAGATTGCCCTCAGCTTAGAGAAGATAATACGTGCCAAACGTCTTGAGTTGCTCTGATACACCATATATCTTTAATAACCAGTAGCCATTGTTACAAGCATTAGCACAGATACCATCCGAGAAAAACATCCGGGGCAACAGCCACATCGTCACCAAAGCACGTCCACAAAACCTGTTCAGGACATCCTTCCACTTGGGCACTGCTTTTCCAAGGCTCACAAGCTGCACAAACTGGGTTGCTGTAAATACCACACAGTTTCACAAAAAAGAGAAGCTCCAGCTTTGGTGCACCGAAAGCATAAAATGCCGTAATAATATTGTTTGCTGGAAGCTATTCACACCCAAAGGGAAGAAATAAACCTGCAATGCTGACTCTGTCTTGGATACCTTGGGTAAGCTGTGGCCCTGACTCCTTCGGTTTGGAGTTACATATTTGCTAGACTGGAAAGGGGAGACCTCAAGTCTTGTTGATATGCATAATGTATTTTCCCAGGTACATTATAACGCGCAATTTTGTAGTCTACTTTCTTTTAGCTCGGGTCATAGTGTAAACAGTCAAACAGTTCAAACAAACCGTGCATATTAAACTTTACAGATTACTCTCAAATCGACTCAAGTCCAAACCATTCTGGGAACGTCTCTCAGGAAGAAGTGTCCTCTTACTTTGGGGACAGTGGCATGAAGATGTCCCTCAAAAGCAATAGTTCCTCAATAGCAATGAGGGAGGCGGAGGGCGGGGGGAGACGGAGAGAGAGAGGGAGAGAGCAAAAAAGAGTGAGAGAGGGAGGGAGAGAAAGAGACAAAGACAGAGAGAGGGAGAGAGGGAGAGAGAGAGAGGAAGAAAAAGAGATGGGGGTGGGGGTGGGAGGAGGATGTGTGTGTGTGTGTGTGTGTGTGTGTGTGTGTGTGAGAGAGAGAGAGAGAGAGAGAGAGAGAGAGAGAGAGAGAGAAACATGTGGCAGAACAGTGCTGGGAAAGCAACCAGTTAATCAAAGGGATTTCAATTTGGCCATGGACTGCCTGACTCTCCTTCCCAACTCACAGAAAAAGAAAAAGAAAACAAGAGGAAAAAAAAGAAAGAAGGAAAAAAGCAGCCGAGTGGTTCTCCTGCAGCATCTCACAAATGCAAAACCCTCCATTTGCTGACTCCTCATTAGCTTTCTGAATCTGACAGCATAATTATTGCAGCTGCTTTGCGCTTAGAATAAATAAATACAAAAGTGGGTGTTTAAAAACTTTTTGAGAAGGGAAATTCAGTCATCTAGACAGTCAGTAGGACAAGTTTATTTAAAACTTTGAGATTCTTATGTATTTAGATCATTTCGGAATGAGATAATGAGATAGTTGTCTTTCAGTCTAATTGAGTTCCTAAGCTCCTGGCTGTTGGCTGTCACTGCTTTCAAACTTTGCTTTAACTTTCCTTCCTTTAGAAATCCGATCCTGGTGTCTCCATTTACTCTTCCTGGGCTGATAACCTGCTGAAGTCTCAGTGCACTGGAGTGCAGAAAGTGACTTAATGGCATTGAGGAGCTAAATAACCTTTCACAGGAAACAAGACAATCAAATCTCTTCTACTTGCCTGTAATGGCTGAAAGAGAAAGCACAAGTTGAAAAGAAAGCTTGGAAATTAAACCATCATTTCAAAATGTCTTGTAATTTTCCTTGTCACGTGGTTTTCGTGCTACTCTTGCACATCATCAATCCATCAGCTGGAGTTGCTTAGTGCATTTAATTATTCATAGTGCACACAGCCTCCGTGACTGAGCGGTAATTTTAGCTCATGTGTATGTATATAGGCTTCATATCTTCAAAGCCCAAAGGATCACACAGTACTTTAAATTGAAGTTGCTAACTAACATGGAGTGCACTTAAAACTCTGACTAGGGGCACAGCACACATGCATTTCCGATTAAAGCAGATGATCTTTCCGTTTAAAATTAATTAGTGCCTATTTATCTTTTCCTCTCCCTCCCTCCTCTCATTCTCCCAGGAGGGCATTTATGTGAACCCTTGAAATTAGTGAGTTAAAAGCTTTATAAAATAAATATTCTGTCAATCTGGGGTGCAGGAAACTAGTGTTAACCCATTGTGCAGATTGAGAAATTGAGGTTTATGAGGGCCAATAAGGCATGTGATGCTGGGGGAGAAAAGAAGAAAACTCAAGTTTTTAAACTCTCAATCCAGAGCTTGAACTCCCTGTACCATTTGTCTTACTTTATTCCTTTAAACAATAAAGGCAATATAACATCAACATGAAAGAAAACTTTGAAAAAAGGAAAAAAATTACCCACAATTCCCCTCAACTAGAAGAGCATTTTTACTTTTGTACTCTACTTTCCAGTTTTGTTGATATGCATAATACATTTCCACAGGTGCATTATAATATGCAATTTTGTATCCCTTCTTTTAGCTTGTGTCATAAGGTAAACACTTCCATACTACCCCACACTCCTGTGAATTATCATTTTAAATGGTTACATAGTACTGTATGCTGGGTCAATATAACAATATTTATCCAATCAGTTCTCTTGTGTTGAATATTTAGAGTTTCTTTTATCTTTTAGAATTAAAAAAAATTATAGACAACACCACAATGAACATTTCTATGCATCTAGGGTTTGGTTTTATTTTTTCTTTCTTTTCTGTTCGATTGTTCCTTTGGATAATTTCCAGGAACCAAAGTATAGGGTTGAATGTTGTTAGCATTTTTATGGCTCCTTATAGGTATGGCAAAATGCTTTGCAAAGGTTGCCCCAACTTACACCACCATCTGCAGAGAATCATTTTACCACAATCTTCCCAGCACTGGGAGTTAGGAGTCATTAAGTTGAGGGAAAAAAATAACTACTTTAACAGTTATTTGTATTTATTTAATCACTAGTTAGACTGCCTATTTATCCCATGTGTTGGTATGTTTTTTTCATTTCCTTTGTGTAAATTGCTATTTTGTGCCTTTACCCAATTTTCCATTGGATCCTGATATTTTTCTTACAAAACTGAATAAGTAATAGTAAGGGAAAAACAATAAACAGCACTGATTAAGAAATCCTAAAACCCAAGGGTGACTGTGTTACAAACAAAAAAAAACAAAAAAAAAGAAAAAAGAAAAAGAACAAACTAAGACCAGATGACATTAAGGATTAAGGAAGAGGTCAGGGGCTTGAGTCTTTATTAAACATAAAATTGAGCCCTCTTAATTGTGAGATATTGAACATGTTACCTGGGAACATGTGACATATTTCCTGGGAAGGCTTTAAAATAAACATAGAGCACGACGAGAGAGTGGAAAGGTCGCAGGGCTGGGAGTCAAGATCTTGGTTCTAATCCTGGTTGTGTTACAGTACTAAATTTCCTTGTGATCTTTAGCAAGCAGTGATGAGAAGTGGAAGACAGTGGCTTGGGAGTCTGATTTACAGTCAAATATTGCCTCTACCACTTACTAGCTGTATGACTTTGAGCAATTAGCCTCCCTCAGCCCCAGTTTTCTAATATGTAATATGAGGATAATAACTCCAGATTTGAGAGTTAGTATCTAGATTGAATGAGAATTTATGTAAAACACATAGACGCCCAATAAGTGGCAGCCGCTATTCCTCTTCTCTGGGTGTTAGGGACTCATCTATATAACGAAGACATGGAATAATGAGTCCCAAGATCCTTTTCTTGTCAAAGGCTCTCTAACTCTTTCCTGAAGCATTTATCTTTATTTGGAGATTCTTTCAGTCCATGATGCTAACAAATTTAACCAACTTAAGCAGTTGGTAGAGCTGAGGGACTTGGTTTACCCAGACTTTTCCTACCAATGTTAACTCTACGCAACATCTTAAGCCATGTCTCAACCCAACACCTTGTATTCTAATGTATTAGAGTGGGTAGAGGACAACACTGAGCACAGAAGGTAAAGAAGTGTGTTATGGAGGACACTTCCTAACTTGCTTCTTAAGTACTGATTCATGGAGGATTTAAAAGGTAGACAGACTGAGTAATATTCCACTGTATATATTACTCCACCATAAAAAGAAATGAAATTGAGCTATTTGTAATGAGGTGGATAGACCTAGAGTCTGTCATACAGAGTGAAGTAAGTCAGAAAGAGAAAGACAAATACCGTATGCTAACACATATATATGGAATCTAAGAAAAAAAAATGTCATGAAGAACCTAGGGGTAAGACAGGAATAAAGACACAGACCTACTAGAGAATGGACTTGAGGATATGGGGAGGGGGAAGGGTAAGCTGTGACAAAGTGAGAGCGTGGCATGGACATATATACACTACCAAACGTAAGGCAGATACCTAGTGGGAAGCAGCCGCATAGCACAGGGAGATCAGCTCAGTGCTTTGTGAACGCCTGGAGGGGTGGGATAGGGAGGGTGGGAGGGAGGGAGACGCAAGAGGGAAGAGATATGGGAACATATGTATATGTATAACTGATTCACTTTGTTATAAAGCAGAAACTAACACACCATTGTAAAGCAATTATACTCCAATAAAGATGTAGAAAAAAAAAAAAAAAAAAGGTAGACAGAGTGGTCTGAGTTAGGTTATAAACTCCTAGAAGCAGAATAGGATTGAGAGACCTGGCTCGGAATCTCCCTTCCCTCTTCCCTACGAAACCCAACCTCCGAAACCTGGCCTGTGGAATGACAAAATATTCTGGTTAAACTTTGAATAGACTAGACAATAAAAGCAATAAACAGAGTAGATTTGAAATCATTAGCACACAAAGAGCTAAACTAAGCTTTGCTGGTACATGTTAAAGAATGTTTAAATTGCTGCAAGAAGGCATACAATGACGAGGACTAAGACCTAGGATGGAATATGAGTCAGGATTGTACTTATTAAAGAGAAGATACCTTCAGATAATAGTAGATGGCATTCAGAGGAGGATGACATTCCTCTCCCTGGATATCCTTCCTCCCCAACCATCCAGACCCTGTCACCTTTCAAGACCCACTCACAAAGCCATCCTGGACCCCTACAGCTGGAGTTTAATCTCACCTCCTTTGAACTGTCAGAGCACTTCACACTTGGTCTACGGCCGTTTATATACTTGTTTCATTTCCTTAAGGACTGTAAGCTCTTGGAGGACAGAGTCCATAACTAATTCATTTTTGTATCCCTCAATCTCATATCTAATAGACCCTCAGTAAATCGTCCATGAATGAACTGGAAAATAACTCTCCCAGTATGTTAGAAACCTGAGTCTAGGGTGGGTCCATAGTCTCAGAGATAAGCAGAATAATTGGAATCGGTTCAGAATAGAATAATGAAGCAAAACAGTTAAAAGGTAAAATAAACAATCTATACTGGGTATGTTTGGTGGAGGTCAAAGGAAGTCAGCCTAGAGAAGTGAGCTTTAGAAAGTGATATAAAGGGATCTTCAAATATATTAAAGAGATATTATTAAAAGAAGTCCTGAACTTCTTTTATTGGAGCAAAACAAAAAATTACTCAGATTTCGGGCTTCCCTGGTGGCGCAGTGGTTGAGAGTCAGCCTGCTGATGCGAGGGACGCGGGTTCGTGCCCTGGTCTGGGAGGGTCCCGCATGCCGCACAGCGGCTGGGCCCGTGAGCCATGGCCGCTGAGCCTGCGCGTCCGGAGCCTGTGCTCCGCAACGGGAGGGGCCACGGCCGTGAGAGGTCCGCGTACCGGAAGGAAAAAAAAAAATTACTCAGATTTTAATGGAGCAATATGAATCAGGCCTGCTGAAGAACTACTAGGGTGATGCGACAAAGGGTAGAGGTAAGTGCCATGCCTTCTTCCATCCCTGTAGGTACCAAAGTATATGATGACAAGAAGGACTCTGGTAAAGTATTTTTACAAAATTACAAAATCAATTGCAAGCTTTTAAGTTGTAGGGGTTTTTTGTTTTGTTTTGTTTTTTCTGTTTTAAGATGCTGAAACCTGTTTTAAAGGAGAAGGGGGATTTAGACCAGGAAGGAATGGGAGAGACTCACGTCTGGGATTTAGAAAGCAAAATGGGACCAACTCACAGAGAGAGACAGCCTTTGATGTCCTGAGGATCAAGGACCATGGCTTAAGGACCAGACTCTTAAATCACGTGGCATTTACTGCCCGAGATAAAAAATACTTTTGTGGATCAGTGTCTGTGGTTCAAAATGGCTAGGTTCCAAAATCAGTCTTAACTTTCCAAGGGTAACATTTGGAAGGCTCCTTGCAAGAACGGAGTGGAGCCAGTTTCTAGAAGGGGCAGCTTAATGATTTTCTACTCCCCTCACTCTCAAGTCGTTAAGCAGCCGTTCCTTTCCCAGAGCCCAAGTTCATGCTGAGGGCAAAGGGAATTAAAGGAAGAAGCTGAACCTGCAGCTAAGATTAGAGAGTTGCCAAGGGCCTAATTTTAGGTCCTAGCTGCCCCAGCTGATGTCCTGCACTGCTGGCTCAGCCTTGAGGACCACAAGTGTGGCCGTAAGCAGATGACTTGAGTGGGTAGAGTGTCTCCCAGGCCATCTGCAAAAGCAATTAGCTTGCTGTTGGGTGTGTTTTGAGAGAGACTACCAATTATTTCTCCTTCAACTAATGTTTCTTCAGGTGTTCAAAAGTCAATAAGGGAAAATGTCAGCGCTTGGCAGAAATTCCCACATGCTTGCCATTCTAGTATTCATGCTTCTCCACTTAAGAATGTGCTCCGAAAGGGAACTAAGCCCAGAATTCCTGGATTTTCATGGCAAGTGACCCCCCGATTTCCTCTGGCCATAAGCTTACTGCCACAAATTAGGGACAGTGTTGTTTGGGACCTCTCGGCTTCCTGAAAACAGACATGGATGGATGAGAGCAACCCTTGCATTTTGTGGGGAACTTCTGTGCCCTGCTTCCGCTGGGATTTAGGCTGTCTTTCCACTCTTCACACGGTTCCCAGCCTCAGGTTTCATGCTTAAATTGTCCTCGTCAGAGGGCAGACAATAAGAGCTGGAATCTCCCAGATCAAAGGGGAAACAGAATATATTTTAAAGTGACAACTTTGTTATCCTGCAACCGGAATAAAACCAGAATAATAAAATAATACAAATATAACCCCGTAAGTGATTCCATACTGCCACCAGAGAGCAAAATTTCTTGCATAATTATGGCAGGGAAACTCTCTTTACACACCACTCACAAGAGCATGTCTTATTTTTGCACAGTTCTTATGCCTGGGGCAGCCCACCCCTTGGATGGAGACTGTGTCCCTGAGGGTTGGGAACTGTGATAACCGGCCGGTTCTTCCTGTCTGCAAAGGAGGCTCTTCATAAAGGCTCATTGCCATGGACAATGAAAAAGTAGGCTGGCACTGCCCGGCCAAGGGAGTGCACCCTTAGAAGACGTGCCCTTGGTGAGGGCCAATGTTCTCAAGGTGCACGAACTGGCCCCAGTGGCTGCTCTCTCTTACTCTATTTTTCTTTCCAATTTTCCTGGTACCTTTGCTTTCCCTGTCTTCTTGTCCACGTCCTATCTGTCGATCTGTCTCTAAACCTATTTCTGCACCCCCCCACACGCACACACACACACACACACACCCTGATCTGCCCCCCTTCCCCTGTCTGTTGGCGCTGGCCCTTTCATCTTCTCCCTCGGGGATTCGAGATGTCGCTGCAGGAAGTGCTTGTCGGCCGAGGCAACAGCAGCAGAGCCCTGTGGCTTTGACAAACCTCATTTAATTGGGAGGAAGCCAGGAGAATTTGAAAGAACTGAAACATCCACGAAACTCCTTTTATCAGGCATAATTTAAACTCTGCATGGAAAAACCCCTATATGTATAAAGAAAAGTCAACTTCCCTCCTGCTGTGAGCACTCCTTGTCTCCCCGACAGCACAGGCAGGCTCCTGCAAGATTCCATCTTTTCATTTTTCTAAAAGTGTCAAAGTAGATTTGGGCTCTGTGGCTGGGTGAACAGAGAAGGAATACAGATTGGTCCCTCTCCTACACCTGCATGTGCACGCACACACACGCGCACACACACACACACACACACACACACACACACACACACACACCAGAGTCCCTGTGTTGGTGGCTTTGCTTCAGATGACCAGGATGAATCAAAACCCAGGTTTCTAACAACACATCGGTTTGCACAGTGATTTTCTCCTAATTACTCTTCATCAAGGAAAAGCTGGTGCCCAGAAAACTTTGAAGATCCCCAGTGGTTCTCAGTACACAGAATAATAAATCCTGGAGGAGGGCCCATGGGAGAAGTTTCTTTAAATGGAGAGAGGGAGCGTGAATGTGTGTGTGTGTGTACACCTCAGTGTGTATACCTGCGTGAAGTGGTAGCTGGAAGCCCCAAGCCCAAGAGGAGAAAGCTAAGAAGGGGGGATCTAGGGGTTCAGACTGGGAAGAGGGGATTGAGATGGGAGTGGGGGAGCGGATGGGGCTAAAGCTTGGGGTGAGGTACCAGGAAGGGCGTAAGAATTGTAGGTCTGGTGGAATGTCCTTTATTCTACCCATATGCCAAGCCACGTCCCTCCCCTCCTTCCAAATTCTACTCCAGAGTCACCTCCAGTCTCATCCATCTTACTTGAGTTATTCTAGTTCCTCCAAAGAATTGCCTTTAGCGCACACATATTCTCTGAACATCTGCAGCTGATTATGCACAGGCTTTAGCTGTTTAGATATGATTTGTGCTAATATGTGTATGAGGGTGTCCTGTTTCCTCTTCCTCACCCTCTTTTCCTCCCACTTCATAGGATCCTTGAGGTCAAGGACAAGCCTCTTTTTTCCCTCAAGTTTTGTAGTACTTAATATGTTCTTGACACTTGATGGCAACTTAATAAATACTGATGACCGACTCTTCTTACAGGATTAAGCAAGACATTAACCCCAGTTGTATGATTATGGTTATTTTTGGAGATCCTAAATGACTCACTTTAATAATAAAATACCTCAAGAAATCCCAAACTAAGAGGTTTGGGCTGATGCAGGACAATGTCCCAGTTACAGTGGAGCTGCGTTTGCAAACCCTGGAGACTTTGGCCAGACCACATGCCTAAGCCTACCGAACAGTAGCTCCCCACCCCACGCCCATCCTCGCCCCATCACACCCCCCAGCCCAGGACCCTCCCCCCAGTCTGAGCCCCTAGACCTTCCTTATTAGCTTTCTTCTCTCTGGCTCAGGACTTCTAAAAACTGTTTTCAGTTGAATGCTGGATGTTTTCAAAGAAACTCCACCTAAGGATAGTGCCCCACAAACAGCCGGGGCCATGACTGCCCTGCCCACAACTTCTGCACAGCCTTTCCCGGCCACCTTCTGAGAAACATGAGGAGTGCTCCAGCCACATGATCTCTCAGAAGTTTTCAGGTTTGGAGGATGACTTCATGCCCAGGCAGCAAAGCTGATTTCAGGTTAACTTGTGCTTCCCGTGAGCGTCCAGCCTGGGAGGACGCTCCCCTCTCCCCATGCCCCACCCCGTACTTCCTTGGGCAGCATCAGATTACCAATCAAGACAGGCCCAGCTCTCCTCTCCTGATATATCCATGTCACCTATCATCTTACTCTGCTGAAAGAGAAAAGGGAGTTGTGAGAAACTTTGGTTTTGCTTCTCCTGGCAGATGCTAGTGAAAGCAAACTCAGAGGCAACTTTCATCTCATCCAGTTTCTAAGAGTAAGTGAGTATATGGGAAATGTTTGGATCATTACAAGGAGATCTGTGTCACCTCAACCCTCAACTTCTGAGTTTTAGAAAATCGCAAAAAAAAACCTCAGGCAAGATTTGAACCCATCTCGCTTCTCCCAGCTCTAAGCTCACTTCTGGTTGCAAATTCTGTAATTCTCCAGTGCACTGAGAAAATACTTAGACACCGAGACTTATATGTGTACATGAATACACTAAACACACACACACACACACACACACACACACACACACACACACACACACACACACTCCCTTGCTCACCATCAGGAAGTTGGTGCAGCTGAGCAGGCAGGGCCCTGAAATAATTGTGAACCAGTGCTTCCTGGGCGGAGACACGGTCTCTTGGAAAGCCTTTCAGCATTTGGGAGGCCAGGTCTTCAGCTTCCGGAGCCCTGCCTAACCTGGAAAAGTGAGAGAGAAAAAGAGTTTCTCCAGAGGCCTCACTTCTGAAAAATCAAGGGGGAAAGAAGAAAAGCAAAGAAAAGGAGATGGCTAGAAGAGTTTCGAATAGAATTTGTCTGGGACTAGTAAAGTTGATGGCAAGTTGAAACTCTTACCTGTCCTGTTACTAAGATTAAGGGAAATTTTCAGCATTGCCACCATTCAGCCCCCACCCCCGCCCCCTCCACCGTGGCTCTTGGTACCAGGTGTACATAAAGGACCTGGAATTGTAGTAATAGAAACAGAAATATATAATTAAGGATTCTTCTTTGAGGGACACAGCGGCCTCTAGCAAGCAGAAAAGCCCAGATGGAAATATGTTCCAATGGTGGCAAGCACAGAATCCTAGGAGGGGAAGAGGGAAAGAGGAGACTCTGGAGGGTGAAACTTGGGTGGAAAAAACCCTTATTTACAGTGTTTCTGAAGCTCAGCTCCTAGGGTTTGTCTCTAAGAAGCTCTATTGGTTTCCCCTGAGATAGAGCATAGGCAAGAAAGGTAATTAAGTACCCAAATTACAGTAAGGACAAATCCTCAAGTTGACCTTATGTTGAATTATAAATTTGGAGTTGAGCAAATCCATTAGCTGAGCAACTACTATGTAGGCGGTTGGATCTGGGAGATGCAGGGAAGCTGTCTTCTGGCAGCTTAATCTCGCAGAGGAGTCAGACACTAATCAAATGGTCATACTAATGCATAAGCACAATTGGGAAGAAAAAGGTCCAGACTTGGGAGGTGGTCAGGGAGAACTTTCCTGAGGAAGTAGCATTTGAGCTGAGAGCTGAAGACCTGGGGCAGGGGAGGGGCAGGTGTTGCAGACCTCCAGAGTGGGAGGGAGAAGAGTTATTTTAAAGAAAGGAAGAAAGGCCAGTTTGCTGGCCTGGGACAAAGAGGAGAGGGGCCTGATATGAAGCTGGGGAGGGTGGCAAGGGTCTGACCCTGCAGGCCCTGTGGGTCTTCCATGCTTCCTATTTACTTACAGTGGCTGAAAGTCTTTGCTAATCTAGTGCCAATCATTTAAGTACACCCATCTCTAGAGCCCACAGACAGGTTTACAAGTGGAAAGCACAAGACAGAAAACTGTGCTGATCCAGAGAGACAGTTACCTGCCGAACTGATGCCTGACGTTCAGAATTCAGTTGCATGGCCATGCAACTCCCCAATTAAGCAAAAACAGATGAGCTTCCTTAAGGTTGAATGTACATACCAACCTGAAGCGAGAAACAGATACCCTTTCCCTCCCCAGGTGCCATGATGCAGTGATGCAGGAAGCCCTGGCCCAGAGTTGGAATTTGCCTAATTTTTGCATAAGATTTGCATAAAAACCTTTCAGGTATCTGACTCCCATGACATAAAACTCTTTCTGCAAACAGATAACTAATTCTACCCTCAAACTCAAGAGTAAATGCTTCACAGACTTAAAATAGAGAAGAAATCTGCATATCCCCGGTCCTTGCAAATTTCCAGGCCAGCTGGAAGAGGAGGAAACCAGGGGTGGAGGCCTGCTTCGTCGTTTGTGGCCTGAAGTGCTGGCGGGTCTTTTCTCCATCTAGGGTGCCCTGCCCAGGCGCAGATTTTCAGGGCCAATGAAATAGGAGTCCAGAGTGCAGAAGCTGGTTCAAATCAGCAGGACCCAGGACCCGTCTGGAAGGAGACTCAGGGAAAATCCGTTTTCACTACAGGGTGGTGGAGTGGGATGCGTGCCGAAATTAGGGCCTGAAACCTCTCTGAACTTCCGGGGGTGGGCGGGTGGACAGGTGGTTATGGGGGGGGCGGGGAGGGCAGCGATGCATCCACCTCCACACTGCACCCCAGTCAGAGATGTGTTTCCTCGGCACACTCCCACCCAGCTTGCTCATAACAACTGAATTGTTACAGAACTGCTCTGGAGAAGGGGCTTAGGAGCTGCGATCTCATTGGGCAAGGAAGGCTAGGGGACTTGTTCCAACCTGTGTTAGCTCGGGCGTACATACTGGTTTCATTTAGACTGTATCTAGGTGGGGTGGCTGCCGAAGCCAGGAAAGGCTGATGGAGCTTACGGGGCTTGTTGGGGACACAGAAGCAGAGCAGGCCACTTCCGGCAGACAAATGAAAGAAAGGAGAGTGGGAACCGGTCAGTAATATGGAGACTTCTTGAGGACTTTCCTCTTCAACTAACCAACCTTCCCCCGACCCCACCCCACCCCCCGGCCCCCGCCCTTCCCACGAGGTTGTGTCAAGGCTTTTAGTGGCGTTGGGACTTATTTCAATCTCACGGCCTCCAAACTGTGACCGCCACCACCTACTTCTGCTTCTCAGCTGGTAGAGGCGGAGTATACGCATGAAGGCTTTTCCTCGGGTGAGACAATTTCACATTGGTCTTCCCCGTATAAACCAAATACGTGCCCTCCTGACTACGAGCCTTTACTAGTAGCATAGTAAAGGCTTATAGTAGGACCACCTGCTCTGGACAAGCATCCTAAGAATCTCCACCTTGCTATGATCTCTTATTTGGGAGCTGAGAAAAGAGCCCTAGGGATACAGATGTTGCTTCTTTGGGCACAAATGTTAATTTACCTCCATGTTTGTATAATTCTGCTTCTTTCTGCCATCTATAGTCTTGTTTACTATCCATTACCTTTATTGGCACATTTCTACAATTTTCCACCTCCTCTAACTCCTACCCGAACAATTCTTCACTGGTTACAACCCCTACTTTGGAAATGAAAGTTGACATGAAAAGCGAACATCGCAAAATTACTTTGCCTACTAGCACATTTCCATATAGGCTAAATGTTAATAGATATTATTTGTTAGGCTTGTGATGTTAGCTATGGAACATGCCAGGAGTACCTTGCAAAGTTAAGAGAACCTACCACCCAATTAATGGGAGTCTGTTAATAAAGACAAAGAATCCTCTGGTGAACCTCTCCTACTAGTAACATTTCCAGAATTGAGAAGCGTTCCATTGCCAGAATAATACGTTTGTTGTAGAACACTTAGAAAATGCAGGGAAAGAAAACTGAAGCTATCTCATCACTCTGAGATGACCCTTTTCACTCAAAGATAATCACCATTGCTTTAGTGTTTATTTATTCTTTAGTCCTTTATTTTTATACAGATATATTTTTTGTTTTACAAAAAAACATGCTGTTCAACCTACTTTTTGCACTTGACTGTCTTGATCATCTTCCCAGGACTTTGAATAGCCTTCTGGGACATAGTTTTAATGACTGCAGAGCATTTCACTATGTAGCTATACCATAGTCCACATAGCCAAACGCTTATTGAAGTTGTTTCCTTTCTTGTTGGGGTGTAAGGGGCTACTATTAAAATCATGCTGTGACAAATATCCTCAAAGATAAATCATTGTGTACTTGTGCAATAATTTCCTTAGTATAAATTCTGGAAATTGAAATTCCCAGGTTGAAGGATACTATACAACATGTTAAATTTTTTTTTTTTTTTTTTTTTTTTGCGGTACGCGGGCCTCTCACTGTTGTGGCCTCTCCCGTTGCGGAGCACAGGCTCCGGACGCGCAGGCTCAGCGGCCATGGCTCACGGGCCCAGCCGCTCCGTGGCATGTGGGGTCTTCCCTGACCGGGGTACAAACCCGTGTCCCCTGCATCGACAGGCAGACTCTCAACCACTGCGCCACCAGGGAAACCCTCTAAATTTTTTGATTATCAGCTAGTTGTCCCAATTTCCATTTCCACCAGCATTCCGGGAGAGCTCCTGTCTGTGTGTGCAAAGAAAACAAATTCATTCCAGCCAACCTGAATTGCCACGGGCCCCACTGCTCATGATAGTGGTAAAAGGATTATAATTGTAAATCAATCCTGAAAGATGTGCTGGGTGTGAGGACATCCACATTTAATTTTAGAAGTCCACAATAGAAACATGAACAATACAAAGTTATTCAACATATCTGGAATCTGGTGGCTCTCAGGGGCCTAAGGCAACAGCCTTGATTTCTCTGCACAGCCTGGCTCTGAGTATAAAACTCTCCCACTGCCATTGCTGCCAGCAGGTTGATGGGGGAAGGGCTTTATCTGTTTGCAGCACAAGGCTGGTCACGGTGAGTTCAGCTGGGTTCTTTGTTGTTTTCCCCTAGATCCACAGAAAGAGAAAAAGGGCAGGGATAGAGCGGTCACTTTCTTTTTTCCAATTTTTCAATTTGTTTTTATTTTGAAGTGATTTTAAGTTTACAGAGAGTTTCAGGAATAATAGTTGTATGTTTCACTAGCTTCCCCTAATGTTAACATTTCAGATAGTCATAGTAAAATTATCAAAACTAAGTAATTAATAGGCAATATTATTAACTAAACTGCAGACTTTACTCAAATATCAAATATTGGCTTTTTTCGATGGTGACCTTTTTGTTGTTGTTGTTTCAGGAGAGTGGGTACTTTTTTAGTGCTGTCAGTTTAGGATGTGGTAAAGCAGATATCCCCAATAAGAAATATCTCCAATAGGGCTTCCCTGGTGGCGCAGTGGTTGAGAGTCCGCCTGCCGTTGCAGGGGACGCGGGTTCGTGCCCCGGTCCGGGAAGATCCCACATGCCGCGGAGCGGCTAGGCCCGTGAGCCATGGCCGCTGAGCCTGTGCATCCGGAGCCTGTGCTCCGCAACGGGAGAGGCCACAACAGTGAGAGGCCCACGTACCGAAAAAAAAAAAAAAAAGAAATATCTCCAACACTAGAAAGAAACAGCATCAGAGAAGCTGTCCTATAATTTCCTAATCAGTCTAACCAGTGAGTGTGCACTTACCAGGCCCATGTTAATCGCAATCCCATCAAACCCCAGACAAGGCCTCGAGGTGCATTTCCAGTCCGCTCACAGTTCCTCTGCTCCTTGGCAGAAATATTGTAAAAAAGCCAGTGACAACAAGGCTATTCTTTACTCATCACACTTGCAACTTGACTCAACTGACAAAGCCACAGAGACCTGGGTACCAGATGAAGCCCAGCCCTACCGCTTACTTAGCTTGATGACTTTGGCCAAGTTACTGAACTTCTTTGAGCTTCAGTTTCCTTCTCTTTGAAATGGGAATGAGATTTGTGAGGCATAAGTGAAATAACATGTACAGCCCCCTACTAGGCACACAGCAAGCATCCCACCTAACCTTAGTCCCCTTTCAATGACAAAGCCCTTCTCAGAGCCAAGAGGTTTCTCAAGTGATAACTTAGGCCAGTGCTGTCTAATAGAACTCTCCGAGCTGATGGAAAAATCCTGTTTCTGCCCCGTCCCATATGGTAGCCACTACTCACATGTGGCTATTGAGCCCTTCAAGTGTGGCTACTGCAACTGAGCAGCTAAATTTTTTTTAATTGAAGTATAGTTGATTTACAATATTGTGTTTGTTTCAGGTGTACAGCGTAGTGACTCAGTTTTGGGGGTTTTGTTTTGCAGATTATATTCCATTATAGGTTATTACAAGATATTGGATATAATTCCCTGTGCTATACAGTAAATCCTTGGAGTAACTGAATTTCAAATTTAATTTTAAATAATGTAAATTGAAATAGTCACATGTGGTTAGTGGCTATGGTATGAGACAGCACATCTCTAGACATTACTCCTTGCTTTGAGAATCTGAGCAAAGAGAAGCCAGGAGTCTGAGCTAAGGCAGAGGTATTGCTGGGAATGAGGCAGTGGGCCGAGGTGTTGCCTATGGTCAGAAAAGCAAGCGGGATGTTCAGCGAGTCCACGTCCTGCTCAGCCTAGAAGGAAGGGCTGGCTGGGCGGCTGCAGGTGCTTTCTCCTGCCGTGCGACAGTGACGACAGCAGCAGTGCAGGGTAGTAAGGCGGTCTGCAGGTTTGGAGTTACCGTTTATTTTGGAAGCCAGTGGTGAAATGGAAGAAAACCACAGGGCAGCATGAAAATCCAAATCCCTCTAGTTAGGGGTTAGGGAGCCTGACTATGCGGGCAAGAGGAAGTTTGCACGTCTTGCACGAAATGATACACAGCAGTTCCCTGGAACCTGTCTCCAAAACAACGGGGAGTTTCAGGTGATACAGTGCGTTTGAAAATAAGAGTGCAGCGCGTGGACGCCCTGGGGAGAATCGTCCCTCCCAAAAAAAGATCCTTTGCTAGTTCATAGTTCTGTCTTCCGACCTGTTTCACTCTTTGTGCTCTGATATCCACTCTCCGTGGAGGCTTTTTAAAGCACATGAACAGTAAGTATGGGGAAAAAAATCAAACAAACTTTGGTTGGGTTAAACCCTACCACATTTTCAGGGAAGAGCAACGTTCAAACGTTCAGTGAGGGTCTCTTTCTCTTCTCCCCACCTGCAGGAGGGTGTTTTTCTTTGACATTTGAGCCCCTTTCCCCTGTCTCTGATGTTTTTCTCACTGCCTTGTTTGTCTCCTCACTGAAGCAAAAAGAACAGAGCCTCGGCTAATTACTCTCAGATCAAATAATACTGGTTATTGTAATTGGTCATTGTCCGAAAACACTGAGTTCTTCTTAGCTCTGAGGTTGCCTGGCACGGCTTAGTTAGCTAACTATTCCGGGAATGTCTCTATTATCTGTTTTACTTTGCAAAAGAAACCGGGGACTTGTTGAAAGCTGGTAATAAAAGTCTGCCCTGGTCCGAGCGGAGGCTGCGTAGAGAGGGCCTGGGAAAGCGTGGCCTCCATGAATCACGTTGCCCCCCAACAGCTGCTCAGTGACGTCACTTGGTTTCTGTGTCGGAGAATAATAAACCCACTAGGTCTTCTTACAGGCCAACGCTCCCTCGTTCTCAGGGCCTCGGGCAGGGTTGAGGGGCGCAAAACAATTTTAATGACCAAACTCACGGGAAGTAAAATGGTTCACAGAGAAAAACTAACAGACTCACAGGTGGCTGCCTGTCCAAGAGGCGTCTTCCTGGGGCTGAGGGCCCCCAGATCAAGGTGCTCAGGGCCTGGGTGTTCATCAGGATGAGGCCCAGGGAAATGTCCCTTCAACCCTGCTGAAAGATAAGCTTTCCAAGGCGGTACTCACCGGTTGCAGACATTCTGAAGGCTCTGAGGCTTAGGCAGTGGGAACCATTCTGGAAAGCACACATAGACACGTTAAAAGACAAAAACAACCCTAAAATCCTGTTGCCAAAAATATTATTAAAATTCTAAATGCTCTTCTTGGCTTGGGGTAGCAGGGAATTCAGTTATCAGGTAGGCAAACTAAATGAGTTTAAGTTTAAATGGAAGGTCACCATTCTGGGTTGAGTTGTGTCCTTCTCCCGAATTCATAGGTCAAAGTCCTAGGCCCAAGTACCTCAGAATTTGACCTTATTTGGACACAGGGTCGTTGCAGATATAATTAGTAAAGATGAGGTCATTAGGGTGGACCTTAATTTAATATGACCAGGGTCCGAATAAAAAAGGAAATTTTGGACATAGAGACGGACATGTATAGGGGAAGACAAAGAAGAGACAGAAGGAGAAGACAGCATGTACAAGCCAAGGAGAGAGGCCTGAACAAATCCTTCCCTCAGAGCCCTCAGAAAGAACCAATCCTGCCAACACCTCAAGTTCAGATCTAGCCTCCAGAAGCAAGAGACGATAAATTTCCGTGGCTTAAGCCACCCAGTTTGTAGTACTTTGTTACAGCATCCCTAGCAAACTAAAATAATACAGTCACAATATTTAATGTCTGCTGTGTGCAGAACATGTGCCGAGTGCTGGGAGAATACAAAAGTAATCACAAGAAGCTTCCCCACTCCTACAGAGCTTACAATTCATTTGAGAGAACAAAACGTGCTTGCCCCACCCCCCTCCAAGAAAACTCATGTGACAAATGAGGGGGCAAAGTCTTAAAAACTCAGAAGTGGTTAAAAAGTTAATGGGACTAATTTTATATGTCACTTACAGTAAAGGTGGAAGTGAATCCTGGCTTGAATAATCCAAAATGGATGATAATAAGATTTGTAATTTTCTTTGGAGCACTCTTTACAACATTACATGTGGATACATGTGTTTCTATTTTTTTTTTGATACTGACACTATTTAACCCAAAATAAAACCACTATAAAAGGAGACAATTTCTTATTCATTCAAGAAATACTAATTAATTGCTTACTCTATGTAAGGATGCTAAAAGGGGCTACAAGGATGTAAGCTTATGCTGCTTATCAAATCCTTCTATTTCCGACTCCAAATTGAGAAAAGAGTATTTCAACTCTCATGTAAAAGGATGTTTTTGCTTTATATTTTCCTTGGGCCTGAAATGTAATTCTCTTGGTTTTAAAAGCTCTCTTCTTCCAGCTCCTATAGGAATGGAATACAGCAAGACTGTTTATCCAACAAAGAATTTAATCATAGTTGGGCAAAAGATGGTTTTGACAATACTGGCCTTTTCATGTCTGTATGTATATAGAAAAAGCCCTGGAAGACCACTCACCTGATGGTGATAATGGTCACTAGGGCTTACCCTTCTCACTTCTATGCTAATTTTCTTAAATTTATTTATTTTTAAATAAAAAGCACATATTACTTGTCTAACTTCAAAAATATGTTCAATTAAAGATGGACATTATGGTGTTAAGAGTTGTAGAATGAAAGCTGTGATCAAAGAACATGATTTAAGCTGAGTTCTCAAGGTCAGATGCAATCAAATGTGAACTACTCTGCTGGCAGTATTTTTTTTTAAATAAATTTATTTATTTATTTATTTTTGGCTGTGTTGGGTCTTCGTTGCTGCGCGCAGGCTTTCTCTAGTTGCGGCGAGCGGGGGCTACTATTCATTGCTGAGCCAGGGCTTCTCATTGTGGTGACTTCTCTTGTTGGGGAGCACGGGCTCTAGGCGCGGGCTTCAGTAGTTGTGGCTCGTGGGCTTTAGAGCGCAGGTTCAGTAGTTGTGGCTCAGGGGCTTAGTTGCTCCGCAGCATGTGGGATCTTCCCGGACTCAGGCTTGAACCCATGTCCCCTGCATTGGCAGGCGGATTCTTAACCACTGCGCCACCAGGAAAGCCCTCTGCTGGTGTTTTATAGTCCCAGGTGGGCACTAAGGGAAGCACTTGCCTATACTGGTTATTTACTCTCTCTTCAGGTGATTGTGCCTAAATTCAAATAACCAGTAAAGATAAGAATACCTGGCATTTGTTCAGAATGTTTATTTCCAGACCACTTTCTGCTGCCTACTGACAGTTTTCCCTGGCTAAACAAAATTAAAATATTTCCTCATTCAGTCATATCCCAATTTCCAATTGATATAGTGAGATCCATTTCAATACTCTCCCATGTTTTGTTTTTATGTGCTGGGGGTTTTGGCCTTTAGTATTTTAATACAATTGCTGGCTTTAGTGTTGTTCTTGTGGAACATGGGTTTGGAATTAGCTGAATTAGGGTTTGAACACTGAACCTAGGGTTTGAAACTACTGCTTCAAGTTCACTGTGACCTTAAGCAAGATACTTTCGCCATGGCCAGCCTGTTTCCATAACTCAAGTTGGAGGTCATAGTCGCCTCACAAGGACTAAGTGATTTGTTGAATTTATGGATGCAGTGAGATAACGAATGTAACGTGCTGGCCTCAGAGCATTAAATAAATCCTATTTCCTTCCCCTTCTTTCTCTTCCTTTGAAAAGTGATGGGCAATGCAAACTATGTGTAGTTGGGACCTGGACTTGGTTTTTTATTTTTTTTGCGGTACGCAGGCCTCTCACCGTTGTGGCCTCTCCCGTTGCAGAGCACAGGCTCCGGACGCGCAGGCTCAGCGGCCATGGCTCGTGGGCCCAGCCGCTCCACAGTATGTGGGATCTTCCCGGACCGGGGCATGAACCCATGTCCCCTTCATCGGCAGGCGGACTCTCAACCACAGCGCCACCAGGGAAGCCCGGAGCGAGATAATTATAGCTCCTACTGCACAGTGAGTGAAGTATAAGTATTTCCTCATCCTTTGCCGTTTTTCCTTCTGCCTCTTTCTCTTGTTTTATGTACCATGTATTTCTCCTCTCAGGTTTCAATAAGGTTTCTGCTTATTGTTCTCCTTGGAAACCCATAATTTGCTGTTTCATTCTACTGAAATTCTAACGTGTTCCAAGCTTGAGTTCTTACAAGCCTAGCTTAATTTCTTTTGAGTTTTCAGTGTGGGCCAGAGGTGTGTGCCTTAGCTCTGTGGTGTAGTAACATGAACACAAGCCCAGGCTTAAATCTCCTTTCTGCCACTTATGAGCTCTGGGCTTTGGGGGAAATTACTTCACCTCTCTGGTTAAGTAACTCAGAAGTTTCTCAATCTGTAAAGTGGGAACACTTTTCCAGTTGCCTGGGAGAATTAGATAAGATTAAGCACT
Organism: Tursiops truncatus; assembly: GCF_011762595.2. NCBI lineage: Eukaryota > Metazoa > Chordata > Mammalia > Artiodactyla > Delphinidae > Tursiops > Tursiops truncatus. The sequence continues at coordinate 33,571,965 of NC_047040.1, forward strand.
TGGCCTGTAGTAGGGGCTCAATCAATGTTAGTCTTATTCCTTTTTCTTTTTCTTCTTCTTGTTTCTACCTCTCATTTTGGAGAAGCAACCTGGTCTCACACAAGTGGTCCTCAAGCCAAGCAGCACACTAGCATCACCTGGGAGAGTTTTGAACCAAAAGGAGGCGCTGGCTTCACCCCACAGAGTCTGATTCAACGAGCCTGGGGAGGGCCCAGCATTGGTCGGTTGTTGTGTTGTTGTTACGTTTAATGGTCTCCAGATGTTTCTAGAGTGGCACTAAATGAGGCAGAGGACACTGGTCTCTCAAGGAGGGCAGGGTCGACCAGCACCTCCCAGCAACTCCCACACACTTCTCTGGGGCTCATTTCCTCCAGTAGGCTTGTGAAAATTCAGTTAATCAATGTACATAAAAATCGCAGAACACCGTGTCTGATGCATACTTCACATGTTTTTCAAGGATGTGAGAGAGGAAGCATAATGAAGGAAAGAAATCATTCCTCGTAAATTCTACCAGTAGAGGTTGACTTGTAAGAGTTGGCCCCAGGGCTTCCCTGGTGGTGCAGTGGTTGAGAGTCTGCCTGCCGATGCAGGGGACACGGGTTCGTGCCCCGGTCTGGGAAGATCCCACATGCCGCGGAGCGGCTGGGCCCGTGAGCCATGGCCGCTGAGCCTGCGAGTCCGTGTCCGGAGCCTGTGCTCCACAACGGGAGAGGCCACAACAGTGAGAGGCCGGCGTACCGCATTAAAAAAAAAAAAAAAAAAAGAGTTGGTCCGAGGAGGCAATGTGACAACATTGAACTTGAGGTTCCGTGTCTTGCATAGACTGTGCCTGACTCTCTTCCCACATCTATTTTGTAGCTACGTTAGCCCAGATAGAGGATTGAGGTGTCCAGCGTCAGCCAGGTTGCTGGTTATGAAGCAGAGCCAACGCCCAGCACCCGTTTGTGGCCAGCCTTCTGCTCTTATGCAGATAACCTGACGCTGGGTGACCTTGCCTCCTTCCCATTGATTTTTCCCGGTAGTTAAACCGCAAGCGATCAATGAGAGAATGATCCACAAACAGGCATTTTTACCCAGCGCCATTTCAAGAGAAGTCTGTTTCTCTGGCTTCAGTAGCCTCTCAAATCGTAGGTCTGTAGGTAGCTTATTTCCCTTCTCCTTCCAAAGATGATAGTTAATCATTAGACCAGATTCCTCTCCATCTCCTCCTTCTGCAGTTCTCTTTAAAGGAGTTCTCGTTTGAGTTCAGATGGAATTTGAGGCAGGAAGAGCAAAGTAAACTTTGCTTTTGTAAAAGCCAAGTTTAAAAGCTGAACGTTTTAATTTCCCAACTGAACAGAGTAAAAGTAAAATGAGGGCCAAACTGTTGCTACCATAGTAAGATAATGCATTTTTCCATAAACCTTGAAGAAAGCTCATTTCACAACTGATTCAAGTCAATAGAGATTTGTTGGTTGGTTGATAAAATATCACCAGGACCATTTTGAGCCTTAGCTCAAAGTGAAACATTTTCCAGTTACTATAGGCTTTACCACAATCCCCCTAAGGTTATCTTATAGTGCAGTCTACAGAACTACACCTCTGGAATTTCCCCGCACACAATGCATTCTTGAGATACCATATATTTGGATAGCTGATAATGCTGTTAGCCTTACTGCGCTATCTCAAGCAGGAACTTTAAAGCGGCTTGCAAAAATCTGTAGCTCTTCTACCTCACCCTCAGCCTCACCCCAGTTATACACACTCAAGCCCTCGCAACTGCTCGCCTCCCTCTTCCTCAGGCAGCTGGCTTAGTCTTTTGCTCAAGGAGTCTGAACTTGGCATTCCTGTTTGAGTGTCATGGGGACACCGAAAGCCAGTGCTCTCACGGGGGCGCTCCTTGGCATCTGAGCCCGGCGCTTCAACCCTCACTGGGGGCTTATCACTCTTCTAACCCTGCATCAAAACTTTTTGTGGATTCTAAGAAAATATCTATCCTCGGAAGCCTGTTCCTAAGGCAGTGGTCTCTGGAGAGGAAGGGGAAGCCGGGCCTGGCTCCTGGTGTGTGGATGGAGAAGGTGGAGGTGATGGGCTCTGTCAGGAGTCTCCCCTCTCCCGGGGGCAGTGTTTAATGTCTGTCCACGCCCACAGACGATGTTTGAGCTATAGCTTGATCATGCCATTCGGTGTCCATGGTATTTAATGACGCATCATTTGACAACATTTATCACTCCCCTGTAGCCTCTACAAATGTTTGAGGGCCACGTGTGCAGGTGTTGTGCTCAGCACTGGAAATGCACAGACATGGTACTTGGTGCTCCCCCCAAGTTTACAGCCGTATGATTTCCACGGGATGATGATGCCAACAATGATGGTAATTATCATCATCTTTTGGTCTTTTCCAGCCTCTCTGACTCTTCCTTCTCAGCTTCCAAAAAACCCTTTCCCTCTACTGGATCCTTCAGCACTGGTCCCCCTGGTGCCGTCATAGTCTCCTTTCTCCACACGGTCTCCCTCGCGCGATTGAACTCACCCCTGGAGCTTTAAATATCACTTTAGGCAGATGACTTCCAATTTTGTATTTCTAGACCCCTATAATTATTATAGATTATAGACCCCTATAATCACAGGCTTGTATTTCTTTTCTTTTTTTTTCCGCACTGCATAGCTTGTGGGATCTTAGTTCCCTGACCAGGGATTGAACCCGGGCCCTCGGCACTGAGCGAGCAGAGTCCTAACCATTGGACTGCCGGGCAATTCCCCACAGGCTTGTATTTCTAATTGCTTTTCAGATATCTCCATTTGGTGGTCTCACAGATATCTTCATCTTGAAATGTTCAAACCTTATACTCATTACACTCCCCACAAATCTGTTCCTTCCCCCTTTTATTTCCTGTGCCAGTAAATGGTATTATCATTCTCTCACCCACTGGATTTAGATTTCTCCTTCACAAGTCAAATCCCATCAGTTACAACCTCCCCTTGACTCTACCTCCTTCATGCTTTTTAGATTTGCCCCAACATTCTTCATCCATTGCTACTGCTCTAGTTGACACTTCCTATTTATCTTCTAGAATCCAGAGCATTGCCACACTGACTACCACCAATTTAATTCTACATATAGTCTTCCAAGCAATTTTTTCTAAAATTGAAATCCTGCCATATCACTTCCCTGCTAACAATCATCCGATGCCTTCTCTTTGCTTCTTAGTCGAGTCCAAATCCTTAGCATGATTACAAATCACTTTCCAGTCAGTTCCCCATCTGTCCTTCCAGGTTAATCTCCGACAATGGTCGGCCACAAAGCCGACATTCTAGCTTCCCTGAGCAATTCACCGGCGTGTATATTACCAGGTACACCCACTTTCCTACTCCTCTGTGTCAAGTTCCTGTGTCTGGAATGTCCTTCCCCCTCTTGGTCACCTGGAGAAAGCCCACTTCATCATGCCTGAAACCCAGCTCATGTCTCTTTCTCCCAAACAGTCCCTAAATTCCCCAGACAAGCCGAGGCCTTTTTCCAAGTGTTCCTAGAGGTCCCTAGGGGATCCTGCTATAATAATACTTTCCATATTGTAGTATTTATTTGTTTCTCCCTCTAGACTGTATGCCTTGAAGGCAGGTATCAATGTATTATTGATTTTTGCATCTTAGTCTTAGCACCTAGCATCCAATAAATATTTGTTGAATGAATGAAAAATTGATGCTTAGGTGAAAAATAAAAAATGAAATTTACTAAACCTTATTCTTAAGAGGTAAAAGTGACTCAAGAGAGCCCACTTGTGATTCCCACTCTGTATCTTACAGAGATCGATGATGCCAGGCACAGGCCACGAAGGTGTGGAAGAAGTCTCTGATCTGACCCAGATCCATGATGTTTGCGACCTTAAGGCCTTTTTCCTGAACTGGGAAGAAACGTAGCAGGGTTTACTTGAAAAAAATTTCTTTTAACCTGCTTTCCTTCATTTGTAACTTTTCCTAATCTTAACTCCTTTAAGATTATCCAGTCCCCCTCAATAAAAACTAATAATTGTCACCAAATAAAGATGAGAAAACTAAAAATAAATGTAGAAACTATTAATGAAGATCAAAGTGGGCCATGTATCTAAATGAATTTCACTGCTTGACTGGGGGGATGGGTTAATAAAGATGTTAATAGTAACTCCCACGAGCTTTTGCCGTGCTCCAGAAGTGGGACAGCAATGCGCCTGATGGTGGTTCATAGATTCGGTGAACATCGTGGCTTCATTACCTGAAGCAGGCGGGGTTGCCTGCTGGAGTCCCAGGGCGGGAGCTCCACTCACATTACATTTCAGAAACATGTCACCAAGCTCACAGATTCTAAAAGCAAGTCTGGGTTAAAGGACATAATCATTTGGGAATGAACTTGGAAAAGTGTTATTGGCCGATGCCAGCCTAAGGCATTGTTTTATTACCAAATTATATTTGCCCTTGGAAGGTACTGTGGAATTACCTATGAGCACCAACTTGGAGTTCAACAGGCTGGATATTCTGGGTCACCCCCTTCCTGGCCAGGTGACCCTGGGCAAGACACATACCTCCCCAAGCCTTAGCTCTCTCGTCTATAAAGTAGGAATGGTAACGTTGCCCCTGTTGGATAGAGCTGTTGTGAATCCAAGTAGTATGATGTATGAAAAGTGCCTAATTCATAGTTAGTGCTCAATAAACGACCGTTATTTTACCCAGCAACAAGGCGAATAATAACTTACATGTACTTTCTTGGCAAAGCAGGCAGAACAAGGATTATTAGTCCAGAAGGTGCTAGAACCTGGAACTAGAACCCAGGTGGCCATTGATTTCATCTAACAAAGATCTATTTACTATTACGTGCCAGTTATGGGGGCAGGTGTAAAATACTAGAAACACTGGAAGTGGTCAGGTTTGCTTCGTAGAAAACCTCAGCACTCTTTCCACTGTACCATGCTTTGGGTGAAACCAACAATGACAACATGAATACCAACTGTGATTTAGTGGCCCTTACTGGACACCATTATGTAGATAATAAGGGTTCTCCCGGGGAAGAGCCCTGTGGCCACAGCGTGGGCAGGCATCTCACAGCAGTTTAGGATGGGCAGCAGAAAGGAGCCTTCACCAGAAGGGACAGCTTTAACAGGCGCTCAGACTGACTCAGGTAGGTGTTTGAAAACTGCAGGTCAGCTCTTAGGGTATGTGAATTCAGGCAGTGTTTAGGCCCAAGCAAGGAAAAACCAAAGTCAGTTCTGGCCTAGGAGGTGTGCCTGACATCTATAAGGAAGCCAAGAACTCTAAGGGAGCTAAACAGAAAGAAACAGACATTGCATCAGCTCTCACACAACCACCATTGAGTCTGAACCCTGGTGAGTCACTGAGCAGCTGAATGAACTTCCACCCTGTGTAAAAAAAAAAAAAAGGATGGGAACTAACTTTTATTGGGCATTGCCTAAAAGTTAGGCACTGTGGATGTTAATTATTGTTTTATAATATATACATATATCAAATCATTATGTTGTCTGCAAAATGAGACAGAGGGACATAACATGGTTAACAGAAGGAGAACAGGTTTCTTGTAAACTGACCCATCTCCAACCTAGGAAATGCCTCTGTGTGGAAATGGGAGAAAGCCTCTGTTTCCTCAGGTGTAAAACTGTGCTACTCTAACCAGCAGGGACCCTAGCAGACAGTATAAGGATTAGCTATTATGTATGTCCTGTGCCTGGCACACAGGGGACACTTTTTAAATGATAGGATTGCTCCCATTTTGCAGATTAGGGAACTGGGAAAGAAATAACTTCCTCGAGTACCCCCAGAGAGTACGAGGTGGAGTGTGGATCTGCCGCTCCATGAATTGATGCCAATAATTAAAACCTCTCTTATCAGTATCCTTTCCCTTAGTTCAGCCCACTGAGTAACTCACTTGGCTAATAGCTCATTCTATTGAGTGGATGCACAGCTTAGATTGTGTTCACAGCAGGCACACAAAGACACACTCAGAACTCTTTGAGCCCAAAGTGTGGTAGCTCTATGTAATCCCGACATGAACAAGGATCATTTTAGATTTTTAATTATCATCTGTCCTATAATGATGTCAGATGAAGTGAAGCTCTCACACTGGATTTCAGGTCAAAATGAAACGTTCCCAGGGTAAGGCTAGATTGCTGTGTTGTGAGCCTGTCTGATGCCAGTATTCCGCCCCCATTATTTCTTGCTTCCACCTGGTGGTCAAAAGTTGAAAAAGCAGGCGTCCTGAAAATAACTAGGTGTCAGCAGGATCCATTTGCCTATCGTTTATAGGACATCTGAATCTGGGTCGCTGCAGGGCTTTTAGTACTGCTTTCCTGCCTTTTGATTTCTACCAAGTTCCTCCAGTGGAAAATCTTTCCATGTGCAGTGTTCTTTCCCGGGGCTGAAAGGACCAAGATAATCCCGGATGCTTCCCTGCAGCTGAGCTCATGTCACAAATCAGGCATGATTTTCAGCAGATATTTCTTTAAAAGTTTGAAGGCCTCTGTGGACTCTATTCCCTTCTCAACGGGAACAGGCATCAAAGAGACGGGAATAAAATGCTTTGCGCTCACATCAGGAACTAATTGGCAATTTGGCAAATGCATTGACTAATGTCATGCACTGTTATTTCTAAATCCTCTCCTGTCCTTGACCCCCAGTATCTAGATGTAAACTTGGGACCATTAGTGGAGAAGGATAAAGTCTTCTGGTGCCTCAAATGGAATTGAGAGGGATTTAAACTAGGCGCTTTTGAGTGTGGTGAAATGAACCCAGCAGTACATTAATGCTAGGATTTGAGCTCACACAGCATGAGTGCTTTCAAAAACCGTGTTTAAGGAAGCAAACAGAGCCACGACAGACCCTTTCAGTGGAGCAAAAGGAGTTGGATGAAACAATCAATGACACATTAAAAAACCACAACTGGGCTGCAATCATGTGGGCAGAAAAAAAAGTTTTTCTTTATCACAGGATCTTTGCATCTAATGAGATGGTGCCTGGACAACCTCCAGAGGGGTAAGGCCTCTGTTTACTTTAGCTGAGAAATGTCTAAATATTTAGTTGGTTCCCTTAAAAGCCTTACACCAGTCTGTAGCAAACTGGTCTTTAAGGTATGATCTTATTGGGTCTATATTGCCATTGGGAGAGCTATTTAAAGGGAATTTGGAAAAGTCAGAAGATATTACCACTGAAGGTGCAAATGTTAACTTTTTTTTTCCCCCTCTCAAAATTAACTCTTTTTAATGTCCTCCAAATATTTAATTTAGGACCAATACCTTGCCAGTCAATACTTTCTCTTAATTCATCCTAAATGGTTCTCTACTTCTTACATACACTTTATTCTTATTGGTTCCAGTCGGGCCGAAGTGCTTGAGGCTGAAAAGGGGAGGGACTCCTGAGCGCATTTTCTTGGGAGCGGGAGGGGAAGCTAAGAGGGCTGAGAGACTTTGTAAAAATGTCTATAGGGGTCCACCCTTTAAATTCACACTACGGTCATGTATCAGCAGATTTCAGTCAAGACCAATATCCAGTTTGCTCTAAGCTTCTGGGATCCTCTGTGTCACAAACACAGCGCATCCCAGATATGGCATCAGTTGGGGCTTTAACCTTTTTAGACTTTCGGATAGTGGAATCCCCTCCAGCATGCCTTCTTTATTATTGCTTCCTGTGCACTCTCACCAAGGATCACCGAACTGCTCCCTTCCCCCGCTGCAGGAGGCCAGCACAGACCCTGTTCCGCCAGTTTGATGAATGTGTCTTGGCTAATTGTGTGCAAGATGGCAGGCCTTTAGCAAGTGTGACCAGTTTATTGTTCAGCCAATCACAGGCGCCTCAGTTAGCATGTGAAAAGGGGGTGTGTTGCCGGGGAGGGTGAGTGTTCTGGCGGCTGAGTCAAAGGAGGAGCGTTTTGGGGGGTCACAGAGCAACACCCACTTCTTTGAGGGGATGTTACTATGCTCTACTAAACCTGTAAACCTCTTACTCAAAGCACTTTTTTTCTCTTCCCTCTTTTTTCAAGGAGATCTTTTTTTCCCATGGTTCAAGCAAGGCAAGACACTGGCTGCTCTACAGATGGAGCTCACGTTCCAGGGTTTTTAATATTTCACTTTTATATTTCTGTTAGAGAATGATCCTGCTGAGAGTCTGGGAGTCCGTGCTCGTCAGAACCCCTCACTGACACTTGGATATATTGCTCTGAAAGCTATCCCAGGAGAAAAGATTAAATAAAAAAAAGCCTACTTTTCAAAGCCTACTTCTCAATCTGCCCACATCAAAATAAGACAACTGGCCCTTTGAAGTGGAAGACACAAGAGTTCTCAGCCAGCTTGCTTAAAGCAGTGGGTGGGGCTGGGGGAGATAAGGAAAGAAGAAAGGAAGGAAGGAAGGAAGGAAGGAAGGAAGGAAGGAAGGAAAGAAAGAAAGAAAGAAAGAAAGACCAGACCAGTGTCTAAAATTATATACGTTTCTTCCCTCACCCAGATTTAATCAGGCACGGGAATCTGAATTTCTGGTGAGAAAACTTACAGCCCTGCTCATCAGCGCCCCAAGAAAACAGGTAACTGGTCAGAGAAACCTGTCCAGCGGGGTCAGCACCAGGTGTTTTTTTAAAACCTGTACAAACAGAAACTGTGTTGTTCATGCATAGTCGAGACAAGACCTGGTAAGGGCAGCGTGGGCACAGATGGCCACTGGATGGTTCTCTAAGTTCTGAGCTCTCCAGCTCCCTCAAAGTTGTTGTGCAGCTGAATTCAAAGTTTGGGGGCTCTTAGAGTGAAAAGGAGAGGAATGAAAATCTCATCAAGAATGGCGTTAACAGTTCTCCTCTGTGACATTTTACTGGCTCCCATCCCCTCTTCTGGTCCCTTAATCACTGGAGCTCAAGTCCCTGGAAGCAGCAGCAACAGCTCAGGGATAGGGGTGGGTGGGAGGTGGCCTGAAGGGACTTCTTAATTTATATAAGGGGATGTTCCTGGAACACGGATGTGGGTGGCTGTTTTAAAACATAGTCCTTGCGATTGAGTTATCAATAGTACTGACCCCATGCCCAAGATATGCTGGACTTTTAAGATTTACAAGTAAAAGTTGAGACATCTTGGCTGTGACTAAGGTTACAACGCCCTTCCCTTCGTAAGCCTAGCCTGGCCCACAGCTATACACTGCCCAAGCCCGTGGAAGTGGGGCTCACAAATGAGCACACCCCTCCCCCCATAAGGAGAGCTGGTGAAAGAGTGTGGATGAATGAATACAAACACAACCTCTTAGAGGTCCATGAATGTGCCGAATTCATCTATGCAGACCCAGCACATTACACAGTGCCTGGCAGATAGTAGGTGCTCAGAAATTTTTGACTTATTTGAATTAAATTGAATCCTTACTAGAAAAACAATGCAAAGTATGAAACCTATTGATGTTGGGCCTGGAGAATTCTCTTCATAAATAAAAAATTGCATATTACTTTGAAATGACAGCAAAATAAAAAATGCAACATATTTCTCAATGTTTTATTGGAACCCAGTTATCTTATTTAGTACAGAATCTGGCAGGGAAGCATTTTGGACAAGTTTCTATCATTATTGTTCTCATCAAGGATCACTGTTTATTGCCTGAATCAACCTGAAACCCAAACATTTCAAGTTTGGGGGAACAGCATATGCTCACCATGGCAGCTTTGTATTGAGATCATTCTCAATTGTTTTCTACAACCCATCTGTGACCCTAAACTTCTGCTTGCATCCATGTTAGGAAGCTGAGGGGTCCCATTTCACTCAGAGAGTGAAAGGGAAAAGGCGTTATTCTAAGCCCTGCAGCGAGAGGGTGGCATTTTTCTCAAGTAGTAAACTCAAGCAAAATCATTAGAAATGATAAACTATTTGGAAATGATCCGAACAGCATTTAGCAATGCATACAGGTCATTCACAAAGCAGCTGAAATGACTTTACAGTTGGTCTTTAGCTGGTGTAGGTTTTCCACAATCCTGGTCAGTTCAAGATGCCTGAACCCTATGTATAGCTGTTTGAGCAAAACTATTAGATGCTGGAGAAAAAAGTAAAAAATTCCCATCCTCCTATGTCTTTTGTTTTCCTTTTTTTTTTTTTTTGCGGTATGCGGGCCTCTCACTGCTGTGGCCTCTCCCGTTGCGGAGCACAGGCTCCGGACGCGCAGGCTCAGCGGCCATGGCTCACGGGCCCAGCCGCTCTGCGGCATGTGGGATCTTCCCGGACCAGGGCTCGAGCCCGTGTCCCCTGCATCGGCAGGTGGACCCTCAACCACTGTGCCACCAGGGAAGCCCATGTTTTCCATTTTAATTGTCTTTGAAATCTCTTTACAACTTCTTGCTCTCATAAAACCCTTCCAGGATAACCTCATACCAAAGTTAGTAATGACAACAATTTGGGGAAATTCCATTTTTAGTTATGGGACAATGGAATAATATAGAGACTGGAAAATCAGACTTGGGCCACATTCTCCCTAATTTGTACATATTTACCTCCCCTTTAATCCTTCCTGCAAGAGTCCAGCTCTGGTATGGCCATTACTTGCTTCTCAACCTCTGATATGGTCCTTCATCCTATAGCTCATTGCTTGCCTCCTCTCTTCTGTCTCAACGTCCTTAAAGTGACAACTGGGTAATCTGACCTCTCTGGCATGCTCTTGGGACCATTTCTCAAAGACATCCCCCATGGCAACACTTCCACCCCCAGAAGCCAGTACTGGAGGACAAAATGTGTGACAGAAAATGACCAAGTGTTAGGTTTGGAGACAATGGATGAACTCTGATACAATCTAGAGACATGTTACCTGGCCTGTCCTAGGCCCAGTGAGCCTTTACTTCCCCACTATTGTATTAGCTTTCTTTTTATACTTTATGAGATACAATAACCTAGCAAATAAACTCAATGATAGTCACTGGGTTCAAAAATGAGACCATCTTTTGAGTTGTCCTTTTAAGCCATTGGGTATTTGGAAATGGTTGTGGAATCCACAGTAACCGTCATTCCAGATTGTTATTCAGCTTGTTACTTGTGTTTTACAGAGTTGGAGAACTGATCTAACCTCAACTACTATTTCAATGACGTCCTCCTCGTAAAAAGATTAGTCAGGGCATATGAGTCTAAAAATCTGTCTAGAGCTATCTACACTGTTAACAATTAAAGAGGGACACCCTGTTTGTGGGGCCAGTGCTCTCACACTGCTAATCTCAGAGCTTTCGGCGGCTCAAGTCAGTATTACCTGGATTGTAGTTAGGTAGCTTGGAAACTCCAGGCCAGTTATCCTCTGTAGGGACTCCCAGCACCTATATAAAGCCAAAGAAAGACAAAGAAAGATGAGGGGGAGATGAGGTGGATGGAGCAGGTATGGAGACATGAAGGACACATCAGGGAGGAAGACGGAAGAAATGAATGTATGTCACATTATGCCAGCTGATGTGTTAAAGAAAGAAACTTCAGTGTTTCCAACATTTGCAGTTTCATGGGCAAAACTGCAGTGTATTTCTACGGTCCTACGTGTCAACATGACTGGGCTAAAGGATGCCCAAGATAGCCGGTAAAACATTATGTCTGGGGTGTCTGTGAGGGTGTTTCTGCAAGAGATTAGTAATTGAATCAGTAGACTGAATAAAGAGATTGGCCCTCACCAATGAGGGTGGCATCATCCAATTGGTAGAGGACCTGAATAGAACAAAAAGGTGGAGGAAGGGCAAATTTCCTCTCTTTTTTCTTGAGCTGGGACATCGTCTTCTCTTGCCTTTGGACATTGGAGCTCCTAGTTCTCTGGCCTTCAGATTCTGGGACTTAAACCAGTGGTCCCCTTAGACTGAATTATACCACCAGCTTTCCTGGTTCTCCAGCTTGCAGAGGACATACCTCAGCCTCCATGAAATCACATGAGCCAATTCCCATAATGAATCACAAGAGATACACACACATACGTACACACACACACATACACATACACACAAATACATACATATCTCCCATTGGTTTTGTTTCTCTGGAGATCTCTGACTAATACAGATCATATAACCTTGCTTAAAGTCATATTCTCATCCCAAAATATCTACAGACCTACATCGGGATATTATGGGTTTGGTACTACAAACAAAGTTAATATTGTAGTAAAGTGAGTCACACAAATTTTCGGTTTCCTGATGCATATAAAAGTTATGTTTACACTATACTATGGTCTATTAAGTGCATAACAGAGCAATGCACATACCTTAATTTAAAAAACCAATGTACATATCTTAATTTAAAAATGTTTCCTCACTAAAAATTGCTAACCATCATCTGACAGCGCAGGGTTGCCACAAACCTTCAGTTTGTTTAAAAAAAAAAAAAAAAGCAATGTCTGCAAAGTGCTATAAAGTGAAGCACGATAAAACGAGCTATGTCTGCTGTACTGCATGATCACCATACATTAGGATGCTGCATTGGGAGTTAGGAATAGAAAAAGACAGGAGTGATAAAGTGTCCCTTTGCCTTACATCAGATGACTGTATTTATATATATATGTCTCAACAGGAGACACTTGACAGTTTAAATTATGCCTCAGCATGGGCATTCAGCTGTTCCCCGATGTGCTCAAATTAAAAAGGATTCAGATTACTGACCTTTAAGCAGTGGAATGTTGGCTAAAAATGATCCCAAACCTAACTCTAGTCTTTTCTACCAAATTCATCTCATCTGCTTGTTTTCTCTGTGGCCCAGCAGCTTGGAATATGGTATTTGGTTTTTAACTGGTGGATAGTAATATTAACAACATCACTTGAAAAAGAGCTCACGGGTGCTTTGGATTACCAAATTGAAGCTTTAGTTTTTAATTACTATGAAAAGTCTTTTGGAGTATAAAGACAAACACTTCAGATTTTAGATGGTGCTGTTACTGCGAGTTCCGTTATAGGCAAAATCTTACCATTCTTTTAAGATAGTCATAAAAGCCCAATGTCAGTTATATCTAGGAGCCAGAATAATATTGTTTTTGTGAAATATTAATAAAACACTAGTAGTTTTCGTACAGAGCTACAATATAACTCTTTTTAGAAGCATATCTCAGTACAAGTCTTTATAGAAGCACCTCTCATAGAAAAAGCCTAGCGAATCCATTTGTAAAATGCTGGACACAGATGCTGGCCCAATTATTATGGCAGGAAGTCAACTGCCCAACAATGACTGATAATAATCAATGAGGAATCCAGAAGCCTCTTAATATTTACCAGCTTGCTGACCAGGACTCTAGCCGAGAAGTACACTCTTTGGTGTCTGTTAAGCTTGTCCTCAAACAAAAGACAATGAAGCGCCATTTTCCCTCCCATAATAAAAAAATTAAGCCACCCGGTAGAAGCTTCTTTCTTTGATCCATTCCCTAAACAAACTGAAAAGCTACTGAGAGGATTACAGGCTTTTCCTAGCAGCCACCCTGAGCCGGAGGGAACACTAAGAATCCTGGAATCCATTTTGAAAAACCAACTGGACTAATTCTTCTTTTGTGGGAGAGGGCCAGAGGATGGGAAGCTAATTCTTCTTTGTTAACCTACCGTCTTATGTATTTGCACAGATGTGCATGTAAACAAGTGGGTGGGATGATTCACATGTACCCCTACGTCTTCTGTTGCCTGGCAAAGCACAATGAAAGAAAGTAAAGATAATGAAGAGAAAGCGATAAAGGAAATAAATGACGACCATATCCATATTTTCACTAAGGTGAAAGTTACCAGAATTGTTGGTTACTTCGTATTATTGTGTAATTAAAGCCAACAAAATGGGTACCAACAATTTTGGAATATTGTGCTAAAAGCTTTAAGCCTGAGATTTTAAAAGTTTAAACAAAAATTCAATATCCTTTATTTGGAAATTTGATGCTCAGTTTTTATTTGAAAGTTATTGAATTCATTTTCACTTGAGAAAATTACTCAATCTCCGCTTCACTGACCGGGAAACTGAAAACCAAAAACTGTTGATTTACTCCCTCCCTGAAAGCTCTTAAAAGGCAGCTAGTGAGTGCTGTGTTTGAAACCACGGTGGGCTGCAAGGGCTGTTTTCTGCCTTTGTTGGAATGGAAACTGAAGGCATTTTGATTAATGGCTTTAAAGTCTGCATCGTTTATTTTATTCTGATTTTAGAACCACATCTGGTATTATTTGCTAAAAATACTTATTGAAAGAATTAGATTTCTAAAAAATTGATTAAAAATCGATGACAGCCATTCAGATGTAAACACACACACACACACACACACACACACACGGAGGCATTTCAGAAAGATGGTAAAATAAAAATTCAGGACTTATTATTATGTCTTTATTCCTAAGTGTGAGATCTCAGAATAAATGTAAAAAAAAGTTGTGATTAGAGGTTGGGAGATGTAGACTAGACCATTGCTTTCAAAGAAGCAATTCCTACATCAAGTATCATAGAACCCGAAATAGACCACCTTTAGTAAAGCACAACTCAGGAGCCATTTGTAATGTTTGAATTTCCAAGTTGCTTGGGATGTAGTAGTGTAAGAGATAACACACTGCTGAATGTGGTTCTCTCTTTGTCCTCAGAGCACGGAACTACAGATGTGTGGTAACAAAACTGTGGCCTTGGGCTTCCCTGGTGGCGCAGTGGTTGAGAGTCCGCCTGCCGATGCAGGGGACACGGGTTTGTGCCCCGGTCCGGGAAGATCCCACATGCCGCGGAGCGGCTGGGCCCGTGAGCCATGGCCGCTGAGCCTGCGCGTCCGGAGCCTGTGCTCCGCAACGGGAGAGGCCACAGCAGTGAGAGGCCCGCGTACCGCAAAAAAAAAAAAAAAGATAGCAGCTACACTATTCTCTTAACACTTTGTTCAAAGAGGTCACAAGTTCATGGAGTCAGAAAATCAAATATACTTTAAGATGCTAGAGACCTAGGGAGATAAATTATGAGACTTGCGTTACCACCTAACCTGAAGTTAGGGCTGGGTTCAGAACTCATGTCTACTAACACCAAGCCAGTGTTATTTCTAATGTGTTTACTTGTTTTATATTTGTAATGAGTTGTCATAAATGTCAAAATAAAGTCCTTCTGATTTATTGCAGTGTGATAAGAATAATGGTAGACGTGAACATGGCTTCCTGGGCAGGACCTGTTGGACCCATTTGTTAAGACACATTTGTTTTGGCTGCATCACTCATGTTTTGGTCCTTTATGTCCAGATACAAGTCCAAAATTTTCACTTACTGAATTACCTAAAACATCTTCAGATGGCCAGCGTCAGCCACCAAGACCAGTCCCGGAAACTTGAACCAATAACTAGAGAGCCATCAGGTCCTGGGAAACGTTTAACTCATTCTTTCTGTCCCATGATTTCTAAGTGCTATGCTAAATGCAAAGAACTGTAAAATGATTGCTTTTAAGAAAACTATCATTTAAAAATAGGAAGTAATGTAAAAAAATTAGTTTGTATATAACTCTTCAAATATCCTAATAGCATACCTTAGCTATTATTATAATTTATATTTATAGATTTATGTTATATATTATAATTTAGCTAGTATTATAATTTTTATTAACTATCTATATATACATACATCTTTTTGCATCTATACATGATTTATGTTTGTTTTACATATATTTACTTATATTCCACCCATCACCCCACCTAGACTGAACAACCGGTGAAAGCATAGATCATGCATTTTTCCTATTCTTCCCATTTTTCCAGGCCTTGTAACATCTTATAAGACAATGAGTGTCCAATAAATATTGTGTCCTCATTTAATGGCTAGGAAAAACTTTTCAAATGTGTAAAAGATCACTGCAGGGTCTGGTCTAGGCAGTGCTAGCTGAGCTTCCTCTAATGTGGACAAGAAGTAATATTAAGTGGGAGAACAGAACAATTAGGTGAAGTATTAGGAAATGCCTGTTAACGGTTTGGTCATTGAAACATCGCTATGAAAATAATTTCTATGAGAGAGAAAGCAAACATTTATCGATCACTTATGGCACATGGGGCTTGTTATGCATTTGATCTTATGAAATTCTCACAGAAAGGTTAGAAAGTCATTACCGCTAGCCCCATTTAACAAGTGAGGAAACTGGAGTTCAGAGGGACTACATAATTTGTACACGTTCGTCTCGCTAAAAAGTGGCTAGAATTCAAATGCTGGTCTTCGACTCTAAAGCCATTAATTACATTAGGCTGCCTCCAGTTTAGACGATGATATCATCCAATGATAGTTTTTGAAGGTAGCAGTTCTTGGTCTTGCAAGGTAGTTTTGAGAAAAAAAAACTTTTGGCTTGAAAAGTGTTTTTTTTTTAGTTTGTGAATGCATCCCAATTTTTCCTATGTTCCTCCATAATATCCCCAATGTTTCCAAAAGAAAGCTTAACGGCAGTGATTAATCTCTATAAAATGTCTTAATTTCACAAAGGACATTTTACTTTATTTTGACATTCACAAAGCACAATGTTTTCTGGGTCATGAACCTGTAGCACTAGACTGGTTTGCACAGAACATCTTCATAACGGTGAGCCATTGACCCTCCAGACACTAGCAACTAGCTCTTCCCTTTTCCTAAATGTTCCCTGAGGATTTTCCTCACCTGCATGTGTGTATTAAAGATAAACTCAGCTTTTTTTTTTAAAGAAGTTTGAGAAAAGACAAATTTCCTCACCTGCACACAAAAATCCTACTCTGCAATATTTCCCAAGATACCCGATTGGGAAGCTGTTAGCAAGTATGCTCTAGATGCTTGCTTGAAGCAAGCAAACTTGAAAGGGAGCAGAATCCAGGATACAAGCGATACCCTCCCCCCACCCCAGTTTAAAGCACTTGACACATGCTACAATATGGATGGATCTTGAAAACATTACACTAAGTGAAATAAGCCAAGCACAAAGGACAAATCCTGTTAAGATTATACTTATATGAAAACCTAGAATGGGCAAATTCATGGAGACAGAAGGTTGATGAGAGGTTACCAGGGGCTGGGGGCAGGGAAAATGGGGAGCTGGCTGAGTGGATACAGAGCTTCTGTTTGGCATGATGAAAAAGTTTGGGAAATGGACGGTGGTGATGGTTCCATGGCAATGTGAATGCATTTAATGCTATGAATTGTATCCTTAAAAATGGTTAGAATGGTAAATTTTATGCTATATATATTTAACCACAATTTAAAAATCATCAAAAAAAGACAGCAATATATAAATGACTGTAGTACATGGCATATAAGCTACCAGGGACATAAAAATGAAGTACATAATGGTGCAAATGAGGGAGGGATAAATAATGAATAAAGAAATGGAACCACACACACAAAAGCACCCTGTTACCTTAGGAATCTGGCTTTGGAGGAGCATGATACACAGCATACTTCTCTCACACTAACACAGGAAGCCTTTGTTTTATCAGGGTTCTATGAAAATTCAGTGCCTTGTCTTCAGTTGACAAAGATCCAGGGCCAAATATATTGTAGACTTAGAGCTGGGGGTGGCAGGGCAGGGATGTGTTTAATTAGTAATGGCAGAAATTGCCCTGGGAGGTTGAGACAATAATCACCGGAAGCAAGTGGATTCATGGGCTGCCACGGGACAACGGGGGGGTCCTGACCACTCATTCCCAAGGTGCTTATGCCCCTGGCAAATACCACAGTTTCCACAACCCTTAAAAGATGGCTTACTCTCTCAAAGCAGATGGACTGCTTCGTTTGTCTCTAAGGAAAATTTGGTTCAAAGTTTGTAATGCATATATTTTTTTCTTTCTAAGAGGAATTCTTCTCTTACCTCCCAGATCTTCTCCAGCTGTTCAAGGATGTTGGAAACCCCAGGAAACAAGGGTTGACCCTGGAACATTTCAATAAAGATGCAGCCTGCACCCCTAACAAAGAAATAAGAGTCAACCCAACCTATACATGCAAAACTGAACTACTAGCATTTCACCTCCCAAGAAATACTCTGAGGACAATTAGATAGGGACCACATAGTATGAAAAGTCTTGGCAGAAAAAGTCTCTATGTTAAACAAAAATAAAAACAGCCTGCAGCTTTTTGTTAAAATGGAACGCAACGGGCATTTAGGAACACAGTATAGAAAGCAAGCATTTGAGTTCATTCAAGCTCATTAACAATCTATTTTCTGAGAGGAGGGGAAAGTACTGAATCTCCAAACTGAATACCCTCTTTCACTGAAACTAAGATGCTATCATTGTAAGAAGCATCATTATTGTATGTACTTTTAAGAAACCAAAAGAAAAACAAACAAAAAACCTCACAAGTTAAACTGTGATGATCAGACTGTTTCCTACATATTCATTGAAAGGGCTGTTACAAATTTAATTAGACAGATTATCTCACCATATATCATACTTGTACATGCAAAAAAAATGGAATATTAAGTGGAAGAAATTGGTTTAGATACTCATCAAACTTTTTGACATTCAGCATTTGACTCAGACTCTTTGATGTCTGTGTTTATCCATGGTTTTGTCCTTTGACGGTATCGTCAGGAGTTTGATGATACAGCATTTCTTAGAATAAGCCATAAAACAACCAAGAGTCATTGGTGCTGGGGCTCCTAAGCTGACCTTGCAGTTACATGTTAGCCCACTTTTGACTCCAGCTTAAAGAATGTTGCTAAACATGTCTGATTCACGCCTTCTCCACAACCATTGTTCCTAGGGGTTAACAAGAAAAAAAAAAAAAGAGGTCTCCTGTCTTCCAAGTTACTGACACCCATTCTGCAAGTTTTGATGCTGCCATGTTTGATGTCCACACATGTACAATGGTAACTACAGTCATAACTGAAGCATGGCTGACGGCTACTGTAAGATGCTACTGATTTTAAGATGCATCCTGATTTAACAGAGAATGTGCAACTTAAAATAGATTAAATAGGGAGAAATATAAATTTTCTTTCCTACTTAGTCAAACTGGAGGATAATTCCTCAGGAAGAGTAAGAAGTAAGATTTATTTTGCTAATAATGCACATTTTTACTCTCACAAACCTTTATTTATTTATTTATTTTTGGCTGCGTTTGGTCTTTGTTGCTGCACGTTGGCTTTATCTAGTTGCAGCGAGCGGGGGCTACTCTTCGTTGTGGTGCACATGCTTCTCATTGAGGTGGCTTCTTTTGTTTCAGAGCACGGGCTCTAGGCATGGGGGCTTCAGTAGTTGTGGCACATGGACTCAGTAGTTGTGGCTCGTGGGCTCTACAGCGCTGGCTCAGTAGTTGTGACGCACGAGCTTATCTGCTCCGCGGCATGTGGGATCTTCCCGGACCAGGTCTTGAACCCCTGTCCCCTGCATTGGCAGGCAGATTCTTAACCACTGTGCCACCAGGGAAGTCTCAACTCTTACAAATCTTTTGAGAATGGTTCAGGTGACTGATTACAGAGATTATCCCCATGGTCTAATACTTCCCGAGTTTTGATGCCAAAACCCTTTCACCATAACACATAATCTCGCAAACTCCCTTAATCGTCTAGACGTTTTGCTGTGGCATGATAAAGAAGAAAATTTCAGTAAAACATTTTTTTTGTTTTTTTTGGCTGTGTTGGGTCTTCATTGCTGCGTGGGCTTTCTCTAATTGCGGTGAGCAGGGGCTACTCTTCGTTGCGGTGCGCGGGCTTCTCATTGCGGTGGCTTCTCTTACTGCAGAGCACGGGCTCTAGGCGTGTGGGCTTCAGTAGTTGTGGCACATGGGCTCAGTAGTTGCGGCTCGCGGGCTCTAGAGCGCAGGCTCAGTGGTTGTGGCGCACGGGCTTAGTTGCTCCGCGGCATGTGGGATCTTCCCAGACCAGGGCTCAAACCTGTGTGCCCTGCATTGGGAGGCGGATTCTTAACCACTGAGCCACCAGGGAAGCCCTCAGTAAAATATTTTATTATAGATCATGATATTATTAAAGATTTATTATGAAGTTCATTTTAAAATGGTCTTTAATATTATTCATATGTATTTATTACATATGACAAATTTTTACTTTTTCCATCTGACAGTAGACACATGCTATTTAACTTACTTTGTGTAGGAGAAAGCAGATTTCTTGATAAACAAGTTTAAGAATAATTTTTATCTTGTGTCTGGTTTGGGGAGAGAATATATATTAAAAGAAAGACTGACATTTAACTGTATCTTATCACCTCAAAAGACACAAAAACTATTTTCATGACCTAATATTTGGTTTGCATGTAAAATAATCAATTAGCTAATTCTTAGAATTTTGTATACATATAAATAAGAGGTATCAGACTAAGTTTTGCAGGTAGTTTTTTGTTTTTTTCCCTCAAACAACAGGTTGTCTTTATCCCTAGTTGTTAAAAAACTAATTTAGATTAAATGGCCACGATATTTTCTTTTTACTGATCTTTCATGTACAAGAGACATCTTGATATGTGACATAAGAATTTTGGGAATTCCCTGGAGGTCCAGTGGTTAGGACTCAGCGCTTCCACTGCTGGGGCCCGGCTTCAATCCCTGGTGGGGGAACTAAGATCCCATAAGCCAGCACGGCCAAAAAAAGAAAAAAGAAAAGAATTTTGATCAGGCAAATATAGCTTAAGAATCTGGTGCACAGTATCTTGAGGTGAATTTTTAGAATTATTATCATTTTAAGACTGCTTACTAGCTTGTTTTTAAATATCCATGGTCTTTTTGCTTCTTGCCTTTAAAGCAACAGATATAAAAGGTAAAAATTAAACAATACATGGAGAATAATAAAAGTAATAGGAAACTGTCAAATGGTTAAAAAACATCCTGGTTGCTAGCAATGGTCAACAGTGAGATAAGCCAGCTGAAAAACTGAGCTGGTGAATACCGTTAAACGGTCTCCATCCACCTCCCCTCATGCCTTGTCTATGCATACTGGAAAGGTCTCAAATCATTTCATTTTGAAGCAAAACACACACACACACACACACACACACACATATTTATGTATCTGTGTGTATGAAACACATGTAATTGTTTATTAACTGACACAAAATAGAAATGGAAATGTAACAGCTTTTGAAGACTTAAACCAACCCTCCATCCAGTACCCTAACACCTTCCAGAAACCCAGGGGCTCACAAATCACCAGAAGGCCTGCGGGCGTTTTAAACAAGGTTCAAATCATAGTCATTGCTAGGTTTAAACCTGTAGTCCACTTTTTTCTCTCCCCTCAAAAGGCTTTCATGGCTTAGAAAAAGCTTGTTGCCTTTTTAATGTCCTTTCATACCGGTGGCTGTGGGGAGCCGAGAAGGAAGCCCCTTTTGTTACACAGTTTCTTAGTGCCCTTTACCTTCTGTACCACTAGGACAGTGTACACAACGGTGTAAACATATTGGAGAAAGCTGGACTTTAAGGCCATTGTTCAAGTACTGCAGTCTAACACAAGATATTTGCACTAAGAAATAAAATGCTAATATGTGGTTGAAATTCCCATTTGTATTTGCATTTGTATGTTTGGTGCCATATAGGCATTCTCTTGAGTCTTTCTTTTTAAGCTTCACTTAGGGGCAGGTTAAAACCTTTCTCACCTAACAATCTGGAGTCTAAGGTTTTATATATATATATATATATATATATATAGTGTGTGTGTGTGTGTGTGTGTGTGTGCACATGTGCAATGCACTTAGAACACTTACAAGACAAACAAAATTCCTAAATCAATTGTATTTCAGGACCTAGAATATCCGTACCATAAATATCAGTGCACTGGTAAGAAAACAAGGCTGTACACCTTAAGTCTGAGAAGGAAAGGTATTTTTCAGGTAAGCACTGTTCTTCAAAAACTATATGATTCATCTTCCTATTTTTTTCATTTATTCTTCAAAACTGTTTTTTTTCATCTGCTTTGTAAACAAGTAGTGTGGCTTTCATATTTTTTATTTGCTTCTTAAACAAGTTGTGTGGCTATCATCTATTTTGCCCACCCCAGACTAGCCTTAAAGCAAACATTTTAAATAATCTGAACATTCAGGTCTAGATAGGGAACCAGTTCCTATTTCCTTTTATTCCTCTGTTTTGTTCTTAAATCTTCATTCCTGTGGCTCTTCTTACCCTACATATCTTTAGGCTTCTCAGAGGATTTCTGCTCTGTGGAGATACCCTTGGGGCAGCTCATGTAGATGAAGCGGAACTTCACATGCAGGAGAAAAAAAGACCTGGTGATATCAAAGAGTGAACCCTTCCAGAAGGGAGAGATGCAATGGGTCATTTTATTGCTCCAACTGTGGTTCTCCAGTCAAGTTAGACGAGACAGCTTACATATTTTCTGCTTTTTCTGGCTCTCTTCCTAGTCTTTTCTCTATTCTGAGCATGAACAAATTCTTCCATAAGAAAGAAAAAGATTCCTCAAATTCCTTAGGCAATCTCTGGAGAAATAAACCATCTCAGGAGTTTTAGGTTTGGGGAGGTGCAAGGAGTACATAAGAACATTGTTGGGAGAAGTGAATCAGTATTTCATTTTTCACTATTGACATTAATTCAGAACAGCATGATATATGGCAGTGACACGATATTTCCATTTGCTTTCCCTGGGCCACTCTTTATATTTGGAAGTTTGCAGCAAGAAATCTGACCATAAAGAATCTCTCAGGCAGTGACAACTTTCCATAGTCCTAAATCCAGCAGCTGCCTGCAGTTAGTTTTGAATAGAGGACTTGTCTACCAAAATAAACCCTTCTTTAAAACCCAGTTTACATGGTTCTGAAGAACCTAGGGTCAGGACAGGAATAAAGACACAGATGTAGAGAATGGACTTGAGGACACGGGGAGGGGGAAGGGTAAACTGGGATGAAGTGAGAGAGTGGCATGGACATATATACTACCAAATGTAAAATAGATAGCTAGTGGGAAGCAGCCGCATAGCACAGGGAGATCAGCTCAGTGCTTTGTGACCACCTAGAGGGGTGGCATAGGGAGGGTGGGAGGGATGGAGACGCAAGAGGGAAGAGATATGTATATGTATGACTGATTCACTTTGTTATAAAGCAGAAACTAACACACCATTGTAAAGCAATTATACTCCAATAAAGATGTTAAAAAAAACCAAAACCCAGTTTACTACAACATGGATGAACCTAGAAAACATTATACTAAGTGAAATAAGCCAGACATGGAAGGATAAATATTGTATGATTCCACTTATGTGAGGTTCCAGCATGGTCAAATTCATAGAGACAGGAAGTAGAATAGTGGTTGCTAGGGACTGAGAGGAGGGAGTAACAGGGAGTGATTGTTTAATGGGTACAGGGATTCATTCTGGGATGATGAAAAGTTCTGGGGATGGATAGTGGTGATGGCTGTACTTGATGCCACTGAAATGTACATTTGAAAATAGTTGAAATGGTAATTTTTATGTTATATATATTTTAACACAATACAAAAAAGTAAAAACAAAACCAAAAACAGTGTAATCATCCTAAAACACTGAGTTTTTCTCTTCACCGAAGTTGCTAATGGAATCTTTTAAGGTCTGAAAAAGTAGCAGAAAGAGAAGAAAAGATGTTGGGAGATTAGAGGATGCTGGTTGTAAGTGTTGGGAATAGCCAATATGTCTTACTTGTATATTTTCCATAATCTAACTGTTTGCTCTGGGCTTCCCACGGACTCTCCTGTTCCCCAGGGTTTACTGTGAATGAGAGGCTCTTGCACTACGTGTTATAATTAGTTTCATTAAGACAAAGGCTCTAATGCTCACCCACTGTCACCTGCCTCCTACAAAGGCATTCAGTTTGTACCCTACAGGGTTGCATGCCTAGCAAAATAGGATTTTTTTTCCCTTTTCTACTGTTGTAGTCTTTTCCCTGCCCATTTCCCTCTTATCACTCTGAAAAGAAAAAAAAAATGGGGAAGAGGAATCCCAGGGTAAACACCCAATATCTAACAGTTACATAGAGAGTGAACAAATACAGTAAACAGTGGAAAATGCCTATTATTCTATTTCTACATTACTTTTTGAGTTTTACTGGACAAACAACAATAATGAAATCAATAAGAGTAATGACAATAACTTTAACTTACAACTGTATTTTTATTCTGTGTCATCATTATTCATCAATGGAATAACATATTTTTTTGTATATGTAGTAAAAAGTAAGGGATACATAGTTTAAAAGAGATTTAAAGAATTGGTACATGAGCTGAAGAAATTATCCAAATGCAGCACAGAAAGTCAAGGAGACTGAAAATATGAAAGAGAGGATAAGAACCATGGATGATAGAAAGACATAGTCTAATAATCTTTCATTGGAGCTCCAGAAAGAGAGAATGGAATAGAGGCAACACTCAAAAAGAAAATGGCTGATGAAAAACATGAATTCATAATTGGAAGAAGCACAATATGCAACAAGCAGGGTAAGTAAAAAAAGAAAAAATCCACGCTAGACACCTTATAGTGAAAACTGCATAGTAACAAAGGCGAAGAAAAAATTCTTTAAAACATCCAGAGAAAATGGGAGATCACCTGAAAAAAGGGAAAGACAAGAAGGCTAAAAGTAAACTTCTCTACAATTAGGCTAAGAGCAATCTTCACAAGAGCAGCAATGGAAGACAAAGCTGGGGAAATGGTATCGCCAAAGTTCTGAGAGAAAATAACTGTCAATCTACAATTAAAACCTTAGCATGACTACCATTCAACAATGAGAGTTTACCTTAAGAAACAGAAGCAGAGTTTGCCACCAACAGGCCCACACTAAAGAAAGTTCTAAAAGACTTATATCCAAAGAAAGGAAAATTATTCCAAAAGTAAGATTTAAAGTGCATGAAGGAATGATGAACAGTTTTAAATTTATTTGCACTTAATGAAAATAGCTTCAAAGTATATAAAGCAAAAATGAATAGAATTGTTCATTGTTGACAAATCAACAATATATCAAACAACTTCAATACATTTTTCCCTGATAGCTTAAGCAGACAAAAATTATATAAAGACAATGTGAATAACACAATTAACAACCTTGAAGTTTTGAACATATGTAAAAACCTGTACCCAACAATTCAGGAATACACACCCTTCTCGAACACATAGGAAATAATTGAAAACACTGATCATGTACTGGGCCAGTGCTTCTAACAAAGCCAGTGCTAGTTCACTATCTTTGGTGAAACACCAGGTTTTTCTCAATTTTTTGCTAACCTTTAATTTTGAAAAAATTTAAAGTTGCAAGAACAGTAGAAAGAACTCTATTTTTTTTTTTTTTTTTTGCGGTATGCGGGCCTCTCACTGTTGTGGCCTCTCCCATTGCGGAGCACAGGCTCCAGATGTGCAGGCTCAGCGGCCATGGCTCACGGGCCCAGCTGCTCCGCGCCACATGGGATCTTACAGACCAGGGCACGAACCCGTGTCCCCTGCATCGGCAGGCGGACTCTCAACCACTGCGCCACCAGGGAAGCCTGAAAGAACTCTTTTATATCCTTCAAATAGATTCACCAATTGCCAATATTTTGCCTCTTTGGTTTTATCATATTATCTATCTATCTATCTATCATTTATTTTTTCTGAAGCAGTGGAGAGTAAGTTGCAGATACAATGACTCTTCACCCTTAAATACTTCCACATGTATTTTCTAAGTACAAAAGCATTCTCTTACATAACAACAGTGCAATTATCAAAATCAGGAAATTGAACATCAATCCCAATAGTACTATCTAATCTACAGTCCATATTTAAATCCCACTGATTGTCCCAGTAGTGTTCTTTAGCTCCATCTCCCCCAGCCTCCAATTAGGACCATGCATTGTGCTTTGTTGGCATATCTCTTTTTAGTCTGGAACATTTCCTCAGCTTTTCTTTGGTTTTTAAAACCTTGACTCTGTAGGGGAACGGAAAATGTCACCCCAAAATATGCCACCCTGCCATAAGAACTGTTATGAGCTGAAGGCAACTGAGAAAAAGCAAACACCGGATGAGCTCTTTGCCTCTCCCTAGCTGCCTGAAAGGAGGGCATAAAACCCCCTTATGAAGATTCCCCCATTCCCATCCCAGGAGGGGAGAATAACCTTATCAACACATGTAGAGATGGCACCAAGAAGAATCTATGTAAGCAAACCTTGCTAAGTAACCCTTATCTACCACCAGGGTGCTCCAGATACATATTCACCTTCCACAATTACCACCCCTAAAGAGTCCAGAAACCCCTTTCCGGGACTTCCCTGGTGGTCCAGTGGTTAAGAATCTGCCTTCCAATGCAGAGGACATGGGTTCGTGCCCTGATCAGGAAATTAAGATCCCACATGCCAGGGGGTAACTGAGCCCACACACTCTAGAGCCCACGTGCCACAACTAGAGAGCCCACACACTGCAACTACTGAGCCCATGCTATCTGGAGTCCGTGAGCTGCAACTAGAGAGAAGCCCGTGCACCGCAACGAAGAGCCCTCATGCCATGCCGCAGTGAAGATCCTGTGTGCT
This sequence comes from Tursiops truncatus, assembly GCF_011762595.2. Lineage (NCBI taxonomy): Eukaryota > Metazoa > Chordata > Mammalia > Artiodactyla > Delphinidae > Tursiops > Tursiops truncatus. Next base: position 33,598,297 of record NC_047040.1, read on the forward strand.
GCAACTAAGACCTGACGCAGCCAAATAAATAAAATAATAATAATAAAAGAAACCCCTTTCCTTTGTCTTGTTACTTCTCTACAAGTGTATTGTCCTTTGTAAGAATGGTATAAAAGCCTCCAAGGCTAGCTGTTTCTTTGGGGATTGTCTCTTCTTTCCATGAAGTCACTTCCCCTGTGTCACATAAAACTTTTAACATAAAATAAAATGTGTGTGCTTTTCTCCTGTTAATCTGTCTTTTGTCAGTTTATTTCACAGACCCATCCATTGAACCTCAGAGGACAGAGGAAACTTCTTCCTTCCCTACAACGCTTTTAAAGCGTACAGTCTAGTTACATCGTAGAATGTTCCTTAGACTGAGTTGATCTGATGCTGCCTCATGATGTGACTCAGGTTATGCTCTTTTTCTGCAGGAGAACCACGTATATGATACTGTCTCTCCAGTGTGTCCTTTTAGGGGGCACACGATGTCAGTCAGTGCCATTATCAACAATACTAACTCTAATCACTTGATTAAGGTGATGTCTGCCAAGCCTCTCTAATATAGTTACTATTTTTTTCTTTTGTAATTAATAAGTAGTTTGTAGAGAGGTACTTTGAAACTATGTAAATAAATATTTTATTCCTCATCAAATCTTCCCCTCTAGTTTAGCTATGATGCTTCTTGTTTGAACCAATTACTACTATATTGCAAAATAGTGATTTTCTAATTCTGTCATTTCTTTTCCAGTTATTATTTGGCATTCTACTGTATAAAGGAGCTTCCCTTCCTATCTAGCTGTTGATCCATCCATCCCTCCATCTATCTGTTTACCTTCAGTATGGACTTATGTATTCGTATGTTATTCAGTGGTATAATACATTACATTACTCTCACTATTAGGATGCTCAGAAGGTACCAGCTTTGGCCAGTGGGAGTCTCTTCAAGCTGCTTCCCACATTTTTTTACATATTCCCATCATTTTTTGGTCACTTTGCTAAAAAATGTTCTGGCTTAACAAGATGTTCCCAGCTCATCTTATACTTTCCCTGACCCAGCCTCAGTATTGGCTACTTCTCCAAAAAGGCCTAGTTCTTTTCAGTAGGGAATGGCATTAAGAAAGCAATATCTGAGTAGCAGACCAACACTTATGTAAAATACAATAATATATTTCTTTTTTAAAAAATGTACCTAGAAGAATCAAATGCGAATCCTCTCTGAGAGACCACACTTCATCCGAGCCCTCAAAAAAAAAAAAATCCCACAAATAAAATTCCAAGGATAATTAGCATATCATTGGCAAAAACAAGAAAACACACATGGAAAAAAGATACCATATGGAAGAAACAAAAGGAACAATAAACAACAGAAACAGACTTACAAGGAAGGACCTTTGCTCTAGATATATAAGAGCTTAGAGAGGAAATTATAAAACTTTACTAAACGGCATTAAAAATGAGCTAAACAGATGGAGAATTATACCGTGTTTAAACATTGGAAGAGGATATTACAAAGGTGTTAATTATCCTCAAAGTGTTCTATAATTTCAATGCAATTCCAATGAAAATCCCACTAGGGTTTTTCATGAAACTTTAAAGACTGAGTGTAAAATTTATATGGAGAATCAAACGGGAAAAACAGGCAAGATACTCCTGAGGAGGAAGATGAAGTAAGTGGTGAGACTTATCCTAGCAGATATCAAGTATTATTATAATGCTATAGAAATTAATACATTAGGATGTTGGTACAGGGACAGATAAACTGACCCCAGTAGAACAGAGTAGAGAGCTCAAAACAGACCTATGCATTTATAGAAACCTGATATATGAGAGATTTGGCATGCAGATTGCTGAAGAAATTAGGGTGAGACCACTGGGTTAGCATAGAAAAAGTCAATTTCCAATGTATTAAGGATTTAAAGTGAAAGGAAAAATTTTACAACTTTTTTTTTTTTTATCGGTACGTGGGCCTCTCACTGTTGTGGCCTTTCCCGTTGCAGAGCGCAGGCTCCGGTTGCGCAGGATCAGTGGCCATGGCTCACGGGCCTAGCTGCTCTGCGGCATGCGGGATCTTCCCGGACCGGGGCACGAACCCGTGTCCCCTACATCGGCAGGCGGACTCTCAACCACTGCACCACCAGGGAAGCCCTACAACTTTTAAAAGAATGTACTGGATATCATTTTGACCTCAAGGAGGGAAGGATTTTTTAAAACAAGAAATAAAAGGGCTAACCATAAAGGAAAAGACTGATAAAGTCAGCAGTATTAAAATTAAGAACTTTTGTTTAAAAAGACAACATGAACTGGGGAGCCTGCTTGTAGCATTCATAACTGAAAAAAGATTAGTATCCAGAGTATAAGAACTCCTATAAATCAATAAAGAAAGAAAGGGAGGAAGGGAGAGAAAAGGAGAGACACAGAGACATAGAGACCAAAAGAAAATAAACAAAAGACACACAGAGGTATTTCATAGGAGAAAAAACACAAATGGAAAATAATCCATGAAAAGACATCCAGCCTCATTAGTAATTAGGGAAATGCAAATTTGATCACAACATGCTACCATTCTACCCACTAACTTAGCAAAAATTAAGAAATCTGATTTTATGAAGTTAGTGTGGATGTGGGTAAGGGACTATGATACACTGCTGGTGCATAAATTGTTACAACCACTTGGAGAACAATTTGACACTATTTCATGAAGTTGAACATTCATATACCCTGTGACACAGCAAATCTACTCTTAAGTAAGTACTCTAGACATATCCTTAAATATAAGTACCAAGTATATTCAAAATAGCAAGAAGAAATAAAACAAAAGGCAAACTAAATAACTGAAATGTTCATCAACAGAAAATAAAGTGTAGCCACATAGATCAACACGGATGAATCTCAGAAACACACTGAGTTAAAGAAAAAACAAGTCACAAAAGACTAAAAACAATGTAATATCATTTTTATAAAAACTCAAAAGCAAGTAAAATAAAATAATATTTTTAAAATATATAAAAATGTAGAAATATTATTTTTTAAAAGGGTAAGGGAATGACGACAAGGAAAAAAATTCAGGGTAGAAGCCCCTCTGGTGGAGGGGCAGGCTGATGGGAAAGGGACACGAGTGGATGTGACAGTACTGATGATGTTTCTGGTTGTTACATCGGGTAGTGGGCTCATGGAGTTCACTTTACTATGCTTTTAATCTACATCAGTTTTCTCAATCTTGACACAATTGACATTTTGGGCTGGTTACATCTTTGTCATAGGGGGCTGTCCTGTGCATTATAAGATATTTGGTAGCATCCTTGGCCTCTACCCACTAGATGCCAGGAGCACCCCACCACCACCCAGCTGTGACAATAAATGTCTCCAAACACTGCAAGGGTCCCTGGGAAGCAAAATTGATCCTGGTTAAGAATCACTGATATACATATTTATATATTTTGAATGTTTTAAATGTTCTATAATAAAACAAAGTTTAAAAGTGACGAGAAGAAGTTTCACTGTCTGTGAAGCACAACTAGGAAGTGATCATTAAGAGCTGAGAAAGCCAGAGCCTGCTGAAGGCCTTTGAAGTGACAGTGCAGAGCAGTGAGAGCTGACAGTTTCAGGGGGGTTTGACTAGCAGGTGATATTTCAAGAAGTGCGACTGGGTATCAGGAAATCAATGGCTCCAGATACACTGGAGGAAATTCTCTTCAACTTTTCTCAATTCTTTGGGAAATTCAAAAGCTTAGTGTAGCCTTTTAGTGTTGCTTTTTTTTTTTAAACAGGGCCTTCTATTTATATAAGACCATCTAAGGAGTTGAAGGAAGCCCATACATTTTGTTACCTTTGAGGAGGTGGCTGTGACTACAAATTTACCACACAGATGACTGGGATATTTCCAGGGATCAGAGCCAGATTACATAACACCACTGCTCCAGGATGATGAGTGGCTGAGAGCCCATTCTCACCACTGCACCCAGTTGATCCAAGAGCCTCTCCAACAGTGTGGCTCTACTTGATAGCCGCTATAGGGTTCTTGCATTTGCACTACAGTCCCCCTTAACCCCTCATGGGGAGAGTTTATTACCCTTATTTTAAAAACAAAGAAGCATAGACACAAAGAGGATACATGGCTTTTTTGAAGATAACGTAATGCAGAGTAACTGATTAGAAATATTGGCATGAAAATCAGGTCTACCGAGTCTTGGTATTTATGGTTTTTTCACCAGGCTCTGAACGGTGTTTGGGCATGTGCAGACAGGTGTGTGGGGGGGGGGGGGTTTGGGAGTATATGTATGTTTCCCTGAGGACAAGGGAGAAGACAAAGGATTGAAGAGAAGAGCTAGAAGGAGGGGCATTGTAAAAATCAAATGAGATATATATTTGAAAGTACTTTATATTTCTGTATACAAATGTGATTGTCATTATTAGAATGATTATCTAAAATGTAATACAGGTAATAAAACAACCTTCACGGGTAGGATGACTCACATTTTCTTGGCACTAGCTCTTACCATATGTCCAGTTCAGAGGAATATTCAGTGGCTCCCAGCAAGGCATCAGGAGGGCGGTACCAGAGAGTCACAACTTCTGAAGAGTATGTCTGGCTGGGAATGGACTTGGCCCGAGCAAGACCTGACCGAAGGGGGAAAGCATAGAACTCACTGTCCTGAGACCTTCTGGAGAGCCACAGTGATACAGTCTGCCAAGGAGAGTATAATTGGCAGGGTAAACAACATTTAAAAAATAATACACAAACTTTGGTGCTTTTAATAGAGCTACTCAACTATCTTGATTCTTACGTACCTCTTCATCAAATGAATTTCTCAAAATTTGGCCTACTTTGCAGCTAGATGTGGGCTTCCTGGCAGCTAAGTGTAGCAAGGCAACTAAATTTTTGCCTATTTGATATGAATAGAAGTGATGTGTGAACTTCATGGAGGGGTTAAGTGTTGGTCTCTTTTCTCCTTCCTCCAGGCTGTAGTGGCTGCCATCTTGAAATAGGCCGTGGGGCAATACCTAGGGGTGGTGGGGCCTCATGACAGAAGGAGAGTGGACCAATACACCATGGGGCCACTACAGAGCTCTGACTGCTTAGGTCAGACTGTTACATGAGAGAACGTGAAGCTTCGAGCATGTATACACCTCTGTAATTTGGGCTTTCTGTAACAGCAATGGAAAATCGATTCACTACTACTAGGGCCACCCTCCATTTCTGCAGTCCAGGAATTCCCAGTTTAGTAGATACAGGGTGAGGGCTGTTGATCCACATTACTTATTTGGCAGGACCTTAGCTGGATCATTCTCAAGTGCTCCTCTACAAAATGAGAGTACTTTCATCAGTTAGCTATTTATCTCACTGGATCATGTGATCTACAGCTAGAAAAAAACCTGAATAGATGAGTTCACTGTTGTGGGGAATTTGATAAATGAGTGTCTGTTAAAGGCTTACTGCAGCTGTAGTAGCATCATTTGACATCTGCCAAACAGAGAAGAGTGGTTCCTCAGCTTATACAGAACCAGTTTTTCAACAAAAATTTATTAAGCAACTGCTATGGTGCCAGGCACTAGGGATATAATGATAAGCAAAAACGGATCCAGGCTGCCCTCATAATGCTTATAGTCTAGTGGAGGAGACAGAATCATCACAGAAGTATATATGTGTGTATATATGTATAATTATAAACTGTGATACGTGCTAAAATGGAAAGACACAGTGATACTCAGGGGAAATCTGCATCACTTTGATGAGAATAAAAGCCTCAGGTACCCATACAGTCCCACTATATAGATACATAGGTGAGCAGGAACAGGTGTCCTGGAGCCTCCATTCCAGAAGGAGTCCATCCTACAATCTGGGCTTAACCTCTTTATCATGTCATCCTGGGATAACTTTGATCTAGTCTGATGGAATTTGTACATCCACCTAGATTTAGGTAAACCTACCAAGTACGTTCACTCTACAAAAGTCTTTACATCAAAAATGGCAGTGAGGTAGTAGGGGTAACCAAGTTTTAGGATCTGATTAGACTGAGGCTTGATGGAACCCTAAGAAGTTACCAATCTCGTCCTATTTCTTGCCTCAATCTTCCTATATGGTTGTTTGAAATCCTGACAAAGCATCATGTTCCCCGGTTCCCACTTTTCAAAAGCCAGCCCTAGTTGATGCTTTAAACATGTGCACACAAAAGCATCATTGTTCATAGCCCAGGAAGAGACTCGGGAGGCGACTTACCAAAATCAGCCACTTTGAGTTCTCCCAGGTGACTGATGAGTAAGTTCTGAGGTTTCAGGTCCCTGTGGAGAACGTGTTGGTGGTGGATGTACGCCAGGCCCCGCAAAAGTTGAAACATGAAAAGCTGGAAGGAATGAACACCTTATCTAAGCAGATTTGAGCCACTATGTGTTGATTTCTCCTCTAAATCAAAAACAGTCATCTGAAAGAATATAGTAAAAGGGTCTCTTGAGAGACGAAAAAAAATGGAAGATTTTGCATTCGAACAGGAAAAGAAGGACAAGGAAAGTCAAGTAAGTAGACCATGTCCCAAACAAAGGGATTCTGGCTTTTCCTGACATCTCATTTCTTTGACACTGAAGGAATTACCTTTCCTTAAAAATCTAAAGTGAAACTTTGAAGTTTCCGTTGGAACACTAGTTATTGATTTAGATGTGAAAGATTTAATTTTTTCCCCACTGATGAACTTGGCATATAAGATCAAAGTTGACCTGGAAATGATATTCTAACATTTACAACTGCTTAAGTTTTCCAGGCTCTCTGATATAAAACCCTTTTAAAAACAGAACACAGGGAGACCAGACTGGGAAATATATCCTTAGATGGAATTAGGAAATAAAGGAACCATTATCTTTTTAAACGAATTTTTAAAGTATTAAGTTCAAAGTGAAAACAAGGGAAATATACAGTAGAGATTCAGAGGGAAAAGATACCAAAATAAATTAGACCAAAAAAAAAAAATCAAAAGAGAATAAGGAATAAATAGTATAGAGAAGAAAAAAGGGGGTGGGGGGTAACAAAAGGAAAAATACATTCTAGGCCTAAATTTTAAAATGTTGCTTGTGGTTACAAGGCAGAGAAACGAAAGACATTATTAGGTTCCCACCAAAACACAAGCTTAAGGAAAGAAAAAAAAAGAATGCTAGTATTCCAAGTGTCTTTTGCTATTTTCCAGTGCCACTGGCAACTGAGAATTCAAACACCAACATTAGTGTTTACAAAGACCTATGCCAACTGAGAACATGTTCTGGCAGTTTTGAAAAGACAAGGCCAGCCCCCGCATTCCTGGGACACGGGCAAAATAGTAGATGCAGAGCCACGCAGATAAATCCACTTTTTCCATCACATCTTGGAAACTAGGAACTTCAGAGATGCTCGAACCTGCAATGACCTAACAATGACTTGGACACGTTGGAATCAAGTTGATGAGTGCCATGGTCTGACCAAAGCAGGATCCTGGGGAGTTTACCTCCCACTGCACAGCTGTGGCTGCATGGGCTCCATGCAGTTCCCATATCAGGGTCCCCAAGCCGTTTAAGAATGTTAACATTTTCTTGAGGCTCCTACTTCCAATGTTCACTGGTTCTATGAGTCTTTCTCATCCCAATTCTTTCTCTTCCTGGTGCTTCAAACACACACACTGTATTATTCATTTTACCGCTCATCACATCACTCAGCTGCCAAAGCACGAAAATCCCATAACGACATTTCAACCCTCCGATCGGTTATAAACATAAATGTTCATGGAAAAGACAATAAAAAGGACCAACTTAAATTCCAGGTAAAAGATAAAATGCCATAGTAGGTGCTTAAACATATGTTTTTCAGTGTGATAGTAGTAAGGAAAGAGGGAGATGAAGACAGGTGAGAGACAGAAGACAGAGAGATGGTGACCAGCAAGGGACAGAGACAGAAGGAAGGGAGGGGAAAAAACATGTACTGAATACCCAGGACCTTTTGTAATCCTCAAAACAACCCTGTGAGGAAGATACGCTTGTCCTCGATTTATATATAAGAAAAATAAGGCTCAGGGAAACATTAAAAACATGTCTAAAAAGAGTCAGGGCCAGGTCTCAAATTCAGACCTGCCTGACACCATGACACCATCCGGAGAAACCAGAGAAAAGTTAGAAAATTAAAACCTGACAGGGAAGGAGAGAATTGGCTAGCTGAGTCAGAGACAGAGCTTCATAGTGGGCCAGCCTGAAATTCCTTTCACGTCCCAAGTATAGACTGTCTCACTGATTAGTCACACACCTGCCGCTCACCTTCTTGCTCTTTAGCTCCTTTCCTCCCTGGCTCCGCATGTCTACAAGCATTTGTAAATGGCAAAACACTGCAGTCTTAAGGTATGGGATTTCATAGCCACACTTGTCAAAACTGCAGTGTGTGCTGAGTAACCTCACCACCCACTTACTCTTTAATCCCTTACAACCTGTATTCCTCCTTTCCCACTGGCAAAACTTCACCAGTAATACGACCCAATCTGATGGTGTTTGCTCAGTCACCATCCACATCGTGACTCTTTCCAGAGGGGTTTCCCATAGCCCAGGGGTTAGTCCTGTTTCCAACACAATGAGGCTCTTGGGAACAAAATAATTCCATTGGGCTAGTACCTTCTGGGCTAGGAGTCCCACAAAAACACAATCAGATCAGTCAGCCAACTCTTCCAGGGAAGCCCGAGTCCTTCCACTCACGAGGGAATTCCTGGGATTTGTTCTATTAGAAATCTGACACAGGCTAATCTCACTATGATTCCCATCCTGTCTTCTGTGGTCACTAAAAATATAAGCCTCTCTGACTATTCCTTTTTCGTCTCTAAAGCTCATCTCCATACTGCTCTCTGCTTCCTCTCATTTAACCCAGCATCCATCGCCCCTCTCTCCCCCAAACCTTTTCACTGTTCACTTTTCACTCCTCAATCCTGGTTTTAAAACTTCCTAAAACCCACCCTCTGATGAACTTCCTTCTGTCTCCTTTGGCTTAAATTAGACCTTGAGTTCACTGATTCCCTACAGCATTCTCAAGTGGATGTTAGTTCTTCTACAACTTGCTCATACCTTTGATTACTGCGAGGTGGGGTACTGGGTGACTTCCCAATACCACTTCAAAACCATTGCTTCTCCACCCTCAAGTAAAAACCCTTGTTGTTTGGACTTTCATGCCATTGAGCCACATCTTCCTCTATCCCTCTTCTCACTGTCATCCACACGACCCCCCACCGTTCTCCATCATTCACTCTAGACTTGGGCACCCGGATCCCAGCTGTTGCTTCCCTAACATCAGTGCCCATGTGGACATGTCCAGTCACCCTCCACACTCCGACGATCTGCTTCTCCAACACACTTTAGCCCCTCACTCCCCATGGTCACACACTGGGCCTTGCCATCATATGGAATTGTTTTTCCTCTGAAATGTGAAATTCATCCCCCTACAAAATGGCTTCTGCTACAATCACTTTATTCATAATGTTTTTACTGTGGTCACCAATGTCTTTTGCTACAAAAATCCAATGGATACCTTTCACTCCTTCTCGTTGCAGCATCTGGCTTTATTGACCGTCTTCCTTCCTGAAGCTCTCTCCCCACTTTGGTACCACAATCTCTTAATTTTTCTCCTACTTCTCTGACTGTTCTTTTTATAGGTTCCACTTTCTCTACTGATGTCTAATATATTGATATTCCTTAGGGTTCCATCCTTGACCTTCTATTATCACTTTACATGCTCCCTTAGCCATCTTATCCACTAACATTGCTTCAATTAACAACTGTATTCTGATTACTTAAAAGTCTTTAGCTCCACCTCAGATCTCTTTCCTGAACTGTTAGACCCCTATAGTCTGAAGTTCACCTGGACATCCCATAATCACCTCAAGCTCAATATGCCAAAACTTAACTCACTGTATCCCTCCAAAATCGATTTTCCTATTTCTCTGTTTCAGTGAATGGCACTATCATCCACCTAATTACTTAAAGTTAGAAAAAGGATTGCTGACTCTTCCATCTCCCATTAATTCTGGCCAAGTAATTAATTGCACATATATCCAGTTTCCTCCACCATCAATTCACATCTGCACCACTGTTGTCCTCATTAGCCTCACTGTCAAGGTTGGAACCCTAATGGACACCAGCATTTAGAGAATGACTGGAGGAAATGAGAGTATGGGGTGGGAGTAGAGAGAAAACAAGGGAAGAGTGAGGTCAGGGGACCATAACATTTCAAAAAAAACAGTATTGCTCACCTTCCAATCTATTCACCACAGTGTCATCAGAATGAGCTCTACAAAAAGGAAATCTAAATTTATAACCTCCTATTAAAATGATTGAATGGCTCCTCATATGGAATAGCATGACATAGCTGGGCCCTTCATGCTCTGGCTCCTACTTACCTTTCAAGTCTCAGCTCTAACCACCCTCAACTCTGTTCATTCTAATCCAGGCTTAACTCCTAAGTTATCTTCAGTTCTTGGAATATACCATACCCTCCCTGGCATCCCAGCATTTTCACTGCTGCCTCTACTGTGGGGAACACATTCCTAGTCCTATCTGCTTTGATTGGATAACTTCTTCCTTTGTGCTTCCATATACCCCTAATAAATTCCTCTATTTATTAGTGTACCCCTCACAAACCCACAAAGTCATTGCTATCAAATATGATTTTCAACTTTGTGACACTCTCAACCATGCCCTCCTTGAAACTGTCTCTTGCCTTGACTTCCATAAAAATGCATTTTTCTGGATCTTCTATATTCCTAAAAGCTGCTTCCCTCTGCCCCTTGCTGTCCTGTTCCTCTTCTCACCCCCAAAAGCAAAAGTTCTAACATCGGTTCTTTTCTCTTTGTGTTTGCTCTTTTGATTATCCACTCTCTCGTCTTTAACTACAAACTCCATGCATCAGTTACGCTCAAATCTACATCTCTAGCAGACACCTTCCTCCTGAGAACCAGTCTCCTCTTCAGTTGCCTGCTGCTCATTTCCTCTGGCTATCCCACCTCAATGAGAAGCTCAGCATGTCTAAAACAGGACTCTTCTGCCTTCTCTCTAAGTCGACTTCTTTTATTTCTGTTAATAGAGCTATAATTCTCCAGGTAAATCACACCCCAAATCAGTCATGTTTGACCTCACCCTTTCCCTCCACAAGCCCAGTTAGTCACCATGTCCTGGCTGAACTCTTGTTTTTGTTTTTCACATTCCTTTCTATTTGTACCTTCACTACCATAATTTATCACTTCTTACCTAGAAATTTGCTAACTCAAAGTTTGGTCCTCCGCCAGCAGCATCTGTATCACCTTGGAGTATGCTAGAAATGCAAAGCTCAGGCTTCACCCTAGACTAACTGAATCAGATCCCCAGGTCATTCATCTGCTCACTGAAGCTTGAGAGGCACTAGGCTAGCCCACATAAATAAACTCCTAACTGGAATCCCTGACTCTAGTCTCCTTTCTTTAATCCATCCCACAGACCACAATTACATACATTTCCTCCTGATCGTGTCATTCTTTTTCAATCAAACCCCTTTAATGACTCTACTGTCTAAGGGATAAAGTCCACATCTTAGAAAGTAAGGCTCTCAGCCACCTACCCAATCTATTTCTCCGGACTAATATACTCCATTTCACTAAGATAGTCTCTATTTCAGGCCAACAGGACCAGAGATGCAGTATGGCACTGGTAGAAAAGAATCTTAACCAAGAATCCTTTTTAGCAATGGCAAAAGCTGGTTCTACAACTTCAGGCAAAACATTTGTCCTTTCAAACCTTGGATTCTAATTCTTCAGAAAAAGAAAGTTAGACCAACCCAGTGTTTTGAAGCCTTTTTTTTTTTTTATTGCACCCCCCACTAAGAAATATATATGTTTCCAGTTTTCACATTCATACATAGATAGAAGCACAGCTTCAAATGGAAAAAAAGTTGCACAAAATAATACTTATTCTTACTAAATGTAATATACCATAATATTTTCTATTCTTTTCTCATCCATTCCATTTCATTTTTTTAAATGCTGGTTGCTAATCACCAACTGATTTCACAGCCCACTAGTGGGTCAGAACCTGAAGAGTGAAAAACACTGTGGTCCCTTCAACACTAACAATCTATGGCTCTGGGGTCCTCTTCCTTGAATGCATCCTCTATTTCCCTGCTCTGTACCTTTGCTGAAAACATTCCTTCTTCCTCTAACATCTTCCCCTATTCCAGCCTCTTGAAATGCATTGCAACTTTAAAGGTCTGGCTTATTAAAACCTCTTAAAATGAGAAGATATCTTTTACTTCTTTGCATGTCTACACGTTAGGTCTTATTTCTTACTTGGTGTTATTCACAAATGTCCTGTAATAGTATTGGTGTGTATGTCTTATCTCCTGTTTTTGGCTCTATGTCCCTTGAGGAATCATGTTTTCTATGTCTTTCTATTTTGCTAAGCACTTAGCACAGTGTTTGGAATGAGAGTCACTCAAGCCTGAAAATGTTCTATCTTTCTCACAGTTACTCTTTCTCCAGCTGTTCTTCTATTTAATCAAACCTCTAGTTCCTTGACTCTTCTGCCCTCTCCCTAGCTATCAGCAACCTGCCTATCTTCATTTCCTTCCCTCAGATTGGACTCAGTTTAGAAGCCTCTGACCATCCCTTTAACCTCTCTCTTGACAATCGCCAAATATCTTGCCCACTTGTCTTTTTCTCTCACATGTCTAGCAAAACCCCAATTATCAATCAATCCAACTATCTACTTTCTCTGCTCCTCTATTTGAACTGCTAAGCACTGCCAGAGAGAAAGAAAGAAAGAAAGAAAGAAAGAAAGAAAGAAAGAAAGAAAGAAAGAAAGAAAGAAAGGAGGGAGGGAGGGAAGGAGGGAGGGAGGGAGGAAGGAAGGAAAGAAAGAAAGAAAGAAAGAAAGAAAGAAAGGAAGGAAGAAAGAAAGAAAGAAAGAAAGAAGGAAAGGAGGGAGGGAGGGAGGAAGGAAAGAAAGAAAGAAAGAAAGAAAGAAAGAAAGAAAGAAAGGAAGAAAGAAAGAAAGAAAGAAAGAAGGAAAGGAGGGAGGGAGGGAGGGAGGGAGGGAGGAAAGAAAGAAAGAAAGAAAGAAAGAAAGAAAGAAAGAAAGAAGGAAGGAAGGAAGGAAGGAAGGAAAGAAAGAAGGAGGGAGGGAGGGAGAGAGAAGGAAGGAAGGAAGGAAGGAAGGAAGGAAAGAAAGAAAGAAAGAAGGAAGGAAGGAAGGAAGGAAAGAAAGAAAGAAAGAAATCTCATGATCATGCAGATAATTTAATGGATTTCATCCTCACCAGTGTCCTTAACACACTACTAGACATTCCTTCTTGGTTTCCCTAGTTAGTTTTCTATTTCATTTTCCTCTAACTATTTTAAAATGTTTTCACTCTTTTCAAACCCCTGTCTTCAAACCTTCCTTTCCCCCTTGCCTCCACGACTGGATTAGGTCCCCTTACTATGAGTCCTCAGAGTATTCCTAGTTAACATGGCCATAGCCCTTATAACTTTTCTTCTCACTACCTATTTAAGTCCATATATCCTACTGGGCTTTAGCTCATTGAAAATAAGAAACACAACTTATTCATTATTGAAACCTCAGGATTTAACATGGCACTAAGTAGTCAATAAATATTTCTTGAATGAATGAATTAATAAACACATAAATATTAGTTAAATGAATGAGTACATCATATACAAATCTCATATGGTTATGTTAAGGGCCAGTCTATTAATTAATGCCAATAAAACCTTAGGTAATGAAAAGTATGAAATACAAATGCTTTCTAAAATTTATAACAGATGTAGAATTACAGCTAGTTAAGAGTTTATTATTATTTCTATTCCAATGACTGGAAAAATGGAAGTTGGTCCCACATATAATCGGATCTGATAGAACAGGCAAAAGGATAACTGATAAAGATCCAACAAGGGTACTTTGTTTGCTAGTTGTCGTGGGGAACCATAGGTACAACACAAACTATCACAGACCACAGTAGTCTGCTATGAAGAAAGTATTTATTTTACGATGGCCTAACTTCACATTTTTTCTTGTAATGCAATTCTTTGTCATTGGTTTATACTTCTAAAGACACATTTGCATGATGACAATGACTGACAAGGTTAGGCTGCCCAGAAAACAGCCAGACATTGCTCCATATCTTGAGGCAAATCTTTTTTTTTTTTTTTTTTTTACTTTCCCCTAGAATATCAATGATATCCATCTTCTTATTAGTATCATGGAACTTCAGTTTGTGATGGTAGTCTGTTTCAAGATTCTTCTGCTGTGGGCAAGCCAGAGGAGAGTCCCGACCCTCAAAGTACTCACCCTGACATTGTGAGGATGAAGCCCTCCTGGATGCTGAGACATATACTGAGCCAGGTCTGTGTGCTACACAAAATGGTGGAGAGAGTGACATTAGCAGTGCTTGGTCAGTGTCTCAAAGCAGACCACACACTTGACTCTCAAAGGTATTACAAAGTTCAGAATTTTTGAGAATAAGGTGCAAGAGGTACACAACCAGGTTTTCTGAGACACCACAGTTAAAGTCAAACACAGTGCGCCTTCCTAACTGGAAGCTCTTAGAAGGAAGCCTGTTTCTCGGCACAAGAGAGGCTCATTTTAAATGACTGCCCCTGAACACAATGACATGGGGATTTTGTACTCTTCAGTGTCCTTGGAGGCAAGTCAGGTACACATGCCTTATGATTCCTTTCTGCTAATATTTGAACAATTTTTTCTTTCAGAAATACAAAATGATGTATTCTTTAGTAAACTTGTATACAATTTTTTAAAACCTTGTGGTTTATGTCTTTATTGTCAATGAAAAAATGTTGGGTTCTGCTCAGATAGTGATTAAAAATAGATTAAAAAAATAAGTGCAAAAGTTTTATTTAGGATGCAACCCCAAAGTGTTTATCATTGCTGGTGAGGTGGGGGAAAAGGCAGCAAATATAGTGGGTAAAGGAGCAGGACTAAAGAATGAGCATAAGAACAATAGGCTCCACTAATCACAATAATGAAAAGTTCCATGACACTTTCCACATTGTAATGGAAGTTTTATCATGCCATAAAATATTAACAGATTCATTACACAAGCACCAGGCTTTTCCCTTATGCTTTATAAAATGCTGGGGCAACTCACCATGTATTCAAAAACGAATGTCAGTGTCTCTTTGGTGTGGATAATGTCATGGAGCAGCACAATATTGGCATGTTTCAAACCCTTCAGGAGAGAAGCTAGAAAAATAAACAAAATTTTAATTCAATCATTGATCATGAAGTACTGCTTTAAAAATATCAAGCACTATTTATTTTTTAAACATTTCAAATCAACCATTCTGGTTTTTTAATGTTGGAAAAAAATTTCTTGCTGTGAAATAATATTTAAAGCTATAAAACAATCTTCATTATTTATTAAATGGTGAATCATTGCATTTACATAACTTATTTTTCTTACAGGCTAAGGCAGTTGCAAAAAATATGTTTCCATTTACCCAATCAATTTCATCAGAGCACTCAGAGCACTTTGCAAATGCCTTCCTCTCGGAAGCTTATCATCTCTGCTTCAGAGCTACAGGAGAGGAAGCCTGGAGAGATAAAGGCCATTGGAGGAGCAGGGAAAGGAGTGCTGTGCCTTCTAGAGTAGGACTTTGCAACATGTGACCATTCTCTAAAATTCAAAGTCCCACAGAGGGTCAGCAGGGCCTGTAGATATGACTGATGGAAGGCAGGGATAAGAACATGGGATGAAGGATTGCTGAATCATAATATAGAAAGTGGATGGGATTTCTTAATGGGAGAATTGAAAACCTGTGGAAAGGAGGAAATTCACACTTAAAAAGAGGAGAGGGCCAAACTTGGGGAGCCCGGATGAGTGGGAAGGGCTGAGAACTGTCTCTTGCATCTTCGATAACAGGTTATTATTAGGTCACTAAAGGCAGCTCTAAAGGGGAGAAGTCACCACAAAAGGCCAGTGAGTGGCTGGGAGAGGGTTTGAAAGGATGACTCTGGGGGCTCCAGAGATAGGAAGACCCTCAGGAGGGTGGAGACCAGAAAAGACACAATAAGGAGATGGTGAGTCTCAGCTCAGGGCATCCCTGCTTGAAGAAATAGTGTCTTTAAGACTTAAAGGAAAGGAAAAGTGAAGTGTAAAAACTCAAATCAGTGTTCTGCAGGGTCTGCCTGCATATCATGAATCTCTTCCACCTACTCTCTCCCAGAATTCCATAAGATTAAAAACAGACTAACTCAAACACTCAAATGTTTACAATTACTTCCTTCAGGAATCTTATCCTGTTGTAATGATCCTGTTGTTTTACGTCCTGGCAGCCATTCTCCTTTCTAGTGGGGACACCTCTATTTTACTCTGGAGAACCAACCCTCTCCCTACCCAGCCCATGCTATTCTGATGGGGCTGATACCATCCCTACCTAAGATTGGGCATGTGACCTAGGTCTGGCCAATCAGAGCACAACATCCCCCAGCCACAGTGATTGGTTCAGAGACAGGCACAAAATCCAAGCCTTAAGAGAGCTCTAACTTTGCTTGTGCCATTAGAAAAGACATGCTTTCTTTTCCAGTATAAGGACTGAGTTTGTAGGATTTAACCGGGAGCTGCTGTGGTCGGATTACCAATGCCTGGGACTAAACCTAAGGCAGAGAAAAACAGTGTTGGGTGATGGACAGATTCCTGGTGACGTCCTTTGCACCCTGCAAGCCTGTAGTTATCAGATCTGTGAGCCAGTGAATTTCCTTCTTTACCTCGGTTTGAGCTGGGAATCTTACCATCATAGGAGCCCTACTGTACCTGCTAACCCTACTCTGCTTGAATGACTAATGTTCTAACTTATAGTTTTCCCCCCTGAATTCTTATGAGCTAAATTTATTATTTCACTTTTACAAGTACATTGCTTTGTAAACGTAGTAAATTGTTTCACAGGCATCTGTTTACTGTCCCTAGTCGCAGACCAAAGACTACGTGGAAATGGAGCAACTTTCCCTCTCTTTCAGATGCTGCCACATTACCTAGTACAGTGCTCAGCCAACAGTAAGCACTTCATGTTTTCAAATATATTTACTGGGTGTCTTAACAGAGAACTGACCGTAGAGCCACAGGCCTAATGGGAATCCTGGCCTTGTCACTTTCTACCCGAGCGAGCTCAGGAAAGAATCCCAACCCAAGTCTCCATTCACTCCTTGTGAAAAGGAGATAATGCCTTTCTTGACCTGACTTCACAGGGTTGACATGTGGATGGAATCACCCATGTATAAATATAAAGCATCACCCCTGTTGCAAATTAAAGTATCCCAGCCATCAGCTTCTAAGCCTCCCTATCAATTTGAACCTCACTAAACCTCCACTCCCAGATTAACATCTTAAAATTTTGTTTATATCATGTTTCTGCTAGAGTTTTCAACACCATCCATACTTAAAACACTGACTTCGGACAATCGGTTGAGAATGCTTGTATTTTATGTATATTTTTATTTACAAATTATGTTCATGAACTTCTCTCTCTCTTTCTTTTTCTCCCCCTCCCTCCCTCCCTCTCTCTCATCTCTCTACACACACACACACACACACACACACACACACACACACACACACACACACGCACGAACCCGTGTCCCCTGCATCGGCAGGCGGACTGTCAACCACTGCGCCACCAGGGAAGCCCGAAGATGCTTTTATTCCATGTTTATTTTAGTTATAAATGTCATGTGTGTTATGACATGTCTACTACTGCTTTTTTTTTTTTAACACCCCAGAACCACTGAAATACTTATACGGAAACTGTGACTTTTGACGAGTAATAATAGGGAATTTACGTGAAAGAGTAGGTGATGTTTAAAGCAGTTTTCTCATGATATTGGTATGTTGTTTGGTCCATCCACCAGAGATATCTAAGATGCCTACCACCTCAGATGTGTGGGTCTTAAACCCAGGAAGGAAAGGTCTTTTTTTCTAATTTCAAGGCTACCTCATAAACTTCACAGCAGAATATGGTGTGTTCTACAGGATAATTAGCTGAGGGATGCAAAGCCAACTGAGAAGAGGAAAAATCCTAAAATCAGAGCATTCTGATTCCTGTAAAATTATTGTTTTTATAATTCACATAGTCTAGATATACTTATTTTTGTTCTTCTTCAAAGTCGACACAAAGATAAACAAGGGAGTCTTTAAAGCTCCAGACAAATGGAATCACAATAGAATTACTTTAAGTGCTTCTAAAATACTTCTATAATGATAATGATGATGATGATGATGATGATGGCTAACACTCATTGAGCATTTACTACATGCCAGGCACTGGTCTAAGAATTTTACATATACTAACTTGGTATGATCATGAGAACACCCAGAAAGCCAAAGAGAAAACCTGAAGAGAACAACATAAACCCAAAATCAGAAAAAATGACCCATGACGAAATGTCAGTCAGCTCATTTAAAAAATGTAAAGTATTTCTTTCTTTAAGTGTCCCAAAAGGTGTTTAATATGACCAACTAAATACCAATGAAATTCCAGCTAATGAAATTTAACCTGGTTCTCATATATGTAAGAGAGTAATAATTTAGAAAAAAAATTATCATTTTCATCTTGCAATGATATGAGAATATTTAATTTCTTTGTTTTGTTAATTTCATTGGGGTTTGTGGTTTAGTGAAGTTTTAGGAAAATTGAAGCTTTGCAAGTGAAATGGGTCAGGATGTTTGATGTTACTCTCTGTTCTACTTTAGAAGAAAATGTAAAGATGACAATGACAAAGAACAAGGCTGATTCTCAAAGTCCTGGGGCACAGCTATATAGAGTGAGTGCCTGGTAGTCAAAGTCCTCCTAGGCTCTGAACTCCTTGAGCACCTAGCCTACGCCTGGCATGTGGTGCTCAGTAAGTGCTTGTGAATTAATGAAGACCAGACAGTTGTCATGAGTTTATGCAGGAGTCAATAATGGAGTCAATTCTCAGGCCCAACCCACATTGGGCATTGAATTGAAAAGAATTTGTAGTTCCTGATGCCATGTTTTCTCTGGCCTGAGTGTCACAAATCAAGTCAATGAGCTGAGTTATACATTCTAAGAAATCACCTATATAGATTTAGAAAAATATGAAGACAAATATTAGATAATAGTTATTATCTGACTTCTTTGGAATTGTTATCCCAATCACATGGCATTATTTTGTTTTATAAAAATACAACTATACACATATAAATGTGTTATGTCTCTGATGTTATTTGATTGCATTTAACGGAGGACTTCTTGACAACCAGGCCTATCGTAATCTATATGCGGTAACCAGCAACTCAGTGCTTCTAATTGCTATCCTCCACCTCACTGTATGACCTCGCAGAGGTGCCTAATGTTTTCTACTAGAGAATGATATTAAAAGATTCTCAGCTGAAACAGTTTTCTAACTTAAAGACTTGCAATTACAGTGCTGTAGAGTGGATGAAAGAATCAGAATTGACAAATATACAATATTGTATATTATTTTCTTTAAAATGTCTCTCCTGCATTTTGCTTAACACTTATACAAACTGTATCATAAAAATAGATTTCTATTTTTACTTTAACTGTTGCAAAAGGAAAAATGCTTGAGTTAAGGATTTCTAAATTTATCATAATAAAGTAGAAAGGATATTTTGAATATAATAGAATGGATTTGAATAAGTAATGAGTCTGATTACTAGCTCTGTGACCTCAGATGTGTTACCTAACCTCTCTGAAGTTCATCGCTCTTCATCACTATGACAAAAATAACACTTTACCAACTAGAGTTGATGTAAAGTTTCAAAAAAAAAGATTGAGTTGGGGGGAAGATTATGTCATGTGCCTAGCCTTCAAAAAAGATAAGTTCTATGATTGCTTCCTCACTAATGCTGCTAACAGGCTGAAAGTCCTGGAAGTTCTTTTTAAACCAAGTTTCTATTTTTATAGAAAGATATTCAAAATAATGCACATTATTAAGACATTTATACATAGGTTAATAAAACTAGGGAACTTGTTCTTATATAAAAACTTTTAACATTTGCCTGTTCAAATGAAAGTGTTATCTCCTAGTTGCAAAAATAAACATTTAAAATGTAATTATGGGGGGCAGAGTCAGGATGGCAGCATGGGAAGACACGGAGTTCGTGTCTCCCCACAATAGGGAACCTGCCAGATGCTGGTGGGGGACCTCGATGCCCAAGGAGATGGGAGGAACCCCCAAGCAAACTGGTAGGACATGGGGGAACCGAGAAGGAAGGAGAAGTGGAGGCCAGACAGGACCAGCACCCCTGAGGGGGGGCTGGAAGGGGGGAGGGGTTCCCATGCCTAGAGGGACCCTCGGGGTCTTGGATCGGGGGGAGTGTGATGAGCGTTTCCCCTGCCCAAAAGGTCTGGGAGCCTGCCTGGCTCTCAGGCCAGAGTCTATGCTCTCAGAGGCCCCCTCCAGGCCACAGTGGTCCTGGGGGAATAGGAGGGAGGGCAGGGGAGAACAGGAGGGGCAGGTGGGAGGGGCGCTCCAGGACCGGAGGAGCAGGAGAGGGTGCTTGCCCCACCCACTCGGGCCCAGGAAGCCTGCTGGCCTCCCAGGCTGGGTCCCCCACCCTCTGAGACCAGAGGCGTGCCTGGGCCCCTTCTGTTGAGCCTAAGCCTCACCCCTGCCCCCACCCCGCAGGGCCTTTTCCAGCCCTTTGGGTCCTAAGCATAGGCCCTGCCCACTGCCCAAACCCCGCCCCTGCGTAGGCATCATCCTCCACAGCCAAGGCCTTTTCCACCTTTTTTTTTTTTCTTTTTTCCTTCTCCTCTTTTTTACAATTGTGGTTCTGTTTTACCTTCAACTATATTTTTATTTTTATATTCTTTCTAACATATCTGTTAGTTTCCTAGTCTAAGTTTATTCTTTACTCTTTGTTATTGTTCTCCTTTTTTGTTTTTTCTTTTCTTTTTTCTTTTTTTTTTTTTTTTGCTACCCCATGCACTTGTGAGATCTTGGTTCACAAGCTTCAGTCAGGCTGAAGCTCCTGTGGTGGGAGCTCCGAGTCCAAACCACTGGACTACAGAGAACCTCAGACCCCAGGGAATATTCATTGGTGTGAGGTCTCCCAGAGGTCCTCATCTCAGCACCAAGACCCAGCTCTACCCAACAGACTACAGACTCCAGTGTTGGAAGCCTCAGGCCAAACAACCAGTAAGACAGGAACACAATCCCACCCAACAACAAAGAGACAGAAAAAAAAATGTCACAGATGAAGGAGCAAGGTAAACACCTATAAGACCAAATAAATGAAGAGGAAATAGGCAATCTACCTGAAAAAGAATCCAGAGTAATGATAGTAAAGATGATCCAGAATCTCAAGAATAGAATGGAGACCTTCCTCTCCACAGATACACCAGAAATACATCTACGCGTGGAGCAACTCCTACAAAACACCTACTGAACGCTGGCAGAAGACCTCAGACCTCCCAAAAGGCAAGGAACCCCCCACGTACCTGGTTAGGGCAAAAGAAAAAACTAAACAGAGACAAAAGGATAGGGACGGGTCCTGCACCAGCGGGAGAGAGCTGTGAAGGAGGAAAAGTGTCCACACACTAGGAAGCCCCTTCGCGGGTGGAGACTTCGGGAGGCGGAGTGGGGGAGCTTGGGAGCCGCGGAGGAGAGCACAGCAACAGGGGTGCGGAGGGCAAAGCGGACAGATTCCAGCGCAGAGGATCGGGCCGACCGGCACTCACCAGCCGAGAGGCTTGTCTGCTCGCCCGCCGGGGCGGGCGGGACTGGGAGCTGAGGCTCCGGCTTTTGTCGGAGCGCCGGGAGAGGACTGAGGTTGGCGGCGTGAACACAGCCTGCAGGGCGTTGGTGCGCCGCGGCTGGCCGGGAGAGAGTCCGGGGAGGGGTCTGGACCTGCCGAAGAGGCAAGAGACTTTTACGTCCCTCTTTGTTTCCTGGTGCACGAGGAGAGGGGATTAAGAACGTCCCTCTTTGTTTCCTGGTGCACGAGGAGAGGGGATTAAGAACGCTGCTTGAGAGAGCTCCAGGGACGGGCGCGAGCCGCGGCTAAGAGTGCAGAGCCCAGAGACGGACATGGGACGCTAAGGCCGCTGCTGCCGCCGCCAGGAGGCCTGTGTGCGAACACGGGTCACTGGCCACACGCCCTTCCGGGGAGCCTGTGCAGCCCGCCACTGCCAGGGTCCCGGGATCCAGGGACGGCTCCCCGGGAGAGCGCACGGCGCGCCTCAGGCTGCAGCGTCACGCCGGCCTCTGCCGCTGCAGGCCCGCCCCGCACTCCGTGACCCTCCCTACCCCCCGGCCTGGGTGAGCCAGAGCCTCCGAATCAGCGGCTCCTTTAACCTCGTCCTGTCTGAGCAAATAACAGACGCCCTCCGGCGACCTACACGCACAGGCGGGGCCAAATCCAAAGCTGAGCCCCTGGGAACTATCAGAACAAAGAAGAGAAAGGGAAATCTCTCCCAGCAGCCTCAGAAGCAGCGGATTAAAGCTCCACAATCAACTTGATATACCCTGCATCTGTGGAATACCTGAATAGACAACGAATCATCCCAAATTAAGGAGCCCTGTGGATGAAAGGCTCTTGGTGCTGCAGCCAGGACTCAGTGCTGTGCCTCTGAGGTGGGAGAGCCAACTTCAGGACACTGGTCCACAAGAGGCCTCCCAGCTGCACATAATATCAAACAGCAAAAATCTCCGAGAGATCTCCATCTCAACGCCAGCACCCAGCTTCACTCAACGACCAGCAAGCTACAGTGCTGGACATCCTATGCCAAACAACTAGCAAGACAGGAACACAACCCCACCCATTAGCAGAGAGGCTGCCCAAAATCATAGTAAGTCTACAGACACCCCAAAACACACCACCAGACGTGGACCTGCCCACCAGAAAGACAAGATCCAGCCTCATCCACCAGAACACAGGCACTAGTACCCCCCACCAGGAAGCCTACACAACCCACTGAACCAACCTTAGCCACTGGGGACAGACACCAAAAACAACAGGAACTACGAACCTTCAGCCTGCAAAAAAGGAGACCCCAAACACAGTAAGATAAGCAAAATGAAAAGACAGAAAAACACACAGCAGATGAAGGAGCAAGATAAAAACCCACCAGACCTAACAAATGAAGAGGAAATAGGCAGTCTACCTGAAAAAGAATTCAGAATAATGATAGTAAGGTTGATCCGAAATCTTGGAGATAGAATGGACAATAGAATGGACAAATTGCAAGAATCAGTTAACAAGGACCTAGAAGAACTAAAGATGAAGCAAGCAACGATGAACAACACAATAAATGAAATTAAAAGTACTCTAGATGGGATCAATAGCAGAATAACTGAGGCAGAAGAACGGATAAGTGACCTGGAAGATAAAATAGTGGAAATAACTACTGCAGAGCAGAATAAAGAAAAAAGAATGAAAAGAACTGAGGACAGCCTCAGAGACCTCTGGGACAACATTAAACGCACCAACATTCGAATTATAGGGGTTCCAGAAGAAGAAGAGAAAAAGAAAGGGACTGAGAAAATATTTGAAGAGATTATAGTTGAAAACTTCCCTAATATGGGAAAAGAAATCGTTAATCAAGTCCAGGAAGCACAGAGAGTCCCATACAGGATAAATCCAAGGAGAAATACGCCAAGACACATATTAATCAAATTGTCAAAAATTAAATACAAAGAAAACATATTAAAAGCAGCAAGGGAAAAACAACAAATAACACACAAGGGAATCCCCATAAGGTTAACAGCTGATCTTTCAGCAGAAACTCTGCAAGCCAGAAGGGAGTGGCAGGACATATTGAAAGTGTTGAAGGAGAAAAACCTGCAACCAAGATTACTCTACCCAGCAAGGATCTCATTCAGATTTGATGGAGAAATTAAAACCTTTACAGACAAGCAAAAGCTGAGAGAGTTCAGCACCACCAAACCAGCTCTACAACAACTGCTAAAGGAACTTCTCTAGGCAAGAAACACAAAAGAAGGAAAGGACCTACAATAACGAACCCAAAACAATTAAGAAAATGGGAATAGGAACACACATATCAATAATTACCTTAAATGTAAATGGACTAAATGCTCCCACCAAAAGACACAGATTGGCTGAATGGATACAAAAACAAGACCCATATATTTGCTGTCTACAAGAGACCCACTTCAGACCTAGAGACACATACAGACTGAAAGTAAGGGGATGGAAAAAGGTATTTCATGCAAATGGAAACCAAAAGAAAGCTGGAGTAGCAATTCTCATATCAGACAAAATAGACTTTAAAACAAAGACTATTAGAAGAGACAAAGAAGGACACTACATAATGATCAAGGGATCGATCCAAGAGGAAGATATAACAATTGTAAATATTTATGCACCCAACATAGGTGCACCTCAATACATAAGGCAAATACTGACAACCATAAAAGGGGAAATCGACAGTAACACATTCATAGTAGGGGACTTTAACACCCCACTTTCACCAATGGACAGATCATCCAAAATGAAAATAAATAAGGAAACACAAGCTTTAAATGATACATTAAACGAGATGGAGTTAATTGATATTTATAGGACATTCCATCCAAAAACAACAGAATACACATTTTTCTCAAGTGCTCATGGAACATTCTCCAGGATAGATCATATCTTGGGTCACAAATCAAGCCTTGGTAAATTTAAGAAAATTGAAATTGTATCAAGTATCTTTTCTGACCACAACGCCATGAGACTAGATATCAATTACAGGAAAAGATCTGTAAAAAATACAAACACATGGAGGCTAAACAATACACTACTTAATAATGAAGTGATCACTGAAGAAATCAAAGAGGAAATCAAAAAATACCTAGAAACAAATGACAATGGAGACACAACGACCCAAAACCTGTGGGATG
The DNA here is from genome assembly GCF_011762595.2 of Tursiops truncatus. Taxonomy (NCBI): domain Eukaryota; kingdom Metazoa; phylum Chordata; class Mammalia; order Artiodactyla; family Delphinidae; genus Tursiops; species Tursiops truncatus. The sequence continues at coordinate 33,623,137 of NC_047040.1, forward strand.
CAGCAAAAGCAGTTCTAAGGGGGAAGTTTATAGCAATACAAGCCCACCTTAAGAAGCAGGAAACATCTCGAATAAACAACCTAACCTTGCACCTCAAGCAATTAGAGAAAGAAGAACAAAAAAACCCCAAAGCTAGCAGAAGGAAAGAAATCATAAAAATCAGATCAGAAATAAATGAAAAAGAAATGAAGGAAACAATAGCAAAGATCAATAAAACTAAAAGCTGGTTCTTTGAGAAGATAAACAAAATAGATAAACCACTAGCCAGACTCATTAAGAAAAAAAGGGAGAAGACTCAAATCAATAGAATTAGAAATGAAAAAGGAGAGGTAACAACTGACACTGCAGAAATAAAAGAGATCATGAGAGATTACTACAAGCAACTCTATGCCAATAAAATGGACAATCTGGAAGAAATGGACAAATTCTTAGAAAGGCACAACCTGCCAAGACTGAATCAGGAAGAAATAGAAAATATGAACAGACCAATCACAAGCACTGAAATTGAAACTGTGATTAAAAATCTTCCAACAAAGAAAAGCCCAGGACCAGATGGCTTCACAGGCGAATTCTATCAAACATTTAGAGAAGAGCTAACACCTATCCTTCTCAAACTCTTCCAAAATATAGCAGAGGGAGGAACACTCCCAAACTCCTTCTACGAGGCCACCATCACCTTGATACCAAAACCAGACAAGGATGTCACAAAGAAAGAAAACTACAGGCCAATATCACTGATGAACATAGAAGCAAAAATCCTCAACAAAATACTAGCAAACAGAATCCAACAGCACATTAAAAGGATCATACACCATGATCAAGTGGGGTTTATTCCAGGAATGCAAGGATTCTTCAATATACGCAAATCTATCAATGTGATAAACCATATTAACAAACTGAAGGAGAAAAACCATATGATCATCTCAATAGATGCAGAGAAAGCTTTTGACAAAATTCAACACCCATTTATGATAAAAACCCTGCAGAAAGTAGGCATAGAGGGAACTTTCCTCAACATAATAAAGGCCATATATGACAAGCCCACAGCAAACATCATCCTCAATGGTGAAAAACTGAAAGCATTTCCACTAAGATCAGGAACAAGACAAGGTTGCCCACTCTCACCACTCTTATTCAACATAGTTTTGGAAGTTTTAGCCACAGCAATCAGAGAAGAAAAGGAAATAAAAGGAATCCAAATCGGAAAAGAAGAAGTAAAGCTGTCACTGTTTGCAGATGACATGATCCTATACATAGAGGACCCTAAAGATGCTACCAGAAAACTACTAGAGCTAATCAATGAATTTGGTAAAGTGGCAGGATACAAAATTAATGCACAGAAATCTCTGGCATTCCTATATACTAATGACGAAAAATCTGAAAGTGAAATCAAGAAAACACTCCCATTTACCATTGCAACAAAAAGAATAAAATATCTAGGAATAAACCTACCTAAGGAGACAAAAGATCTGTATGCAGAAAATTATAAGACACTGATGAAAGAAATTAAAGATGATACAAATAGATGGAGACATATACCATGTTCTTGGATTGGAAGAATCAACATTGTGAAAATGACTCTACTACCGAAAGCAATCTATAGATTCAATGCAATCCCTATCAAACTACCACTGGCATTTTTCACAGAACTAGAACAAAAAATTTTGCAATTTGTATGGAAACACAAAAGACCCCGAATAGCCAAAGCAATCTTGAGAACGAAAGAAGGAACTGGAGGAATCAGGCTCCCAGACTTCAGACTATACTACAAAGCTACAGTTATCAAAACGGTATGGTACTGGCACAAAAACAGAAAGATAGATCAATGGAACAGGATAGAAAGCCCAGAGATAAACCCACGCACATATGGTCAACTTATCTTTGACAAAGGAGGCAGAAATGTACCGTGGAGAAAGGACAGCCTATTCAATAAGTGGTGCTGGGAAAACTGGACAGCTACATGTAAAAGTATGAAGTTAGATCACTCCCTAACACCATACACAAAAATAAGCTCAAAATGGATTAAAGACCTAAATGTAAGGCCAGAAACTATCAAACTCTTAGAGGAAAACATAGGCAGAACACTCTATGACATAAATCACAGCAAGATTCTTTCTGACCCACCTCCTAGAGTAATGGAAATAAAAACAAGAGTAAACAAATGGGACCTAATGAAACTTAAAAGCTTTTGCGCAGCAAAGGAAACCATAAAGAAGACCAAAAGACAACCCTCAGAATGGGAGAAAATATTTGCAAATGAAGCAACTGACAAAGGATTGATCTCCAAAATTTATAAGCAGCTCATGCAGCTTAATAACAAAAAAACAAACAACCCAATCCAAAAATGGGCAGAAGACCTAAATAGACATTTCTCCAAAGAAGATATACAGAGTGCCAACAAACACATGAAAGAATGCTCAACATCACTAATCATGAGAGAAATGCAAATCAAAACTACAATGAGATATCATCTCACACCAGTCAGAATGGCCATCATCAAAAAATCTAGAAACAATAAATGCTGGAGAGGGTGTGGAGAAAAGGGAACCCTCTTACACTGTTGGTGGGAATGTAAATTGATACAGCCACTGTGGAGAACAGTATGGAGGTTCCTTAAAAAGCTACAAATAGAACTACCATATGACCCAGCAATCCCACTACTGGGCATATACCCTGAGAAAACCATAATTCAAAAAGAGTCATGTACCAAAATGTTCATTGCAGCTCTATTTACAATAGCCCAGAGATGGAAACAACCTAAGTGTCCATCATCGGATGAATGGATAAAGAAGATGTGGCACATATATACAATGGAATATTACTCAGCCATAAAAAGAGACGAAATTGAGCTATTTGTAATGAGGTGGATAGACCTAGAGTCTGTCATACAGAGTGAAGTAAGTCAGAAAGAGAGAGACAAATACCGTATGCTAACACATATATATGGAATTTAAAAAAAAAAAAAAAATGTCATGAAAAACCTAGGGGTGAAACAGGAATAAAGACACAGACTTACTAGAGAATGGACTTGAGGCTATGGGGAGGGGGAAGTGTAAATGGTGACAAAGCGATAAAGAGGCATGGACATATATACACTACCAAACGTAAGGTAGATAGCTAGTGGGAAGCAGCCGCATAGCACAGGGAGATCAGCTCGGTGCTTTGTGACCGCCTGGAGGGGTGGGATAGGGAGGGTGGGAGGGAGGGAGACGCAAGCGGGAAGAGATATGGGAATATATGTATATATATAACTGATTCATTTTGTTGTGAAGCTGAAACTAACATACCATTGTAAAGCAATTATACTCCAATAAAGATGTTAAAAAAAAAAAAAAAAAAAAAAAAAAAACACCATCAATATTATGTGTTAGCAAGGATCCAGAGCAACTGGAACTCATGCATTACCAATGGAGAAAAAAAAAAAAAAAAAAAAAAAAAAAAAAAAAAAAAAAAAAAGAATAGAATGGAGGCACGGATAGAGAAAATACAAAAAATGTTTAACAAAGATCTAGAAGAACTAAAGAACAAACAAACAGAGATGAATAATACAATAACTGAAATGAAAAATACACTAGAAGGAATCAATAACAGAATAACTGAGGCAGAACGAATAAGTGAGTTGGAAGACAGAATGGTGGAAACAACTGCCGAGGAGCAGAATAAAGAAAAAAGAAGGAAAAGAATTGAAGACTATCCCAGAGACCTCTGGGAAAACACTAAATGCACCAACATTCAAATTATAGGGGTCCCAGAGAAAAATAAAGGGTCTGAGAAAATATTTGAAGAGATTATGGAAAACTTCCCTAACATGGGAAAGGAAATAGTCACCCAAGTCCAGGAAGCGCAGAGAGTCCCATACAGGATAAACCCTAGGAGAAACACACCAAGACACAAATTAATCAAACTATCAAAAATTAAATTCAAAGAAAAAATATTAAAAGAAACAAGGGAAAAGCAACAAATAACATACAAAGGAATCCCCATAACGTTATCAGCTGATTTTTCAGCAGAAACTCTGCAGGCCAGAAGGGAGTGGCAGGATATACTTAAAGTGATGAAAGAGAAAAACCAACAATCAAGATTACTCTACCCAGCAAGGATCTCATTCAGATTCGAAGGAGAAATCAAAAGCTTTTCAGACAAGCAAAAGCTAAGAGAATTCAGTGCCACCAAACCAGCTTTAAACAAATGCTAAAGGAACTTCTCTAGGGAGGAAACACAAGAGAAGAAAAGGACCTACAAAAACAACCCCAAAACAATTAAGAAAATGGTAATAGGAACACACATATCAATAATGACGTTGAATGTAAATGGATTAAATGCCCCAACCAAAAGACACAGACTGGCTGAATGGATACAAAAACAAGACCCATATATACGCTGTCTACAAGAGAGCCACTTCAGACCGAGGGACACATACAGACTGAAAGTGAAAGGATGGAAAAATATATTGCATGCAAATGGAAATCAAAAGAAACCTGGAGTAGCAATACTCGTATCAGATAAAATAGACTTTAAAATAAAGACTGTTACAAGAGATAAGGAAGGACTCTACATAATGATCAAGGAATCAATCCAAGAAGAAAATATAATAAATATAAATGTTTATGCACCCAACATAGGAGCACCTCAATACATAAGGCAAATGCTAACAACCATTAAGAAGGAAATTAACAGTAACACAATAATAGTAGGGGACTTTAACACCCCACTTACACCAGTGGACAGATAATCAAACCAGAAAATAAATAAGGAAACACAAGCTTCAAATGACACAATAGACCAGATAGATTTAATTGATATTTATAGAACATTCCACCTGAAAGTGGCAGAACACACTTTCTTCTCAAGTGCACATGGAATATTCTCCAGGATAGATCACATCTTGGGTCACAAATCAAGCCATGGAAAATTTAAGAAAATTAAAATCATATCAAGCACCTTTTCTGACCACAATGCTATGAGGTTGGAAATCAGTTACAGGAAAAACACTGTAAAAAACACAAATACATGGAGGCTAAACAGTGTACTACTAAATAACCAGAGATCACTGAGGAAATCAAAGAAGAAATAAAAAAATACATAGAAACAAATGACAATGAAAACACAATGACCGAAAACCTACAGGATGCAGAAAAGCAGTTCTACGAGGGAAGTTTATAGCAATTCAATCCTACCTTAGAAACAAGAAAAATCTCAAATAAACAATCTAACCCTACACCTAAAGCAATTAAAGAAAGAAGAACAAAGAAAACCCAAAGTCAGTAGAAGGAAAGAAATCATAAATATCAGAGCAGAAATAAATGAAATAGAAACAAAGAAAACAATAGCAAAGATAAATAAAACTAAAAGTTGGTTGAGAAGACAAACAAAATTGATAAACCCTTAGCCAGACTCATCAAGAAAAAACAGGAGATGACACAAATCAATAAAATTAGAAATGAAACAGGAGAAATCACAACTGACACCACAGAAATACAAAGGATTATAAGAGACTACTACAAACAACTATATGCCAATAAAATGAACAACCACAAAGAAATGGACAAATTTTTGGAAAGGTACAATTTTCCAAGACTGAACCAGGAAGAATTATAAAATATAAACATACCTATAGCAAATAATGAAATTGAAACTGTAATTAAAAATATTCCAACAAACAAAAGCCCCGGACCAGATGGCTTTACAGGCAAATTCTATCAAACATTTAGAGAAGAGCTAACACCGATCCTTCTCGAACTCTTCCAAATAATTGCAGATAGAGGAACACTCCCAAATTCGTTCTATGAAGCCACCATCACCCTGATACCAAAACCAGAAAAAGATATCACACAAAAAAGAAAATTATAGACCAATATCACTGATGAACATAGATGCAAAAATCCTGAACAAAATACTAGCAAACAGAATCCAACAACATATTAAAATGATGATACACCATGATCAAGCGGGATTTATCCCAGGAATGCAAGGATTCTTCAATATACGCAAATCAATGTGATACACCATATTAGCAAATTAAGGAATAAAAACCATATGATCAAATCAATAGACGCAGAAAAAGCTTCTGACAAAATTCAACACCCATTTATGATAAAAACTCTCCAGAAAGTGGGCATAGAGGGAAACTACCTCAACGTAATAAAGGCCATATATGACAAACCCACAAAAAACAACATTCTCAATGGTGAAAAACTGAAAGCATTTCCCCTAAGATCAGGGACAAGACAAGGATGTCCACTCTCGCCACTATTATTCAACATAGTTTTGGAAGTCCTAGCCACGGCAATCAGGGAAGAAAAAGAAATAAAAGGAATGCAAATTGGAAAAGAAGAAGTAAAACTGTCACTGTTTGCAGATGACATGATACTATACATAGAAAATCCTAAAGATGCCATCAGAAAACTACTAGAACTAATCAGTGAATTTGGTAACATTGCAGGATACAAAATTAATGCACAGAAATCTCTGGCATTCCTATACACTAACAATGAAAAATCAGAAAGAGAAATTAAGGAAACAATCCCATTTACCATCACAACAAAAAGAATAAAATACCTAGGAATAAACCTAACTAAGGAGGCGAAAGACTTGTACTCAGAAAACTATAAAACACTGATGAAAGAAATCAAAGACTATATAAACAGTTGGAGAAATATACAATGTTCTTGGATTGGAAGAATCAATATTGTGAAAATGACTCTACTACCCAAAGCAATCTACAGATTCAATGTGATCCCTATCAAACTACCAATGGCATTCTTCACAGAATTAGAACAAACAATTTTACAATTTGTATGGAAACACAAAAGACCGCGAATAGTAAAAGCAATCTTGAGAAAAAAAAACGGAGCTGGAGGAATCAGGCTCCCCAACTTCAAATTATACTACAAAGCTACAGTAATCAAGACACTATGGTACTGGCACAAAGACAGAAATATAGATCAATGGTACAGGATAGAAAGCCCAGAGATAAACCCATGCACATATGGTCACTTAATTTAAGACAAAGGAAGCAAGAACAGACAATGGAGAAAAGACAGCCTCTTCAATAAGTGGTGCTGGGAAAACTGGACAGCTACATGTAAAAGAATGAGATTAGAACACTCCCTAACACCATACACAAAAATAAACTCAAAATGGATTAAACACCTAAATGTAAGACTGGACACTATAAAACTCTTAGAGGAAAACATAGGAAAAAGACTCTGACATAAACCACAGCAAGATCTTTTTCGACCCACCTCCTAGAGTAATGAAAATAAAACCAAAAGTAAACAAATGGGAACTAACTAAACTTAAAAGCTTTTGCACAGCAAAGGATACCATAAACAAGATGAAAAGACAACCCTCAGAATGGGAGAAAATATTTGCAAATGAAACAATGGACAAAGGATTAATCTCCAAAATACACAAACAGCTCATGGAGCTCAAAATCAAAAAAACAAACAACCCAATTAAAAAATGGGCAGAAGACCTAAATAGACATTTCACCGAAGAAGACACACAGATGGCCAAGAAGCACATGAAAAGATGCTCAATGTCACTAATTATTAGAGAAATGCAAATCAAAATTGCAATGAGGTATCACATGACACTGATCAGAATGGTCATCATCAAAAAATCTACAAATAAAAAATGCTGGAGAGGGTTTGATGAAAAGGGAACCCTCTTGCACTGTTGATGAGAATGTAAATTTATTCAGTCAGTAGGGAGAACAGTATGGTCGTTCATTAAAAAACTAAAAATAGAACTACCATATGAGCCAGCAATCCTGCTGCTGGACATATACCCTGAGAAAACCATAATTCAAAAAGAGACATGTACCACAATGTTCATTTACAATAGCCAGGACATGGAAGCAACCTAAACGTCCATCGAAACGTTTAGGTATATGTGATGTGGCACATATATGCAATGGAATATTAGCCATAAAAAGAAACAAAAATGAGTTATTTATAGTGAGGTGGGTGGACCTAGGGTCTGTCATACAGAGTGAAGTCAGAAAGAGAAGAACAAATATTGTATGCTAACACACATACATGGAATCTAAAAAAAATGGTACTGATAAACCTAGTGGCAGGGCAGGAATAAAGATGTAAACATAGAGAATGGACTTGAGGACATGAGGGGGGTTGGTGGGAGGTGGAAGCTGGGACAAAATGAGAGAGTGGCATGGACATATATACACTACCAAATGTAAAATAGATAGCTAGTGGGAAGCAGCCTCATAACACAGGGAGATCAGCTTGGTGCTTTGTGACCACCTAGAGGGATGGGATAGGGAGGGTGGGAGGGAGGCTCAAGAGGGAGGGAATATGGGACTATATGTATGCATATGGCTGATTCACTTTGTTGTACAACAGAAGCTAACACAGCATTGTGAAGCAATTATACTCCAATAAAGATGTATAAAAAAAAAGAAAACAAAGAAAATGTTTGCAAACTTGAAAAATATATATAATTATAGAGCTAGTTATGAAAGATCCTCTAAGTTGCTATGAAGGTGGCTAATCTTTTTAATTAGCAGAGGAATAGGGTAGGGAACACGCCTATTGTGTCTGCTGCTGTGTATCTAGCAGCCATCAGAGTACCTGGCCAAAATAGGTGCTCAGTAAATACTCATGGAATGAATGCTAAGGGATTGTATGGATTTTTGAATCAGAAAGATTTGGTTTGAATTATAGCTCTGTACTGGAATCGTAATAATCTCTATCTCCAAAGGTTATTAAGAAGATTGAAAGAGGTAACACATGAAAAATATCTGGCACATGTATTTTCCTTAGTGCTGTTCATACTTTTGCTAATTTCATAACATTACATGTTACGATCAAATAGTATTCCAAATGACAAGATTAATAAACTGCTGCATGTTTTCTGCCTGAATGTAGAGAGACTGTACATGTAGTAAAATCCTACTCAATAAATCTTTGGCTGATATACCATTAGAACAACCAAAGTGTTCAGGAAAAGTATTTCCGACTTCAAGGATTTTTAGAGAAGTCTGTATTGCTCATTTAGTTTTGCTGCACATGGCTTTCAGTTGTCTTTTTAGCTAGTGACCCTGGATTTTAACTAATGAACTCCAGCTGTTCTTATTTATTTTTTTTTTTTTGCGGTACGTGGGCCTCTCACTGCTGCGGCCTCTCCCGCTGCAGAGCACAGGCTCCGGACGCGCAGGCCCAGCGGCCATGGCTCACGGGCCCAGCCGCTCCGCGGCACGCAGGATCCTCCCGGACCGGGGCACGAACCCGCGTCCCCTGCATCGGCAGGCGGACCCTCAACCACTGCGCCACCAGGGAAGCCCACAGCTGTTCTTATTTTGCCTTTCAGCCCTTCTCATTTAACCTCCTGTCTCCCTGGTCTCACATCCTTAAAGTTCTTACAGGAAAAATGGGACAGTGCCAAAGTTTTCAAATGAGGCCTCATGTCTTCTTGAGGGGAGAGGGCTCCTCTATGAAGGGCTCCCAGCTTTTACCCTGGTGGAAAAAGAAACATCCATTGTTGGAAACTGGATGCCTAACAACCTCAAATGTGTCAAAAAAATCCTTTGTGGTTTTTCATATTAAACAAGCAAAGCATTCAGTAAGGTAAGTCCATAAAACAGACCAAGAAAGTCCAAAGTTGAATACTAAATGTAATTGCAAACACCTGTGATGGAGAGGCAATTCCTCGGTAAATATGCAGTAAAAGAAACATTTAGCATACAGAGCAATACACATCCAGTTTTTCTGAACCATGCTAAGAACCATCTGTTAGCAAAACTGGCAAAAGTTTTCACTGTTAAAGTCAAATGTCATCCTGAAAAAGTTGGCTGTGGGCAAAATCTGAGCGAGGCAGGCCTGAAGCAACAGGCAAGCTCAGCTCACAAAGGAAACACCATGAGAACAGGGTGAACCTGGGCCTAGAGACCCTCCCCTTATGCTGGTGACCTGGGGATGTCTATTATGCTCAGAAATCCTCTTTAGCCTATCCACATATCTCTTTCTAAATCTGATTATCCTTCCAGGGGGACCACTAATACATACATCAGTAAGTACAGCTTCCATTATATTAAACACTTAAGGCCACACTTTCCTCCAGAATGCACCTGATCCTACCAGGCTGAATCCCCGGCTAACCTGATAGCCATTTGGCCCTTCTGCAGAAATTCAAAATGATGTATTTCCCAGGGGTTCTGGAAGACTTTTGAAAATGGCATCAAATTCAGTTATAAACTCATTTTCTGAATTCCTTTTTCCATGCCTGTTTGCATGACCCATCCTCCCAAGCTCAGTTCAAAATCTATTGACTCTATTAGCCACATTGAGACTGACTTGTTCTCATCTCAGTTTACAAGGTCTTTGTTACCTCCATCATAACACTGGTTGCAACTTAAATCATCTGCTCTGTTACAACTGAAAAGATAGAGAGCAAAGATCAGGCTTTTTCTTCTCATTCTTCACAACACCCAGCAGCATGCTTTGCATATAGGATGTGCTCCATAAAGAAGGGAAGATGAAGTAGTTAAAAGGGAAGAAAGAAAGACCAGGGAGAAGCCATTTCTCTGGGTTTTTGATGAAATGAATAGCAATCCTGTCATCATTTTATTTCAAATGGCTTATGTAAAAAGGTTAATAAATTGCATTTTAATGATTTGTTTTCACTATACTGGCTTCTTGATTTTTAAATTATAAATTGTTAGTTATCTTGATAGTGAACAAGACATCACTAAGGGAAAGTAAAAAAAATGGAATAATAATAATAGCCAACATTTGTTGAACTATGAAGATAAAACTCTGTGATTAGTGTTTTATATGTATATTCTCATTTAAGCCTCATAACAACTCAGTGAAATAGGTATTATTATCCTCTTTCTGCAATAAACTGAGTCTTAAATAGGAAAAGTAATCTACCCATGGTCACACCACTAGTAACTGGTATATCTAAGATTCAAGCTCAAGGCTATATGATGCCACCAGACTTCTCACCCACTTGCTCTACTGTCCAGGGTTCAGAGAAAATACAGGCATAACACTAAAAATACACGTTTTCCTAAGGAGTTTTTCAAATGTTATCTCAACAACTTTTTTTCAGGCAAACTGCTTACTGAGAATTTGTGTGAGTATATTATTTACTTTCTCTTTTGTATGGCTTTTTCTAGGGTTATATAGATACAGCCTTAGCACTTAGCATGGGCCCAAACTTGCAGAAGATATTTAGTAAATACTCACTGAGTTCATAGTTTGGGTCAACTAATATAATAGTTTTGAATTCTAATTTCCTCAGGAATAAGTAATAAAATGATTTGGGAAACTGGTGTGAAGAATAAAATTGCAATTATAACATTACTTCTATAAATATAAAAAGCTAGGGCTTCCCTGGTGGCACAGTGGTTGAGAGTCCGCCTGCCGATGCAGGGGACTTGGGTTCGTGCCCCGGTCCGGGAGGATCCCACATACCACAGAGCAGCTGGGCTTGTAAGCCATGGCCGCTGAGCCTGCACGTCCGGAGCCTGTGCTCTGCAACGGGAGAGGCCACAACAGTGAGAGGCCCATGTACCACAAAAAAAAAAAAAAAAAAAAAAAAGCTAGATGTTGAATGGATAGGCTCAATGCATTTTTATCAAAAACTTAAAATATCTCTTGGGTCCACTCTACTGTTCTTACCTTCCCGGATGGCTGTAAATGGGACTCCTTCCTCTGCATTCATGCTGATGACTTTTAAAGCCACTAGTTGTCCATTTATCCTAGAAGAGTGGGGGGAAAGGACACAGATTTGTTGACATGGCCCACAGCAGCAATTTATACTAAGGATGGTTTAACAAAAGTAGCTTTCCTTCAAAATTTATTCCAGTATATGAAATGTACAATTTTCTCAAAATAAAAAAGTTTAAAAAGTCATATGTATATATCAAGCCATTGTTTTCTCTTTACCAAAGTGATATATATTTATTACAGAAAATATGGAGAATATGGGAAAGCACAGAAAAAAATAACCCAACAAAGCCAGCTTCATATTTTGATGTATATTGTTTCTTTTATTTCCCTTTGTGCACTTGTTTGAGCCATTCTTATTTTTCATCTGAATTATTGTAATGACCTCCTAGCAGTCTTTCTGCTTATATGTTTGTACCCCTACTGTCTACTTCCAACAGTAGCCCAGGGCATCTTTTTTAAAGTGAAAGTCAAAACAAGTCACTTCTGTGCTCAAAACCCACCGTCATCTCCACATTTCATTCTGAATAAAAGCCAAATTCTTACAATTGCCTCCTAGGTGCTACCTGACCTGCCCAGTCCCACCATTCTCTCTCTCTTCATCTCTTACTCTCCCCTTATTCATTGTTCTGTTTGCTGATGTAAGCTAAATGCCAGAGAACAGAGAAGATTTTAATGTAAGTATAACTATATTGTTTTTAATACAGTGGGATTCACATCGTATTATTAGGATCCTGTTTTTCCTCCATTTAACTTTTTCTGTTAGTCATTCTTGTATTATTTGACATTGAATAGTAACATTTCATCATATAAATATGTACAATGTATTTTGCCAATTCCAAATATTTTAACATTGTTTCTAACTTTTGGCTATTATAAAAATGCCTGGACGATCATATTTGTTCATATTTGTAGATAAATCTTTTCATACAGCCTCTGTTATTTTCTTAGGGTCATGGTGGAATTGCTAAATCAAAGAGTATGCAGTGCACAAATTTTTATTGTTTTGAACACATGTTCCCAAATTGTGCCGCAGAGTGATCACACCACTAACTGGTCATGAGCCTGGCCATTCTAGCACCCTCTCGCCAACAGCGGGCAGCATTGTTTGTTTTTTGTTGTTGTTGTTGCTTTAAGATTTCATATTTTAGAACAGTTTTAGATTTACAGAAAAGTTGAGAAGATAGTACAGAAAATTCTCATATACCTCACATCCAGTTTCCTCTGTTGTTGAAATCTTATATCAGTATGATACATTTGTTAAAATTAATGAGCCAACATTGATACATTATTATTAACTAAAGCCCTTAGTTTATTAGGAATTCTTTAGTTTTTTTTTTTTTTGCAGTAAAATTGTATTGCTTGTTGTGGGTTGCATTGTAAATTGGTAAAATTTGGGGAAATGCAACATGATCATATGTGTGAAAAGCCATAAAACTACCACACTCAGGAATTTTTCTCAATAGTTACTTAACAAAGATTTCAATAATTCCACGTGCATGAAAGATATCATTCACTGTGTTAGTTACAATAGAAAAAAATAGAAATAGCTGAAATGTTCAACATTGGAGAAAAAACTGATTTGATACATTTACATATTGCAATATGATTACCAGGATTTCTTTAGTTTTTACCTGATGTCCCTTTTCTATTCCAGGATCTCTTCTAGGACACCACATTGCATTTAGTTGTCATGTCTCTTTAGGCTCCTCTTGGCTGTGACAGTTTCCCAGACATTCCTTGTTTTTGATGACATTAAAGGTTCTGAGGAGTACTGGTCAAGTATTTTGTAGGATACCGCTCTATTGGAATTTTTCTGATGTTTTTCTTATGATTAGACCACAGTTATGGGTTTTGGTTTCATCACATCATATTAAAGGTACATACTGTCATCAAAATTTATGGCTTTTGATGTGGCCTTAATCACCTGGCTCAGGTAATACTTATCAGGTTTCTTCACTGTAAAGTTATTCTCCCCCCACCCCCTTCCATACTGAACTTTGGGAGAATGTCACTATGAGTAGCCCACACTTAAGCACTGGAAAGTTATGCTCCACCACCCTGAGGGTGGGTTATCTGCATAAATTATCTGGAAATTTGTCTCTTCTCTCCCATTTATTAATTAACTGAACCACTTATTTACAGCACTATGGACTCAAAGTCACTTTATACTTTGGGTTACAACCCAATAAATACTATTTTATTAATTTTGTTGCTCACATTTTTCCACCTTCGTTCTTTGGGAGCTTTTTCAGTTGGCTCCTAGGTATCTTTGACATATCCCCATAAATGTGGGGCTTCTTTTTGGGGGGCATGTTTTTATCTTCATTTTTTGGCCTATTTAATAGGTAAAAAGGATTATCACACTTTAATTTCTATTCCTTTAAATAACTGTGGAACTGAGTTTTCATAAGGTTATTGGTCTTTTCTGTTCTTTTGTGGTTTACCTGTTTGCCCATTTTTTATTGAAATATTTTACATATACTTTTCACCAATTTCTTTTGTTTGCCTTATCATATCTTTGAAATTTTAAACTTAAAAATTTTTATGATGCTCAGTATTTTCCAAAATGTTTTACCTGGAACATAGCTCTGTGAAATTCTCCCTATCCCCTACCCTAAATTTTTCTGTTCAAATATGTTTAGAAAATGCTTTATACTTCAAAATTTTTCTTCATCTTTTTAATTTTAATTTTAATTTATTTATTTATTTTGCGGTACATGGGCCTCTCACTGCCGTGGCCTCTCCCTTTGTGGAGCACGGGCCCCGGACGTGCAGGCCCAACGGCCATGGCCCACGGGCCCAGCTGCTCTGTGGCATGAGGGATCCTCCCGGACCGGGACACGAACCCGTGTCCCTGCATTGGCAGGTGGAATCCCAACCACTGTGCCACCAGGGAAGCCCTCTTCATCATTTTTAGAGAGTCATGGTATACATCAACATTTTAAAGATGCTGATCCAATAAAGGATCACATTTTATTTTGTTCTAGGGTTACTCGTGTCAATTGCACAATGGTAATGGTTTCAGTGAAACTTCTATTAAGGTGTCTCAGAACTGGGGGGGTCCCTAGAACGTACTTGGATAGATGGGGCACCATGGACATGTCCAATCTTCCCTTACAGGTTGTGACTTAAGTGTTACATATAGACAGACCTTTCCAGTCCAAAAGTTACACAGACTTCCCCTGTTTATTCTTCTAGCTCTTGTATGTTTCCTTTTTCATTTAACTCTTTAATCCACTGGGAATTTATATTGTATATTTACCTTTTCCAAATTGCTAACAATCGTCCCAACTCCATTTATTGGACTGTTTATTTATTTATTTATTTTCCCTGCTGATTCGACATGTCACCATGATTGTATATTAGATCTTACTAATACTTGGATTTGGGACTGTTCTGAACTTTTACAAATCGTATTTCTTTGATCTGTCTTATACTTGTGCTACACTATTTTAATTATCGTAGCTTTTGAACATATTTAGAATACATTAAAACTCTAAATTACAGAATCATTGACATCTTTGTGCTACTAGATATTCTAATCCAATATAGATATCTATATCCTTACAAGGGTCCCTGAAATGATCTACAAGACCCTATATAAGGCCCTACTGCATCTGCAGCTCCTCACTGTCCTCACATCCTTCCATTCTCCCAGCCCAGTGCCAGGCCTGCTCCTGCCTCAGGGATTTGCTACTTGCTGTTCCCTCTGCCTGAAACTCTCTTCCACTACACACTCACACAGCTCATGCCTCACCTTTGTCAGTCTCTGTTCAACTGTTCCTTTCTCAGTGAGGCCTCCTCTCTCACTATTTAAAATAGTAATTCACCACCCCACTCTGGCACTCCCTATTCCTCTTCCCTGTTTTATTCTTTTCCAAAGTATTTTCACTCTTTGACAAACTCAGTCAAAGAGTTCATTTGTTTATTGCCTCTCTCACCCCCACTAGAACATACACTCCATAAGAGCAGGGATTTTTGTCTCTTTTGTTTTCCAATGAGTCCTTATTGGCTAAAATAGTGCCTGGCACAGAGTAGGTGCTTAATAAATATGAGTAGAATGAATGAATGCCTTTCTGGCTTTTTCTTCAAGTCTTTTATATCCCTTACTCAATCTTTATATAAATCCTGCCTTTTTTTTTTTTAAATTTTTGGCCGCGTTAGGTCTTTGCTGCTGCGCGTGGGCTTTCTCCAGTTGCGTTGAGCGGGGGCCACTCTTAGCTGCGGTGCACAGGTTTCTCATTGCAATGGCTTCTCTTGTTGTGGAACACGGGCTCTAGGCACGTGTGCTTCAATAGTTGTGGCACACGGGCTCAGTGGCCGTGGTCCACGGGCTCCAGAGTACAGGCTCAGCAGCCGTGGCACACAAACTTACTTGCTCCACGGCATGTGGGATCTTCCCAGACCAGGGATCGAACCCATGTCTCCTGCACTGGCAGGTGGATTCCCAACTACTGCGCCACCAGGGAAGTCCCAATCCTGCCCGTTTTTGATTGTAATGATTTTTTTTGTTGTTGCTTTTTGAGAATAATTTCCCCTATAATATTTTCTATTATTGCTAATAGAAATTCTATTATTGCTATTGGTTATTGCTAATACATAAGACAACTTTTGATAAGTATATTTTGATTTTGTAACTGATCACCTTATTGTTCTATCTCACTACTTCTAATAGTTTCTTAAATGACTCTTTTGGGTTTTTTTAGGTAGACAATTCTATAATCCACAAAAATTATATTCAGTCTTTTTTTCCTCGTTGCATTGGCTAGAATGCTTATGATATAATCTTTAACAACAGAGAATAGTGGGCAGCCTTGCCCTACCTCTAACTTAATGGTGATGTCTCTAGTATTTAACAAAGAAAAAGTATGTAGACTATTGATTTGAACTTATTCTACAACATAATGAGTAATTATCATTCTAATCCTATTTTGTTCAGAGTTTTAAAAACTAGAAATTGATGTTGAATTTATCAAATGCCTTTTTGACATCTATCTCTATATGTTTTAAGCTTATAAATGTAATGCTTTTGTGGTAAGGAATAAAGTGAAAAGTTTGAGCGACCTTTCTCCATTCCAGTTTCAACCACTAGAAGTAGCTACTTTTAATAATCCCTTGTATATTTTTCCAGATTCCTCTAGGCACATACAAATTTGTACATGAACAGTGCTTTTTTTCTAAATGAGATCTTATATTGTTCTGTAACTTGCTTGTTTCTCATAAAATATTGGGCATCTTTTCATACATCTTATACTCTAGATGGTTGCATGCTATTTAATTTTATAGTGATAATTCAGCCAGTCCTCCATTAATGGATATTTGTAACCAGGTTTTTACGTTTTCTATTATAAATCTTGCTGCAGTTAATACACTGTTACATATATCTCTGTGCACTTGGACAGGGTATATATTTGTAATGTATTTTTCATCCTATTACTAGGCTGAATCCCTTGAAGGAAATCTTTTATATTCTTAGTACCTAAGATAGTTTATGGAAGTGAATTAAATCCTGTTTTTACATAATATATTTAAAATGGTATCTCCTCCCAAATCCTCTTTAACAAGTAAAAATTATAACACAAGTCCTAAGATAAATAATAGTCTTGTATTTATATTAAATTTTTAAAATTAACATTTAACTACTTTGAGCCATTATTTTTCTCCATTGGAGTAACATAAATTAAAGAAATCAGACCTTCTGACTATCCCACCTTGACTAAAAGCTGTGGAGTTCGTGAATCTTCCAAATACGTTTAACAAAGTTTTTATTAGCCAAAATGGGCACTTGCTTTCTGGATTAACAATCTTTTTATTCTCCAGCCATTTTGAGTAGAATTGCAAGTGTAGAATACCCAGGATTAATCATTCTTTGCATACTATGTCATACTTTGTAGAAACCAACTTCAGTTTCTTCTACAAAGGCCACGTGGAAGAAGGAAGGAGAAAACCCAAGGCTGCCATTGCAAACCTCTGTCATTGTGTTTTGGGCTGAATGGGGGGGATATGAAAATATCTGTAGAGATACCTTATCAACTGTACTTCCTACCAGGTGAAGAGCAGTAATTGTTCTTTGGGTCAGTAGTTGAGAAAGTTTAATTTGAATTGAATCAAAAAAAGGAAAAGCTGATAAATTAGTGGGCTGATTTTAATTGGGGCAGGAGAAGTTTGTTTTCTTTCAAGGCTACTTCAATAATCATGTCTTTCCCTATTGACTATGGGGTCTTGCATAGGTCCCGAACTTCTGTCCTGTGTCAGCTGGCTTCATAATGTCAAATCCTGGGGGTGAGATCCTCATCTCTAGTCTCTCCCAGCTAATGAGTCACTCACCGGCTAATCCCCTTGTAAACTGTAGCGTAAGAACCTTCACCCAGCTTCTCCAAGTTCAAGTAAGATGAGGCTGCCCCAAAGGGGAGGCTCTTCCTCTGCATAAGGGGAATGAGGAGGAGTGAGAGGGGGGAAAGAAAAGAGCATTTTTTTAGTGTTGCCTTTTTTTTCCCCCAGAGAAATTAGACAGCATTGCAGAATGTACTTGGGAAGGTCTGCTCAGTAATTGCCCTGGAAATAAGGTCCAGCCTCTCTAGACAAGCACACATTAAATTCTTGATCAACATCAGCTGCTCACTCACCCACTGAAAACCCTGACTCAGATCCTCTTCCTGAAAAGAATCGCTGTTACTCCGTGGCCTTTTACTCTTGAACTTCCGGGCACGGACAGCCTGAAGTCCCCTGGGGTGAAATGAAGTCATGGAACATGATGCTTCTTTTAGGTCTGTTAGCTAGAGAAAAAGGAAAGTGCAGGAATAAAATTTATGCAAAGTCAAGACTCAATGGCTAGCATAAACCACTTTTTCTTTATTTGCCTGATGTTAACTCTTCAAATGGTTTCCAAGTTTCCTATACGCCCAAAAGGCACCTTTCCTGAACATCAGTTCCTTAAAAAAAAAATAAATAAAATAATGATATCAACTGCTGAAACACAACATTTTCTCTTCACCTAAAAATATATCTTTAAACACTTAGGTTAACCTAAATTTCTTTGATGGGTGGTTTCAAATTTTTCTCTGTTAAACCTACACTCTTTTTTTTTATGTCCCCTTAATTTCTCTTTTTAGGGGAAAAATTTTCTAGTATAACATTGCTAATAAACATGAACTAATTACTGAAATTTTTAATCCGTAGGGTACCATTACTGCAGCTTGCTTTTTGAGGTTCAGCTCTCTAATTTAGTACTTCAGAGATTTCAAGAGAATAACTCTCGATTTCAAGTCAAGTGAGTTTCATGCAGCCCAAAGCATAGGATTATTTTTCCCTTTTGGCTTAAAAGAAAATCTCCAAATTTGATAACAACAATCACAAATTCTCTGTGACTTTAATAGAATTTTCTTTTTATTGATTTAGACCTAGTGCAGGAAAACCAGACCCTGCTACAGAAAGGGAGCCTCTGAACTCCTCGGTTTATGGATAGAGGAGGATGCTGCTCCTGGAATACAAATACCTTGATCGCAGCCTCCATCATCACCGGAGCACTCCTCTGACGGCTGTGTGCATCTCCTCCCTCCCAACAGCAATGGCAGCTGCATCCAGGCTGCAGAGTCTTTGCACACAGCTCTTGGCCCATAATCTTCTAGGTTCAAGGAGAAAACCCGGCACTTGAACCTCTCTCCCTCTGCCTCTCCTTCCTTGTTCACTCCCTTTTTGCCAGAGGTCAGCAATGCTGGAGCTTTCATATGACTCACATGAGGGCTCTGCTTGGAGCAGCCTCATGACTTCAGCAGTTTTTCTTCATCGCAAGAAACTACACATCAGAAAGGCGGCCGCCTGCATTCATTATGTGCGCAACTGAAACCAGGACAGCTAATATTGGGAAAGAATAAAATTTGGCACAATTAAAGTTCTTATTCCAGTCACAAGTTTGTGCTACTGGTATTCACGGTTTTTATGAATTTACATTGCTTATCCATATTATTGATAATATTTATTAGGCTTTCCTGGTGCTAAAGTGGATATGTTGAGGAGTATTTTCCCCCTGCCCTTCATCTGAAAGTATTTTATTTTTAAGACTTCAAAATAAATTTGCAACCTAGCCAACTTTTAGTAGTCAAAGAAACCACAGAACCCTAAAACAGGAAGAAAGGTAGATATCTACTCCATCTCTTTGCCTTTAAGCAATAGTGTAACTAAGAGTCCCAATGGGTACTCATTCATTCACCAATTCAAATACTATCTAGTGAGCACCTGTGTTGTTCTTATTACTAAACAGGTAACAATGTTACACAATGGTGGAGAGAGAGAAGTTTGCATGAAATAGCTCCTTCTCTCCCTCTTTCCTCCCCTCTCCCTGCCTCTTTCCTTCCACATAAATGTAATTAACGTTTACTATATTAATACCATGACATGTCAAGGATACTTCAAGCTAGTTTGCAGTCTTTGAACAGAACTTTTCTCTCTCATAGACTCCTAAGGTCATTGTCACTATAATGTGCTAATTAGAGTGAGATGGAAAATAAGACACATATAAACACACACACACAATCATTAAGGAAAAAATAAGTCATGTCTATTATCACAACAATATTTATATATATTTGATATCTGAACCTTACAAGAAAAGCTTTTCAGATAATTTAATTATAAGCATGTATGAAGTTTCATTTCAAAATTGCCACAAGAGACCTAAAACAAGTCAATTCAAAGATTCATTCCAATTAGAGACATTTAGTAAACACAACAGCAACAACAAACAGACTAGTTAACACTAATACAAAAAAATATTTTGTTAAACGATTAAACTTTTGCCGGATAATCAACAGAGAGTGAGAGAAGCTAGTTTCTCAAAATGTTTAATTCCATTAGAATTGAACATAATTTGATTATAATACATTTTATCAGAAATGCTGATTTCTTCCTAAAAGATTGTGAAGTTTGTTATACAAAAGTTATACCCCAGACCAGGTTTGAGACAGTTATTCTTTATCACCCTCTAATTATTGTAAGTTTCAGAATTTTTAAAAGATTTGCATTTTTATTAGCCTAGGGGTAATTGACCTAAGTCTCAAGTTGCTAAAACAGAATAGTTTGATTTTTTTAAAGTTTAAAACGGTATGTTTAGATACTAGAATGGGCTACTGAGGGAAATTGTGAAATACCCTTCAGAATTTTCAAAAATAAAATAATTTATGGTCTTGTTTAAAGTCAAGGAAATGACTTAAGATATTTTCTAGCTCTATGTGATAAACAATTTTTGTTACCAAAGATTTCTGAATAAGGACAGAAGACTTCGATGATTTCATTTTGAATTGTGAATCAGACCCAGTTCATGTGCCACTCCAGGTTGGCTGGACCTGCCTCAGGGCCTGGTTGGCTTCTTAATGGGAGAAACCTACTATGCTGTCTTGAAGCATGGCCACTCTTACTCATAGACCAAAGATCCCTCACACCAGAAGCTGACAAGGAGAGACCCCTGTGTCTTGCTACCAGTCTGAATGGACAAACAGAAGCTCTGGCTTCTCTAGCAACTACCTGCAAGGGCCAGGTGACACAATCGAGGAATGCAGGAAGTCCCACGGAAGGACTTCCACTATGAAACCAGCGATGTTTGTTGTGGAGCTGAAGCCAGCTCAGAAACATGCTCCATTTATGCTCTCCTTTCTTCCCTCATTTACTTCCCTTTCCCTCTCATTTCTGCTTCCCTGGGATTGCTATGACACTTCCCCCTCAAAATGAAGTGTTTGCATTTAAGCTTTTTATTTTTTTATTTTTATAAATTTATTTATTTTTGGCCGTGTTGGGTCTTTGTGGGCTTTTCTCTAGTTGCGGTGAGCGGGGGCTGCTCTTCATTGCGTGGGCGGGCTTCTCACTGTGGTGGCTTCTCTTGTGGAGCACAGGCTCTAGGCATGCGGGCTCAGTAGTTGTGGCTCACGGGCTCTAGAGCGCAGGCTCAGTAGTAGTAGCGCACGGGCTTAGTTGGTCTGCGGCGTGTGGGATCTTCCCGGACCAGGGCTCGAACCTGTGTCCCCTGCACTGGCAGGCGGATTCTTAACCACTGTGCCACCAGGGGAGCCCTGCATGTAAGCTTTTGCTTGAGGTTCTGTTTCCAAGGAATCTGTGTTGACAAATGGTAGCCATTTTTTTTAAATTAGCAGTAAAATTATAGGTTATTAATATTTTCAGGCTAGATACTCCCACCCTACAATTTTGGAGTCTTTTTTCCTTTCTCAATTGGTGTGTATTCAAACAGCTAAGTTTAGTTGAGAGTTTGCACTTTTTCTAATCTTGCATTCTGTCTTTATTTGATTTAGCCAGATTATTAGGAATTTTGGTCTAATTATAACCTTTCTAGAATATGTAGATAATCATAAACATTCAACAGATATTAACATGAAAAATAATGTGAAGTCTGTGTCAGAAACATTAAAAATAATCCACCTACATCCAATGGAGTGCAGCTGTAAAAAAAACCACCACTCTATATAATGACATGCAGTGATCATCAATATATACTTTTAAGTGAAAAACAGACAAAGATATTACAAAAAAAGAAAATTACAGACTAATGTCACTGATGAACATAGACGCAAAAATCCTCAACAAAATTCTAGCAAACAGAATGCAACAACACATTAAAAGGATCATACACCATGATCAAGTGGGATTTATGCCAGGGATGCAAGGATTCTTCAATATACACAAATCGATCAATGTGATACACCATAGTAACAAATTGAAGAATAAAACAATATGATCATCTCAATAGATGCAGGAAAAGCTTTTGACAAAATTCAACACCCATTTATGATAAAAAAATCTCTGCAGAAAGTGGGCACAGAGGGAACCTACCTCAACGTAATAAAGGCCATATATGACAAACCCACAAAAAACATCATTCTCAATGGTGAAAAACTGAAAGCATTTCCTCTAAGATCAGGAACAAGACAAGGATGTCCACTCTCTCTACTCTTAATCAACATAGTTTTGGAAGTCCTAGCCATGGCAATCAGAGAAGAAAAAGAAATAAAAGGAATACAAACTGGAAAAGAAGAAGTAAAACTGTCACTATTTGCAGATGATATGATACTATACATAGAAAATCCTAAAGATGCCACCAGAAAACTACTAGAGCTAATCAATGAATTTGGTAAAGTTGCATGACACAAAATTAATGCACAGAAATCCCTTGCATTCATATACATTAACATTGAAAGATCAGAAAGAGAAATTAAGGAAACAATCTCATTCACCATTGCAAGAAAAAGAATAAAATACCTAGGAATAAACCTACCTAAGGAGGTAAAAGATCTGTACTCAGAAAACTATAAGACACTGATGATAGGAATCAAAGATGATACAAACAGATGGAGAGATATACCATGGTCTTGGATTGGAAGAATCAATATTGTCAAAATGACTCTACTACCCAAAGCAATCTACAGATTCAATGCAATCCCTATCAAACTACCAATGGCATTCTTCACAGAATTAGAACAAAAATTTTACAGTTTGTATGGAAACACAAAAGACCGCAAATAGCAAAAGGGACCTTGAGAAAAACAAAACAGAGCTGGAGGAATCAGGCTCCCCAACTTCAAATTATACTACAAAGCTACAGTAATCAAGACACTATGGTACTGGCACAAAGACAGAAATATAGATCAATGGTACAGGATAGAAAGCCCAGAGATAAACCCATGCACATATGGTCACCTAATCTATGATAATGGAGGCAAGAATATACAATGGGGAAAAGACAGTCTCTTCAATAAGTGGTGTTGGGAAAACTGGGCAACTACATGTAAAAGAATGAAATTAGAACACTCCCTAACACCATATACAAAAATAAACTCAAAATGGATTAAAGACCTAAATGTATGACTGGACACTATAAAACTCTTAGAGGAAAACATAGGAAAAACACTCTAACACAAATCACAGCAAGATCTTTTTGACCCACTTCCTAGAGTAATGAAAATAAAAACAAACAAATGGGACCTAATGAAACTTAAAAGCTTTTGCACAGCAAAGGAAACCATAAACAAGATGAAAGGGCAACCCTCAGAATGGGAGAAAATATTTGCAAATGAAGCAACTGAAAAAGGATTAATCTCCAAAATATACAAACAGCTCATGGAGCTCAATGTCAAAAAAACAAACAACCCAATCCAAAAATGGGCAGAAGACCTAAATAGACATTCCACCAAAGAAGACATACAGATGGCCAAGAGGCACATGAAAAGATGCTTAATGTCACTAATTATTAGAGAAATGCAAATCAAAACTCCAATGAGGTATTACCTCACACCAGTCAGAATGGCCATCATCAAAAAATCTACAAACAAGGGCTTCCCTGGTGGCGCAGTGGTTGAGAGTCCGCCTGCCGATGCAGGGGACACGGGTTCGTGCTCCGGTCCGGGAAGATCCCACATGCCGCGGAGCGGCTGGACCCGTGAGCCATGGCCGCTGAGCCTGCGCGTCCGGAGCCTGTGCTCCGCAACAGGAGAGGCCACATTAGTGAGAGGCCCGCGTACCGCAAAAAAAAAAAAAAAAAAAAAAAAAATCTACAAACAAAAAATGCTGGAGAGGGTGTGAAGAAAAGGGAAACCTCTTGCTCTGTTGGTGGGAATGTAAATTGATACAGCCACTATGGAGAACAGTATGGAGGTTCCTTTGAAAACTAAAAATAGTACTATCATATGACCCAGGAATTCCACTATTGGGCATATACCCTGAGAAAACCATAATTCAAAAAGAGTCATGTACTCCAATGTTCATTGCAGCTCTATCTACAATAGCCAGGACATGGAAGCAAACTAAATGTCAATAGAGTAATGGATAAAGAAGATGTGGTGTAAATATACTATGGAATATTACTCAGTCATAAAAAGGAATGAAATTAGGTCATTTGTAGAGATGTGGATGGACATAGAGTCTGTCATACAGAGTGAAATAAGTCAGAAAGAGAAAAACAAATATCGTATATTAACACAGATACGTGGAATCTAGAAAAATGGTACAGGTGAACCTATTTGCAGGACAGGAATAGAGACGCAGACATAGAGAATGGATGTGTGGACATGGGGGCAGGAAGGGGAGGGTGGGACGAATTGGGAGATTAGGACTGACATATATACACTACCATATGTAAACTGGATAGCTAGTGGGAACATGCTGTATACCAAGGGAGCTCCGCTCGGTGCTCTGTGATGACCGAGATAGGTGGGCTTGGGGAGGGAGGCTTGAGGGAGGGTGAGAGGGAGGTCCAAGAGGGAGGGGATATATGTATACATATAGCTGATTCCCTTCTTTGTAGAGAAGAAACTAACACAACATTGTAAAGCAACTATACTCCAATAAAAAATTTTTAAAAAGTCCAAAGCAGTATAAAAAGTTGAAAAAAAAAACTATATGATGACATGCAGTGGTCATCAAAATATATTTTTTTGGTTTTTTAAAATTTTTATTTTATTTTATTTTGATTCTTTTCTCTTTTTTAAAATTAATTAAATAATTTTTGGCTGCGCTGTGTCTTTGTTGTTGCACGTGGGCTTTCTCTAGTTGCAGAAAGCAGGGGCTCTTCATTGCGGTGTGCAGGCCTCTCATTGTGGTGGCGTCTCTTGTTGCGGAGCACGGGCCCTAGGCACACGGGCTTCAGTAGTTGTGGCTCGCGGGCTCTAGAGCACAGGCTCAGTAGTTGTGGTGCACGGGCCCAGTTGCTCGAACCCCTGTCTCCTGCATTGGCAGGCGGATTCTTAACCACTGCACCACCAGAGAAGCCCCAAAATATATTGTTAAGCGAAAAAAGCAAAATGCTTTTGTGTGTTACATTTTGTGGCAAAGAAATGTGGGAAAATAAAATGTAGTCATTAGTTTTACTAATAGTAGCAATATTACTACTACTATTTTGAAACTGTTATTGGTGTATTTTAGGATTAGACAAGTAAGTAATTATGCTAATGTCATTAGAAACCAAACTTTTCAGCTTAAGAGAAAATAAACATAAATATCAGATTGAAGAAATCAAGTAAAAATTATATGATCTAAAAAAAATTATATGATCTTAAATTTGATTTGGAAATATTGGTATACATATTTTGATTTTGATTATGATATTTTCCCTAAAAAAAAAAAGAAACAAACTCTGTCAACCAAAAAGATATATTAGAAACAATGACAACTCAACAGAAATGAGCAGTCCTGGTGCTCAATCTGTGATCTCTAAATACCATTTTCCATTAAAAAGAATCAAGGATCCATGGAGAAGTGGTGGCTGAATGTGTGGAGGATGAAATCTAGAAAGTTATCAAGAATTTGTCCAAGGCTCATCTTAAATCAGTGGAGTCACGTCAAAAAGTACACGGGGGCTTCCCTGGTGGCGCAGTGGTTGAGAGTCCGCTTGCCGATGCAGGGGACAGGGGTTCGTGCCCCGGTCCGGGAAGATCCCACATGCCGCAGAGCGGCTGGGCCCGTGAGCCATGGCCGCTGGGCCTGCGCGTCCGGAGCCTGTGCTCCACAACGGGAGAGGCCACAACAGTGAGAGGCCGGCGTACCGCAAAAAAAAAAAAAAAAAAAAGGACACGGGAACCAACTTGAAAGGACTCCCATTTGCCTTAACATGGGACAATTTGAACACCAAAAAGAATAATGACTGCAATGGATTGAAACACACCAAATACATAAAATCCATAACTTCATAGTGACTCTAAATAAAAATGACCACTTGGAGGTTTCTAGTGCAGCAATTCATTACTCAGAATATTGATAAATAAAAGGGAAAAATCAAGTATTTATTTTGTCTTTTCTACACAAATTATTTTTCCAGGGTTATCAAGTAGTTAATGAGGGGGAAATTCTTCTTCATGGAAGAATTCCAGCTAATAAGTGCAGAAGAAATGACAGAAGTAGAAAATTCACTATTATGCAATCCCTAATGCAATAATAGTTCTAAGCAACAATCATCAATGGATGCTAAAATGATTAGGTGAAAGATTGATAAGGAATTCTGCAATGAAGGGTCAGGTTGACACCATCTAAGTCCTATGATCAATTTTAGCCTCACTAAATTTGGGACATCCAGACAGTATATGCCTCCTGATGTGATACAACAAAAATTGCACAGCATTACCTGTGAAGTATTTTTTTTTAACTTTTTAATTTATATTGGAGTATAGCCGGTTAACAATGTTGTGATAGTTTCAGGTGCACAGCAAAGGGACTCTACCATACATACACATGTATCCATTCTCCCCCAAATTCCCCTTCCATCCAGGCTGCCACATGACATTGAGCAGAGTTCCCTGTGCTATACAGTAGGTCCTTGTTGGTTATCCATTTTAAATACAGCAGTGTGTACATGTCGACCCCAAGCTCCCTGACTATCCTTTCCCCCGATCCTTCCGCCCGGTAACCATAAGTTTGTTCTCTAAGTCTGCAAGTCTGTTTCTGTTTTGTAAATAGGTTCATTCGTATCATTTCTTTTTAGATTCCACATATAAGGGATATCATGTGATATTTCTCTTTCCCTGTCTGACTTACACCTGAGAAGTATTTTTGACTAAGGAAAAAAGTTTAACCCGAATCTAATTAAATATCTACATCTAAAACCAAATTACGAGAAATACAGAGGACAGAAAAATTAAATAATACCACAAGGAAGCAAACAGCTAAATCAGAAAGGACAAATAACCTGATTTCTCTTAAAATATTGATGGCCAAAAAAAAAAGAAACAGTCAGGAGACATGACAAACAAATGCAATATGTAGACCTTGTCTGGATCCTGATTTGAATAAACTAACTGTAAACAATGTTTTTTTTTTCCCCCCAGCTTTACTGAGGTATAATTGACCAAAAAATTTGCATGTAATTAAGATGTACATGGTGATGTTTTGATATATGTATACATTGTGAAATGTCTACCACAAGCAAGCTAATTAACATATCAGTCCCTTCACAGTTAACCTTTGTGTGTGACAACAAGTGAGATCTACTCAGCAAATTTCAAGTATACAATACAATATTGTTAACTATAGTCACCCTGCTGCACATTAGAGCTCCAGAATTTATTCATCCTGCATACCTGAAACTTTGTACCCTCTGACCAACATTTCCCCATTTCCCCCACTCCCTAACACCTGGTAACAACTGTAAAATGACATTTCTTAGACAAGTATGGACATTTAAATATTGTATTAGATGACCTTAAGAATTCATTTTCAATTTTGCACAATGATTATGTTTTGAAAACAATCTTATGGTTAAAGATGAATACTAGGGGGCTTCCCTGGTGGCACAGTGGTTAAGAATCCGCCTGCCAGTGCAGAGGACATGGGTTTGAGCCCTGGTCCCCGGAAGACCCCACATGCCACAGAGCAACTAAGCCCATGCACCACAACTACTGAGCTTGCGCTCTAGAGCCCACGAGCCACAACTACTGAAGCCCGTGCGCCTAGAGCCCGTGCTCCACAACAAGAGAAACCACCGCAAAGAAGAGTAGCCCCTGCTCGGCGCAGCAACAAAGACCCAATGCAGCAAAAATAAATAAATAAATAAGTGAATGAATTAAAAAAAAAAGAAAATCTACCTTAAAAAAAAAAAAGATGAATGCTAAAGTATTTGCAGGTGGAATGATTTAATTTCCTTGCTTTAAAATATTCCAGAAAAATAATGCTGGAGACAAAAAAACCAAAATTGATAAAAATGTTGATAATTGATTAAGCTGAGTGATGGCTATATGGAGGTTCATTTTTGTTTAAGAATTTTCTAAACAAGAAAGTAGAATAAGAATAATAGTTTTGAAAATACATTCACATGAAATCCATGTATTCTGATTATTTATTTATTTCCTTATATCCCTGCCTATTTCCAACAAGGCAGGGCAGGGGAGGCTTTAGATAAAAGTCAAGTAGTAATAATAACAGCAACAGCTACCATGTCAGTGCCTGCTCTGTGCCAGACTCCATGCTGATCCTCCCAACTCCATGACAATGAGAAGGTACCATCATTATTCCCACTTAATCACGAGGGAACTGAATCTTAGAGAGTTTAAGTAACTTTCCCAAGATTACTAAACTAGCAAATAGTAGAAGATAATAAAGCTGCTCAAAGACTACTAAACTCCCCAGATTTTATTTAATGAGGACACACTGATAATTGTATCTGCATAAAGAGCATAAAATCTGTCTGTTTGGCCTCATTCTTTATTCATTATTAGGCTTACATTTAAATTAGTTATTATATTTAGGATAAATCAGTAATAGGTAAGTGACTCAAGTTTGTTAATCACCAGGCATGTGACATCATCTTCGGCCCAATACAAGCTAGAGTACGATTCTGAAATCCCATGCCTTCCTTCTTCCTGGAGTTCTTTAACTTGACACTTCCACATGCTCAGAGTGCTGTCTGCTGACAGTAAGCAGAACTGCAAGCACATGGCATCTGGTCTCCTTTGCACCTTTACATGCATCTGTGGTCTTTATTTACATCATACCATTATTGCCTATTAGTGTGCTATTTGTTTACTTGTACTCAGTTTTCACAATGAAGCTGATGGTGTAAATCCTAGTGTTATATTTTATTTCTATTGCCTTCAAGAAAGAGTAAAATTCAAAACTGATGAGTTAATTAGGAAGTATGTGGAGCAAGATGGTCATACTTCCAAATTTCACAAGTTCTCATTGATTTAAGACAATTTTGGAGTCCTGGGAATTTCTGCTCAGAAATGCCAAATGCCCCAGTCACAATTTTCTAGACTTAAATTCTGTGCCCCGACTCTGATACTAGACTCCTCGCATCCTGGCCTTATGTGCTGTGAATCAAAACTGTGAACTACAGATAGAACGCTGAAGAATGCTGAGTGATTCCATATGTATAGGTCCATATCTTAAAACCACTGGAAAGCAATGACAGGTTAAAAGAGACATTTCACAAGCAGGTTAAGAAATCTAATTGCAAGGTGTTCCTGTGACAGAATGGCTTAGCCTATGAAAGTATAAAATTACACTGAACGCTATACCTAAAGAGGACCCTTTGTCTAAAACTGTAGGAATCCTTGGCATATCTGTAGACGCAGGGAAAATGGAAAGACACTATTTCCCGTATAAGCAAAAAATAAAATTATGCTTCTACAGACTAGATGTTTTCTCTGTTGTTATTTGCATTTGTATGATTGTTTGTTTGTTTTAATTTCTTGAGTCTGAATGTATTAAGGGAAAATTCCAGAAATGACTTGAAGTGATGATTTGGTGCCCAATAAAATGGGGGACACCAATTTTATCCTTTATTTTTGATTTTTAATATATTATGAAATAATAATATGATTTTCAAAAAGAGTGATTTCACGTTCTCTTTATAAAGAATAAATTTGTATTTATAGCGTAAACAGGTTCCATGGTGAGGCAACTAGTCACACATTTAGTCCAAGTCTTCTGGCTAAAGGTAGAAAACAAATGACAATAATACTAAGGCAAACACATGGTTTACCTGTATTTACTCATAACAGTTCTGTAGTCAGAAGCATTAAACAATTTGCCCAAAGCCACACATGAAAAAAGTGGTGGAACCAGGATTTAAACCAAAGCAGAAAAGCTCTGATGTCTGTACTTTAAACCTACTTGACCATTTTCCTTCTTGATATAAATTAAGAGTTGGGAGATAATGTCATACCAAAGACTTACCATGCCTGTTCCTGGTCCTCTGTTCTTTCATTAGGCATTGCCACCTAATACGGCTACCATCTTTTGATCTGCTCTAACCAAGCACTTCATATATATTATCTCATTTAATTCTGTGACATAGATATTTATTCCCCCAATTTTAGATGAGAAAACTGAGGATTGCCCCACATTTTTTAGAGTATAAAGTGTCACAATTAGAATTTAAACCCACTGGTATTGATTCTAGGATCTGTGCTTTTAACCATGTCTCCACACAATGAGCACCCAGGTGCTATGAGCACCCTTTTCCCTGACATACAGTGGGTCCATTAACTCAGCACAGTGTTCTCTTGTACATGGACAGGAATTTTGTTTCTTGGTACCCAGAATGGTACTCTAAGCCATGTGAAAGAACTTCCTCTCTGACAGGAAACATGCATCCCTGAAAGCAGAAGCTGAAGTGAGTGTCTTCCTCCTGTGGTCTTCAGCACAATCTGCATCTCTTCCCAGTAGCCCCTCACAGTCAGTTTACAATGAGAACAATTAGTCCACTAAAGAAGTGCTCAGGCCGGTGACTAAAAATAATGCTACCGCTGTACAACGTGCCATTGTTAATTTCTGTGAAATGGATTAAAATGCTCCCATAATCTTCTTTAACATTGTCCTAAGGTTTCTTGCTCTGTCAGAGTAAAATGGTCTAGCCCGAAAACCCATCTTTTTTCATGCTGAAGCGTAGCACTCTCCAGAGTACTAAAAGTATTATAGTAGCTTTAGAACTGTTTGAAACCGTCTCCTGCAATTTACTATGACTTTAAAATATGTGTATATTGTGGGTCTATAAATACAAATAAACACAACTTACAAAAACCTGACTTGTAAATTTCTTATACCCACAAACTGTGTGGCCCACTCTGAGATTCCCTCTCCCCATCTCTGCTCCAGGATGCCGGATCCCCACCTAGTCTTTCATTCCGGAAAGCAGCCAGCCTTGTACCGACAGCACCACTAGGTGGCCAGGGTGGAGAACTGGCCAACTCGACTTTTCCTCCCTCCAAACGTCTTTTTTTCCTCAAGAGAATGCCCCAACCTCCTCCACCACACACTCACCTCAATTTTCTTTGGACGTTGCCACTCAGCCATGGTGATTCCACTTCAGGCGACCTTTCTCCAGTTTACACGTATCCGTTTTAAAATATCTTTTTTTTTCCTTCTCCTCACCCAGTTACTTCATAAGTTTTTCTTAATCTTCCAATTGCCTTTATCATATACAAAAGCCTAGCAGTTACTAGGGCTGGGCAAACCAAACTTGGCTCCAAGGCTCTGAAATGTAGAGGATTTTAAAAAATTAAGTGTTTTTAAACCTGTGCAAATCGATTAGGCCTCTTCCTCTCAGAAATACTGAGCCCTCCCCAGCTCCCAGTCCCCCAGAAGCCAGTTAGCTCCGGGCCAGGGCAGAGCCTTCAGTAACAGCTAGGGGAAAGCTGATGGGCTGGAGACCCAGAGTAAGAAAAGTATTTAAAAAATTAAAAAGAAAGGTAGGGGGCTTCCCTGGTGGCGCAGTGGCTGAGAGTCCGCTTGTCGATGCAGGGGACACGGGTTCGTGCCCCGGTCCGGGAAGATCCCACATGCCGCGGAGCGGCTGGACCCGTGAGCCATGGCCGCTGAGCCTGCGCGTCCGGAGCCTGTGCTCCGCAACGGGAGAGGCCACAACAGTGAGAGGCCCGCGTACCGCAAAAAAAACAAAAAAAACAACAACAAAAAAGAAAGGTAGGGAGGGAAAGGTGGGGGTGGGGAGAGGGAGAGAGGGAAGAATGAAAAAATGTTGGGAGAGGGAGACACAGAGAGAAAAAGAAAAAAAGGAAGAAAAGCTTAACCTGGGGAGACCCTTGTGCAGTTTCCTTTCTCATTGCTTCCCACCAGCCAGTGCCCGACTGGGATGAGGCATAAGTGGGGAAGAAGGGGGGCACCAAAAATGAACAAACAAACCCTCAGTAATCAAAACAAATTAAAATGATACATAATCTTGATGCAATATTTTTTGATGCAATAGTTTTAAATATAAATTTTTTTAAATTAATGCAAAAAATCCATGATGAACAGAATACAGTATTAACATTTTAAACAAAGACAAGCTGTTGCTTGTTTATTTACGACCTCTCATCTCTGCACACACAGAGCAGTCATTTCCAATCAACCCCTGGCCCCTACAGTGTGGTTGCTGACCCCTGCCCTTCCTCCCACCCCCCAACTGGCTGTGACAGTTTATGAGGGCTGATTGACAGGGGTGTGTAAGCAGATTGGCAATGTGGGATTTTTTTCCTATCTATCTATCTATCTATTATCTATCTATCTATGTTTTTCCAAATTATAGGGTTTTTATTAACTTTTTCTGATTGATTAAAAAATATGGGAGGATATTTAGATCTATACAGGTATAAGGGCGCAGGTTTTTCCTGTGGCTCGGGTTCCAGTATGGGGCGCTGTTTCCCACTCTGGAAATCCAAAACTTTCATCCAACTTTTCTCCTTGACCCTTAAAACCTGCCTTTCTTTAACTACCAGCATTCATGAAAAATTATTCATTCAATACCAAGGGGTTTTCCTTCTTGTTTTTTAAATTGTAAAATATTGCAGAAGTATTGATTTCAGGTATATTTATATATATATGTACATAGGCCCCATGGCATGGCATGTGGGACCTTAGTTCTCCACCAGGGATCCAATCCACACCCCCTGCATTGGAAGCACAGAGTTCTAACCACTGGACCACCAGGGAAGTCCCTCAGTTATATATATACATATATATACATTTTTGTTTTAATTAATTTATTTATTTATTTGTCTTTGGCTGCGTTGGATCCTCGTTGCGGCGTGTGGGCTTTCTCCAGTTGCAGCGAGCAGGCTTCTCATTGTGGTGGCTTCTCTTGTTGTGGAGCACAGGCTCTAGGTGCGCGGGCTCCAGTAGTTGTGGTGCATGGGCTTCAGTAGCTGCGGCACATGGCTCTAAAGTGCAGGCTCAGTAGTTGTGACGCACGGGCTTAGTTGAGCCGTGGCATGTGGGATCCTCCTGGACCAGGGCTCGAACCTGTGTCCTCTGCATTGGCAGATGGACTCTTAACCACTGTGCCACCAGGGAAGTCCCACCTCAGTTATATTTTTAATTGTAAATGCACATTATTTGAATGACATCATAAATCAAATAACATTTGTAGATTAGTCCAGGAACTAATCCATTATTTACCTCACTGTTACTATGGAAAAGCATGTTCTAAGTTTCAAAAAACTCATCTGCAAATACATATTTGAGATGCTATCTTTTGTAGGCTGGGGGCTAAATGCTTTCTTTAAATATTTATGACAATTTACATGTTATATGTGTAATACACACTAAGGAAGGAGGCCCTTTAGCCCAAACTACTGCTCTTTACTTTTAGGAAAAACAGTGACTTGTAATGCCCAGCTTGAGATCAGAAAGCTAAGCTATGCCAGTAGAATGGGTTTCGTCAAAAAACTAAGGTAAGGAAAGAATAAGAGAGAGAAGTGTGACATTATTAGGCACATATTACATAACAATAACTCAAATCCAGAAGAATTTTTTTAAAGGAAATTCAGGCAAGGTTTTATTTCATTTAAATATAGATATTTACTTTTTAATTAATATATGCTTGCTCTAATGGTTACTTCTATGTCATAATATAGGATTTATTAATATATGTCTCAACATATCTCATACAGCTATGTGCTTCCATTTTAAAAATAACAAGTTAGCACCTGCTTACCTACATCTGGTGGTTAGTCATTTAATCCACTATTTTTTTTGCGGTACGCGGGCCTCTCACTGTTGTGGCCTCTCCCGTTGCGGAGCACAGGCTCCGGACGTGCAGGCTCAGCAGCCATGGCTCACGGGCCCAGCCGCTCCGCGGCATGTGGGATCTTCCCGGACCGGGGCACGAACCCGTGTCCCCTGCATCGGCAGGCGGACTCTCAACCACTGCGCCACCAGGGAAGCCCTAATTCACTATTTTTGGTATGAGGTGAGTAAAAGCATTTCTTTTTAAACCATTCCCCCAAATTACAATATGTCGTCAGCAGGTCTTTGCTCCTCATCTTGGTCATTATCTTCTTACATGAAGTTCAGCCACAGAGTAAAATGCTCCCAGATGTCAATGAGATTTGGGTGCCCCTTTTCTAAAATCTCAGCCACTTAGAATCTCAGCATCCGTTTTTAAAAACGAAGGTGTAAGTTGTTTTAAACTACCTATTTAACTTGGGAGAGAAATGTAATCTAATTCAGTAAGAATAAAAAATGTAACACACACACACACACACAAACACACACACACACACACACAGCCTCTGTTTTAATGGTTAAGTAGAATAAAAAACACAGACTACAACTACTTTGAAAGCCCAGAAGAAGTTTCTGTGGTATACTTTTAAAATTCCTTTGATCATTTCTGATACATCCTCACAGACCCTTAGTTACCTATGAAATCAAGTCTAAATTCCTCAGCTTGGCTTCAGACAACCTGACTCTATCCTGCCTCACCCTCCACTATTCCCCACTCATCCCCCTACTCGTCACTGTAGTCACACCAGTAGCTTCACTGTCCAACAGACCTTCCCTGCTGTTTTGACTCAACCTTCATGTGTCTCTCCACTGACACCTTCTTCCCTCCCCTGTACCTATCCATCCTTCAAGTCCTGGCTGAGGTTCTATCTCTGCTCAAAACCTTTCCTTGCTTCTTTGATTCTCCCCACTCCACACCCCCATCTCTTCCAAGGATGAGCTCCTGGATCACTGACTGTCTGAACACTCTAGTAACTACTTTTAATGTTTTCCTAACAAGTTGAGAAAAACATTCTTTGAGGGTATGAACTATATCTTATACTCCTTTCAGATTCCTATTAAATGGCTGTTAAATTAAATAACAGGGCTTCCCTGGTGGCGCAGTGGTTGAGAGTCCGCCTGCCAATGCAGGGGACACGGGTTCGTGCCCCGGTCTGGGAAGATCCCACATGCCGTGGAGCGGCTGGGCCCGTGAGCCATGGCCACTGAGCCTGCACGTCCGGAGCCTGTGCTCCGCAATGGGAGAGGCCACAAACAGTGAGAGGCCCGTGTACCGCAAAAAAAAAAAAAAAAAAATTAAATAACAGCATGTACATATGTGTATGAATGCACCCCTACACACATTCACATTCATTCATGTAGAGGATGGGAGCCTAAAATCAGCATTCACTTATTGTTCATTCTGATCCTACTCTGAGGCATATCCCTGAACCCTGCCCTCCCATGAGTCTTATTCTCAGTTTCTAATACTGGCCTTCACTGACTCTGTTACTTCTTTTCTGTCATCCTCTATCATCCTCTTTTGGAACCCTACTTTTTAATCTTAGTCCTGAACTCTATATTCAACACATTGATCCAGTTGGAGTTGAAGTAGGGGACAAAACAGAGAACTTGGAGTTTGGAGATCCAGATTTGGAGACCTGGGTTTGAATCCCTCTGCCACTTAATAGTAGTTAGTTTAACTTGGACAGGTCAGTGGGCCTCAGTTTCTTCATCTGTATTTTAGGAATAATTACCTATCATGGGGTTGTTTTGAGGATAAAGCACATATAATGAAACATTTTGCAACCTGTACATTATAAAATATATTATATTGCAATATTATTAAAATTAGTCCAACTATCATTACCTTCAGAGGGTGCATTACCACTAACCACCCCTCACACACATTCACACACTCACCCATGGATTGCCTCAGGGCAGGTAAACCACCACCTTCAATCCTTTTGCCCTTTGAGCCCAGAAGGATTCTTGTAGGACTTTCGCCAACAGGAACATTAGTTAACAGCCAATCTAAGAAAGAAATAGAAAATTTTATTCAAGCCAATCTGAGGATTATAACCAGGGAGACAGTCTTCCAGAAAGCTCTGAGGACTGTTCCACCCATTAGAGAGCAAAGTACAGTTATACAAGTTTTTGAGGCAAAGGGTTATATTATATGTCAAATGACATATGTCAAATGACATATTGTTGACAGTTTACACAATACAGATCTACATGTACAAAGTGAGTAGTGGGTCATGGATTGTCATGGCCCCTTACAAGATTTAGAAGGAAGGTTATCTCCTAAGGAGTCATGACCCTTGATGAGATTAAGAAGCAATGGTATCTCCTAAGGAGGTCTGCTTAATATAGATGCAAAATACAAACTAAAGGGAAGTGAGGAGGCCCAAATGGGCAAAGAAAAATTTTATGTTTTAATTTTCCTCATCTTGCCATTAAATATGAATTTTATTTCATCACTTTTAAAGATAGGAAAGTGGGAGAATCATGACTCAATTCCTCCCAGGGGGCAATCAATCAGAATAGGAACAAGATCCTATGTCAGTCAGGGTAGCTGGCAGAAGAGGCAAGCACTTAAGTCTATTTCAATGAACTGCATTTCAACAAATTGTTAAATTGCTAGATATCAATAAACAATTTACTGAATAATTATTAAGTTTAAGGCACTGTTGCTGGTCTCTAGAGAATTAAAAAATAAGAAAAATACAGTCTGGGACCTTAGAATCTAACAAGAGAGACATATAGGTTTGCAAATTAGTGTAATACATGCCATGCTAAAAGAGCTTATATTTATAACTAAATTCAACTCAGGTTGTGTGCTGACAGTATTGAGTCTATGACAATATCTAGAAAGACATGTTTGGATATCTTTTCTTTTTTTCCTTACAAGGTCAGTTTCTTTCCAATGGGAAATCTGGGTTTGCTCTCATATCAATTATCTGTTTTTTTAATGCTTGGGTTTTGGGTATCTATTCTATACCTTGACATCACATTCCCCTCCAACTACTACCCCAGTTTTCTATTCCACTTCACAGCAAAACTTCTTGAAGGAGATGTCCCTGCTACCTCACCTCCTATTCTTTCTTAAACTCACCCCCAGTAAAGCCTCTTTGTCTATTGCTCCACTGAACCTGCTCTTGTCAATGTCTACTGAAAGAAAAATACACAACGTAAAAGTTGTGAGTTAAGTTTTATTCAGGGACCTTACTGAGGACAATAGCCTGGGAGACAGCCTCTCAGAGAGCTCTGAGGAACTGCTCTGAAGAGGTAAGGGAGGAGCTAGGATATACATATGAACTTTTTTAACTGGGAAAAACGTGTAGTCAAGCATCAAAAGATTACTGCTAATCACAAAGAACAGATAGCTGAAGTTAATGATTTTAGTGCTTTTCTGTGTATGGGAATAAGCAAGAATCTGGGGTCATTTGAAAATTTTCCTTAGATATGCATCTTAATTATCTAAGGGCCAGTATATCCAAGGCACAGAATGTTTCCTGTTTTTCTCCATCCTGAATTCCCCTCTGGGTGCACTGTCAGTGGGCAACTGCAGTGGCTAATGGCTTGATTCCTGTAGAATTGGAACGGCATGGAACATTTTTTTTTCCTCACACCAAGTCACCAGAGATTCCATCTTATCAAATCACTTCTCATACCTTATCTTACTTTACCATTTAGCAGCATTCAACACCGTTTATCATGCCATCCTTCTTGAGAGTCTCTTTGGTTTCTGGGAAGTGGGCACTTTCCTAGTTTTCCCCCTACCTCTCTGGGACTCCTTTGCAATCATCCATCCTGGTTCCTCCTCCTCTACTCAACTTCTAAGCTTGGGCAACCCAGTACTTAGTCCCAGCCTTATCTACACCTTTCTATCAACACTTTCTTCCCAGGTAAGTTCATCTAGTCCCTTTAGCTCTGAATGGCACCTATGTGCAAATGACTCAAATCTCTATCTCCAGACCTGACTTCTCCCTAGAACCCCAACTTCCAACTTGATATTTCCACTTGGATGCCAAAAAGGTATCCCAAAGTCAATATGCCAACAACAGACCTCTTGAACCATGCCAAATGCTTCTCCTTAGTCTTCTCCAGTTTAGAAACCAGGACGCCCTTGAATCACTTGCTCAAGAAAAAATCCAGGCAGGATACGAATCAAAATTATGTCTAATCCATCACTAAATCATGACAATTCTGCTCTCAAATCTACCTAATTCTCAATTTGTACTGCTATCACCCTAGTCCAAGTCATCATCATCGCTCATTTGGCCTAATGAAATACCTTCTCCTTGGTCTCCCTGCTTCAATTCTTACACTCCTGTAATCTATTCAGTCAGAATGAAATTTAAAAATATTAATATTACTAAATCTCAACCCTTGAGTAAACTTCTTTTTAATATTCTGTGTAATGAAATTGGACGTATACATAAAGTACTAGGCAGAATGAACTTTCAAAAATATAAATAAAATCAGGTCACTTCCCCACTTAAAACTTTCTGATGATTCCCCTTGCATTTAGAATAAAAAACAAACTCATATCCTGGCCTACCAACCTTCACATGATCACTACAACTTCACTTTCTACCACTCTTCCCTCTGTGCTAGATACTTTTGCCTTCTTTCTATTTCTCAAACACAAGTAAATTCTCCTCTCAAAGAACCTAGCAGGATTCTGGGCTAGATCCTCCCTATCTTCTTAATCTCTAAATAGAGTTTGGGCCTCAGGCTGCTTATCTTTTCCATGGACAACTTCCTAAATTTTATCTCTAGCCCTGATCTTTCTTCTCAACACAAGACTTATATATGCAATTGTCTACTTGGCATTTCCATTCAGATGCTTACTAGCAATATAATCTATAACACGTTCAAACATGAATACTTGGTACTTCTTCCCTATATCGCCAGACATACTCTTTTCCCAGTCTTTTCCATCTCAGTAAACAACAGTGCATTTTTACCAATAACTCAGGCCTTAATTCTTCTTTTTGTCTCAGTTGCTCATTTCTAATCCCTGAGCGAATACTGTAGGCTCCACTTTCAAAACACATCAGGAGTCCAAGTCCTTTTCACCTTCTCCTCCACTGCCATCCTAGGCCAAGCCAGGTAACTGTTTGCCTTGGCCCTTCTGTGTCTGCGGGTTCTGCATCCACCGATTCAACCAACAACAAATTGAAAATATTTGAAAAAAAAAAATTCCAGAAAGTTTCAAGAAGAAAAACTTGAATTTGCTGTTCCAGGCAACTATTTATATGACGTTTACATTGTATGAGGTATTATAAGTAATCTAGAGGTGATTTAAAGTATACAGGAAGGGAGCTTCCCTGGTGGCACAGTGGTTGAGAATCTGCCTGCCAATGCAGGGGACACGGGTTCAAGCCCTGGTCTGGGAAGATCCCACATGCCGCGGAGCAACTGGGCCCGTGAGCCACAATTACTGAGCCTGCGCGTCTGGAGCCTGTGCTCTACAACAACAGAGGCCGCAATAGTGAGAGGCCCGTGCACTGCGATGAAGAGTGGCCCCCGCTTGCCACAACTAGAGAAAGCCCACGCACAGAAATGAAGACCCAACACAGCCATAAATAAATAAATTAATTAATTTAAAAAAAGTATACAGGAGGATGTG
The DNA here is from genome assembly GCF_011762595.2 of Tursiops truncatus. Lineage (NCBI taxonomy): Eukaryota > Metazoa > Chordata > Mammalia > Artiodactyla > Delphinidae > Tursiops > Tursiops truncatus. The sequence continues at coordinate 33,662,947 of NC_047040.1, forward strand.
CATAGGTTATATGCAAATACTACACCATTTTCTATAAGGGACTTGAGTGTCTGCAGATTTTGGTATCCACAGGGGTCCTGCAACCAATCCCCCATGGGTACTGAGGGACAACTGTACTGTGATAGCCTCTTTCAGCTCTCCCTGCTTCCGCTCTTAAACTCCTACACTACTATCACTCTCCACAGAGCAGAAGAATCATCCCTTTAAAACAGAAGCCAGATTACAACACCCTCTGCTCAAAGCCCCAATGGTTGCTCTTATCATTCAGATAAACCTAAAGTCCTTTCCATCCTTTGCATGGCCCAGAGGATCTGCTCCTACTACCAGATCATTGTCTACCTGATCTTATCTCTTACCTTTCAACCTCTTCTCATTTAACTCTAGCCTCATTCAGCCTCTTTCAATCTCTTCTCTTTCAGCTCTAGCCACACTGCCCTCCTAGCCTTCACAGTTACTTATTCCCTTTGCCTGGAGTGTCAGATATTCACATGGCTTGTGCCCTCACTTCCTTTTAGATCTCTGTTTAGATGTCTTCTTGGAAAAGGGGCTTGCCCTGCACACCTTACATGAAATTGCACTCTTCCCTGTCTATTCCTTTACATTTCTTTATTGTTCATACAAAACAACAACATTTATATAGCACTTATATGCTGGGTAGCATTCTAAGCACTTTATATTTAGTCCTCATATCACCCCATAAAGTAGCTGACTTTGCGATCCCTGCTTTATGGATGAAGAAACAGCAGTACATAGAGGTTAAATAACTTGTGCCAAGGTCATTAAGCTAGTAAGTGCTAGAGCTGAGATTTGAACACAGGCTGTGCTTTTAGCTGCTATACTATTTTGCTTCTTTGTAGCCCTAGTCACTGCTGTATTTGTTTACCTCTCACTCTTCCCACTTGTCTCAGTTATTGCTGCATAACCAACCATCCCCCAAACTTAGTGGCTCAAAGCAACAAGTTACTATTTCTTGGGAATGTGGGTCAGGAATTCAGGCAGGGCTTAACTAGGCTGTTATACTCACCTTGATGTCGGCTGGTGTCACTCACTCAGCTGCATTCAGCCAGTAACTGGGCTGGCCTGGAAGGTCCCAGAAGACTGGCACCTTAATGCTCTTCCATGTGGCCTATCTCTTCATATTGTCTTTTATCAATCTATAGTATAGTTGGAGCATGGCAGGCAGCTGGCTTCTCAGACGGGGATGTGGAAGCTGCCAGTTCTTTCTAAGGCCTTGATTCAGAAGTATCAGAACTTCATTTCTGTCACGTTTTATTAGTTGGGAAAACAACCATAGGCTAGCCCATATTCAGGGGAAAAGGCTATAGACTGCATCTCTTGATGTCAAGAGTGGCATTTCTATACATGAAGGGGGAACTGATGGTGGCCATCGTTGGAGACTATCTTCCACATCAACAGAGTGCAAGTTCCATGAGAGGAGGCACTCTTATCTGTTTTGCTAATTGTTGTGTCTCTCTAGTGCTTAGAACAGTGCCTGGCACATAATAGGTGTGCAATAAATATTTATTTAGTCCATGTATATAAGGGACAAGTGAAAGAAAGAGTCTGAAATGTAAAGGAAAGGTCTGAGGAGTAGGAGAAAACCCAGAAGGAATGCATCCCAGAAAACAAGGAGGAAAAGAGGGAAAGGAAGATAAGAATGAAAATTGTACCTTTTTTTTAGATTTAAAAGCTTTAAAAATAAGTTTAAAAAAGCATATTCAAACTATATTTGTAAAGTTACAAGTTCAAACAGTGCAATATGGCATAGAGTGAAAAGTGTGTTTTTTTCCTACCTTTGTTCCCAATTTTCCTCCCCAGTGTCAGTCACTTTAATGCATCCTGTCAGAGTCAAGATATGAATATACAAAGACAAGGATATATATCCTCTCTTTCTCTTCCTGTGAAAAGACATACATAACATGTAACTGGTAGAATACAATTCACATGATTCAGCATCTAGCATTTTTTCTCTTAACCTAACTTCCAGATCATTCCACATCAATACATACAGAGCATTCTCCTTCTTTTAAATGGTTGCATAGAATGGTTCCATTCTTAGAATGTATCATTAGCTTTCAAAATTAGAAGGTGGTTACTGGTTTCAGTAGACCTGAAAAAGCAGAGACTGCAGATTGGGAGGAGGAAGATTGGGAGGTCAGAAAGTAAAAGAAAGGAGGACAAAGGAAAAAGAAATTAAAGATGGATATGCAGGAACAGGCTCATATCCTTAGCAGTAAGAGTAACAAGAGACAGGGAGGTTGAAAATACACAAAAGAGAAGCGATAAGTAATGGAGCAAGCCTCTAAGTGGATTGGAAGGGATTAACCTTGAGAGGCCAGAACACTTCTAAGGAGAAAGAGGGCGAATGAAAGGAAGGCTGGGGCTGCAGGTAGGCTTTGTGATAGTGGCTGCTGGGAGTTAAGGAAATTCATCCCTGGGGGGTCTCATTTTCCTTAGAAATGTAGGAGGCAAAGTTTATTTTTTTTAAATTTTTACCAAAGAGGGTGGGTGGGTAGAGTTCAGTAAAAAGTTAGGAGAGTGTATGGGCTGGGAAGAACAGGGGATAGGGATAGGAGAAATTCTGAATAGCAATGTGTTACGGACAATTTGGGGCTTAACAAGATTGCCTGGCCACATGGTAGTCCTGACTGAAGTTGGACACCCTTGGTCTGCAGTGGTACCAATCCTCAGGGTTATGTTTTTTCCAGCACTGGTGCAAGAGTGTACAAGGTTGGTTGAACTGTTGTAAACTAACGGTTTTGCAGGTGATGGAGGATCAAGGAGGCAATCGAGTTGAGGATGTTGGTGAACTTAATAGACCATTTATGCACAGGAGTTTCAGACCCTGACTGCACATCTTTCGCTGATGGTCTGAATACAGGTTTACAGGTCCAGCGATGGCACACTGTCCAGCAGTAGAGTTTGCACCCACTGTCATGAGTGGCGTCTCGGGAAAATCTTCACGAGGGGACTTAGGGGGCGCGAACTGAGTCGTGGTGGGGCTGTGACTGCAACAAGCAGACAGTCGTGAAACTGTGTGCTGAGCAAACTGGCGTTACTCAGATTGTATACGGGAGAGCTCAGTGGGGATCACAGGAGAGGCCAACTCATTTCCTCTTACCACACTCCATCCTTCGGGGTTGCAACGAAGTAGTAAAAAGTGCGGATACTAGCGCCAATCCCAGCCGCCTGGCGATGACGTCATTCTCGGGGGAGGAAGTGACTACCATTAGGGTACAGTCTATAGAAGCAGTCTGAAGACATTTTAGCCTTTTCACTGTCAAGAGTAACGAACTTACCCTTCGGACTACAGCAGTCTGAGGTAGCAGCAAAATGACTGCAGCTCCCAACCACTCTCCTCACCGTTACCATGGAACCGCTCGTAGTTAGGCCCTGGCGACGCCACGTTACGTCATTGCCCAAGTGCATCTTAGGAGTCGTGGCTCTGCCTGGTCCTAAGGGAAAGGCAGTATCTCGGGAACGTTGCCCGCGGTGCCTAACGCCCCTTTAGTAATTTTGATCCCTACCAGACTCCGTTGGCATCTAACCCCACCTACGTCGGGAGTGATCTCCGGCCTTCACACTCGCTCGCGGCCCAGCCCCTGCCCAGAAGCCCCGCCCCCCGTGAATCAGCTGATCTCACGGGCCCGCGGGACTGCCAGGCTCGCGCCGGATGCAGACCGGGGTGCTGTAGCGGGAGCGGCAGGTGAGCGAGCGCGGGTCCTGGGTTGGCCCGTGGCTTCGGAGGGCTGATCGGCCGGGGCCTCCAGCGTGCGGGACGCCAGTGTCCGGGAGAAAGGCGGAGGCGCAGGCCGAGGCCCGGGAGCGCGCTGCGGAGACTCACGGAGACGGCGCCCGCGTCTTCCCAAGCCAGCGTCCGACCAACAGACCTGCCTGTCGAGGAGCACCCAGCGGCTCCAGGTTCTCCCAGTCGCCCCGGTTCCTCCTCCCCAGACCGGGCGCCACTGCAGAGATCTCAGGGTCGTGAAATTCCTTCGCGCCCCCCTTCCCGCCTCCCCCCACCCTGCCTTCCACCAATTCATTCAGGAGGATTTATTGAATGCCCACTCTAGGCGCCGACCAGATAAACCAGGGTCCCTGGCGGCGAACCTTGGTGAGTGTCCCAGGTGGGTTTGTTCCTAGATGCAGATCGCGGTGGAGAGTGAACCGAGAGTTTTGCTGGCTTGAAAAGGCGGTTGTGGAAAAAGAAAATGACTTTGATATTAAGCATTAGTAGTTTAGCCTTAGTCCTTTGTCGTGTCAAGTTATCCAGCAGAGGGTGGTTAAGTTCTTTTGAGAAGTGAAGATAGGAACAGAATAACATAGGGGCTGTCGTAAGGAAATGGTCCTGACGGTGGTGTTGGTCCTCTGTGTAATAGGGCTACTTTGGAGACAGACAAGTGTAGGTTCGCCGGAGTGTTGTACTGCTTAGGTCTTTGTTGATGAGGGAAGAGGAAAAGCACACGGGCTGAAATGGCTTATCCAAGTAGAGTATTCTCCTTTTGGTTTAGAATGGAAAAGGAAATCACTGTTGAACACAAACGCAGATCCTTAGTCTGTTGCCTTTTGGATTTGTTGGTGGCTGTAAATGTTCTTTAAAAGGCTTTAAAGAATAAAATTAAGAATTTAAGGAGTGAAAAATTTGCTCTTGCAGTAGATTACAGTATTTTAATCTTGATAATACAAGCATAGTGGTGAAGTGCTTTAGACCTGAGCATACCTGGAGTCACATACACTTACATCTTTGAGTTTGGGCAAGTTACTTATCTGCCTCCATTTCCTTATCTCTGAATCGGGTATAAAAGTACCTTCCTCATAAGTTACCTTTACATGTAATGATTCATGTATCATATTTTTTTTACAGTGCTTGGCACTGTATGTAGATATTCAATACATATTAGCCATTTTTATAAGTCATTTCCTTTTCCACTACATCATGATCCACTGACTCACTGTTTTCTAAATGATGTGAAAGAGAACTGAATATTTTTTTAGAAAAGAACTATAGTTTACTTTTAAAAATCAAGGGATAGTTTCCAGATAGGTTTATGATATAGGGGTATATTTAGAGAAAATATGATTTCAGGTTGGTCTATAGTAACTTTGGTGTTCCATTAGAACCTTTAATGTGTTCCATTAGAACCTAAAATGCTGATGGAATCTATACCTAGTTTAAATTTATTACTTAGTTTGCAAACAATGACTAGTATTGGCAGACTTAAGATTCATAGCTATAGCAAGAAATGTTAGAAGCTGTTTCGCAATATTAAAATTTGAAAAGATGATGCAGAACATAAAGAACCAAACACGTAATTTGTGTGGGGGGGATTTAAGTTGGCATTATGTGAGCCCCTTATTTTTTAAGTTGATTTATGCAATGTGAACTGGAATCCCTTTTCTCCAGATTTCAGCCTTTCAGAACTTAGGTTGTCATTGACTTACTTCGGGCATTTTGACTGTCAAAGAAGCAAAAGGTATGGTAACAACCTCACTGAGAACTGATTTTAGTTTTCATGTGATTAGATGGGAAGAGTACTATCAATCTTACACATTTTCATGAAAAACATGGGTTAAATGCAGTATTGCTGGATCCATTCTAAAGGTATTTCCAAAGAATATGACTGACTTGTAAAAACCTTTTATAATTCTTTATTAATATGAGACTAGGTAAGGTATGAGTTGAAAAACTAGGAAGGAAGGTAGAGAGTGGTGATTTTTGAGCTGGTGTAAAAGAAGGCTTGCTTTGATGTAGTGTGAGGTTGAGCCCTTTTCTCCGACACTCAGAGGAATGCTGTGAGGATTTTAATAACTTTGTGGAATTAAACCTACCACATACTCTAACGGTATTAGGGATATAGATATTTCTGGTAGAGTTTTTTTTAAACATATTTTTTCTTTTAACTTTTCATAAATGACCAATTAATTCAGTCATCAGTTATAAGGAAGTAGATTTCTTAAGGATATCAGTCCTTAAGAAAATGCGCGGTAACCACAAATAAAATAGCAACCAATTATGACGTGGTCCTTTTTAGCATTACATTTATTTTCCTATCCGCATTTCCCGTTCGTCTATAGATGTAATGGTGCCATCTTTACATTCTGTCTTGATGTTTGCCAGCATCACACAAGAGACAGAAGAGCTGAACATAGGTGAATTAATTGATCCACGTGAATAGAGCAGAAATATTCAAATCAGAGATGTATTGAGTACTTTTGGGGGCTCTTGTAGACTTACTCTTTTATTGTGCTGTTCATACAGTTTGGTTTTGAAGAAAAATGTACAGTTTTCTCAACTCCTATGGAAAAAAAAGACTGGGTCAATGGGATCTGGGTGAATTTACTTTCATTCTAAGGGTTCTTTTCTTCCGCAACCTGAATTTTTGTTGAGCTGAATTCTTAACTAAAATTGGAGCAATTGCCCAAGCAAACATCTAACAAAAATGATTATAGCAGCTCTTAAAATAGTGATAAAGTAGAACAATCCAGCTGTACTTTAGTAGGGAAATGGATAAACTATGGTTTATTCATGCAATGGAATACTATCCCTTGGTAAAAATGAATAAACTAGATCTTTGTTTATAACATGGATACATATTTCAAGTACATAATATTGAGTAAAAAAAGCAAGTTGCTGGGCTTCCCTGGTGGCGCAGTGGTTGAGAGTCCGCCTGACGATGCAGGGGACACGGGCTCGAGCCCCGGTCTGGGAAGATCCCACATGCCACGGAGCAGCTGGGCCCGTGAGCCATGGCCGCTGAGCCTGCGCGTCCGGAGCCTGTGCTCCGCAACGGGAGAGGCCACAACAGTGAGAGGCCCGCGTACCACACGCACAAAAAAAACGCAAGTTGCCAAAGGATATATGAATACTGTATTATGCATTTATGTAGAGTTTTGAAACAATATAGCATATTACTGTTTATTGATATGTATGTATCTAGTGAGAGTACATAAAAGTATAAGAATATACATGGAAATAAGACACATTAACTTTAGGAATAGTGGGTAACTCTGGAGAAGGAAGGTTTGGGTAGACCTCCTTCAAATCTATGTATAGCTTTTTTTAAAAAATTTATTTTATTTTATTTATTTTTGGCTGTGTTGGGTCTTCGTTGCTGTGCGCAGGACTTCTCTAAGTTGCGGCGAGCGGGGGCTACTCTTCATTGCAGTGCGTGGGCTTGTCATTGCGGTGGCTTCTCTTGTTGCAGAGCACGGGCTCTAGGCATGTGGGCTTCAGTAGTTGTGGCACGTGGGCTCAGTAGTTGTGGCTCGTGGGCTCCAGAGCGCAGGCTCAGTAGTTGTTGCGCACAGGCTTAGTTGCTCCACGGCATGTGGGATCTTCCCGGACCAGGGCTCAAACCCTTAACCCCTGCCTTGGCAGGCAGATTCTTAACCACTGCACCACCAGGGAAGTCCCAAATCTACGTATAACTTTTTCTTCTATTTTAAAGGGAGCTTAAGCAAATATGAAAATATGTTAATATTTGTTAAAACTCAATGATGGGTACATGGATTTGTACATTATTATTATTAATGTTTTTACAGATTTGTGAATGGTTAAGATAGTTTGTGAAACTAGCACCTTAGAATTTTTATATATAATCGGGGCTCTCTCCCGATATGCTTTCTTTTTTTTTTACTTTGTAGCTTCTCTCCCCGCGGTGAAAAGAATGTGCCAATGCAGCTCCACTATGTAAAGCTTTTCTAAAGAGAGGAGACAGACTTTTCTGTTTGACTTGTGCTCCTGCGAAGATGCTTGGCTTAGGATATGAGGAATGATCCTTCTTGAAAGGCTGCAGGGGAATTTAAATTCTAGAGACTCTTGAGAAGTGCAGGCATGTACTGATCACGAACTCTCAAAGTATAGGGGAGTGCATTGTATCATAAAGCCCTGCAAGGAATTTGACGGAGTGACTCACATACAAAATTACTGCGGAGGGACTTCCCTGGTGGTCCAGCGTTAAGACTCCGCAATCCCAATGCAGGGGGCCTGGGTTCGATCTCTGGTCAGAAAACTAGATCCCGCATGCCGCAACTAAGACCCTGCACAGCCAAATAAATAAATAAATATTTAAATATTAAAAAAAAAACAAAATTACTGCAGATACCGTGTAGTCATTAACACTTTTTTAAAGTTTTCATTGGTTAAATTTTATTATATTCTAGTAAACCTGAGTTTTATACTGTGAATACAAGTGTCCTAGTTATTGCTCAAACAAAATAATGCTCTTTCTACAGGTATTGATAAGTAAACATGACGACAATGCGTTAAATGGTTGAGTAACAAATAGTGAATTTAATAGCTGATCTCTAATATGACTCACACATTTAAAAACAACATTTTCATTCCTAATCAAGAATACCTGTTATTAGCACTTTCAAAATACTCTAAGTGAAACTTATATCTCCAGAGCAGTATATTTTGACATGTGTACTCCCTGTTCAGTTATGTGGCCCCTTGTTAACCTTAAGCACTGGATATTATTGATTGGTAAAATAAGCCAACATACTTTGAACTGTGTTTCTGTAATATTGCCTTTTTAAAAAAAGTAGCCATTTTAGTAAAAGAATAGTAGCAAAGTATTAAAGGAATAATTTAGATCAGAAATTATATGCTATCAAATAATAATAGGCATAAATGGTTGCAGTACCTGGGAATTTGAAATTCAGTTGCTGGTATTATAATATTTATCAGAATGTTTCATGGGAATTTAGTATTTACAGAAAATGCATTTTAAAGAGATAGGCAGTGGGTGCAAAAAGGAGCTAAATGGGTATTTGCTGGGTGTTTATTTTACCATGTTTATCCCCCTCTCCCATGAGTAATATCCATTTTAGAAGATTCTCAACAATCAGAAGAGTGTCGTTTTAGTAGGTTTCAGGGTGAAATTAGCAGGCCATAAAAAAAATAAGTAGTAAAAAGAGAAAGAGACTATGAAGCCTTAGTGTCCCTGATTGTCCAGAAACAGTCTCCATGTACTAAGGAGAAAGGGACTGTTCTTTCCTAGTTGTCTAACATCTGTGAAGTGACATGAAATAAAAGTATCTTCCTTGTTAGGAAGTACCATTAGCAAGTTATGTATGAGAGTTTCTATTATGAGAAGACACTTTCCTTTCATGTCAGACATTGACTTTTATAACAGGCATGGAAACCTTCTAATCATTTGGAAGTCCGTGGACTGGTGGAAACCTTCTAATCATTTGGAAGTCTGTGGACTGGAACTTAAGATCGAGGGTTGTCTTCCACTGAGGACTCACTTATGCGTAGCCAGCTTATACCTAGTGGTTACCATGGGTACAAGAATGTACCGATGAATAAGTCATGGTTTCTGACCTCCAGGAGTTTATAATATATTTTGAATCAATGACTTAAGTGCATTATCCCATTAGTAACAACATGATAAATAATAAGTACTGTCTAGGCCAGCCTACTGACTTTATTTAATGCATTAATTTACTGAACTCCTGAACTGTCGGTCAGGATTTAAGGGGTTGGTCAGCTCCCATAGTGGTATTAGGCAGTGCCTCCAGTGCAGCATTTCAGGCTGAGAGGGCTAGGATTTGAAGTGGCCTCCCCCTTTGATGGTGGTTGGTTTGTCAAGCCTTAGGTGCAAGGTGAGTGTTCCTCAACCTTCGGTGGTGGTGGGTTAAGGCTAGAGTGGCAGGATATCCAGGAAGTAGCAGTTGTTGGTGTACAGATTAGTTGTAAATCAGGTGTTTGAGTCAAAAGTTGCCTTAATCCATGTGTAAACATAGACTGAGCCTCTAAAAGCAAATATTTATTAAGCATTTACCATGTGTAAAATTCCATAGGGTCTTCAATTATTGTTACTGCATTCACAGTATAAACTCTGGTTTACTACATTGTAATAAAACACAACTAACTCAGACTTTAAAGAGGAAGTGTAAATGACTGCATGAAATCTGTAGTAATTTTATGTCAGATTCACTCTATGTCCAAATTCTTTTCAAGGCATTATGATACAGTTTGCTCCTTTATTATTATTTTTATTGTCTTCCTATCTTAATGTCTTGTCATTCTAAACAGTAATATCATTACTCTTATAATTATAATTATTGCTATTATTTCACTATTTTAATCAGTACACTTATTTTAAACCAATAAATGAGACAGGAGACTAAGAGTAGAAGGGCCCAGCTTTGCTAGTGTTAAGTTAGCTTTCTTATGCCTTGAGGGCACTGTCTACTTAGAGCCATCATTCTAGTCAGAAAGATAGAACATACTCGTATGTAAACTCCTTAAGGGTAGGAACTTGTTGATTTATATAGGCCTAGTCTGTCTACAGGTATTTATTGAGTACTTGTTGTATGTCAGGACTATATTAAGCAGCTGGGATATAATAGAGCATAAGATGTTTTTGGCTTCCGTGGAAGTTTTATATTAGTTCCATACCTGGAGTACAGTAGGTGAGAAAACTACATGTGGTTTTAGTTGCTGAAATTTAATTAAAGTTAATATACTAACTTTTACTAAATTATTAAGGGAAAAGGACTTTGTCCAGAGAATAAAGTTTACTAGATGTGTATACATAGAATGCTACATGATTTAATTTTCTTTTTGCATTTGGAATACTAGTTCATTAACACATTTCTGTTTCATATTTTAAAATTTTTATTTATATTCTGCCTTGTTCCTAAAAGGCAGTTTACAGAAATGTGTAAATGTGGCAAAATAAAATAAAGAGACAGAATGAATGGAACCAGGTGTGAGATTAGAAAACATAGCACACATACTGTGAAGTCCTAGTCACTTACAGGTGCCATCATGTGGGACTCTTATCCTCCCACCACAAAATCTATAATCCTGCCTGTATCTGTACCTGTTGTTTTGTTTCTTTTTAAAATGTAGACCCTTTCTCTTGTGAAAGACCAGTCCCACTGCATGCGTGTTCCGGACGCCATCCTCTTCCACTTTTGTCCAGGATTTTGGTTCTGCCCTCTGTCCTTGTCTCCCTTGCATCTAGGATCCATGTCATTGTCCTACAAACATGTTCAGCTGTCTCTCATCTTCCCCCACCCCCCAAAATTACACCCTTGATCTTCATGTTTCTGTCCACCTGCTTCTCCATTTCTGTTTGCCATTTCAGTATTTTTTAAAAGCATCATTTACACCAACTTTATTTTCATGTCCTCACCTGCCATTTATAGTCAGCCTGCTGCAATCTGGTTTTCAGTCCCCAGCTGAGAGCCCAGCCGTGTTGACCTGTCATTCCTGCTGGAAACACGCTCTGCTTTGCTTCGTGTGCCCACATCAGACTCTTGTTTGTTCTACCTCTCAGGCCACTTCTCACCTCAGTCTTTGCTTGTTGCTCATCCTATCCGAGTAACTTAACAGCTTGATTCTGTGCCTCCCTTTTCTCTTAACACACACTCCAGTGATACTATCCATTGCCTTGATTTCAGATATTATCCATATGCCTTCCCAAGTTTATATCAATAGTTGAGACCTTTCTTCTGAAATCCATATTCACATATTCAGCTGCTCACTTGACATGTATTCTTGGATTTCTCACAGGCATCTTGAACTTATAAAAAAATCTTGTCTTACCAGAATCTTACCTTCCACTTCAGAATCCTACCCTCTCACTCTTCCTCATTTCAGTAAATGGTACCACTACACAGTTGTTCAAGGGAGAAATTAGAGGTCATTTTTGATACCTCCTTCTCCTTTATCCCCCACTTATGTCTAATACATCATTAAGTCCTAGTTGTTCTAGGACACAGCACCTCTCTCATTATTTACATCTTTCCACCAAATTGGTAGTCTTGTATGAAATTAAAGAGCCCAGTCTTCCTTCCTCCACTAAGATGAGCCAAGTGAGTATTTACAGGGAGGATATTTCTTACAGAATTCATTTGGGCACTCTGTGTGAGTATGTTCACTATAAAATGGACTTAAAACTTTTAAAACAAGTGATGTAAATCATTGCCATTAAAAAGTTGAGGACCCCTACCGAAAATGATAGTTGTTTTAGAATACAGGTTCCCAGTCCCTTACTTGAAACCCTTGGGGCAAGGCATGTTTTGGAATTCAGAGTTTTTCTGATCTTTAGAATAAGGTGCATAAACCATATATTATATAACACTTCTCGTGGGACCTTTGGTACCACCCTACAATCATATTAATATTTCTGTGACAGATGAAGATGTACACTAAAGGGGTAAAAACTAAATAGCATCACATTAGTTCATGTTGGTTTTGCTCTTGGATGAGTTCAGGTCAGATTAGATTTTGCCACCAAAAGACTTAAATGAAAAAACTTTTAGTTTTCAGAGTTTTTTGGAGTTTAGATTTCTGGTTACGGTATCATAGACCCATAGTAGTAGCTTTTCTTTCTAGCAATAATTAGAACATCTAGACCAGATTTTTTTTTTTTAGGGCACTCCCAGATCATGGAATTCAAACCATATTCTCTGCATGTACAGGATAGCTTATTTCTCTGTTAAATGTAGCAGGAGGGTGTGTATCCACTGGGATCTAAAAGTGGAATCAACTCATTAAGGACCAAGCTTTTTGTTTTAAAGGGTCATCTGAGAGTTTAATTACTTTACATTTCACTGTGAAAGAGATAATTTGAAGTGTAGAGTGGTATACTTTAAAATGAATGCATCTTTGTTCTGTGGGTCATAGTACTTAATAGTTGGAGGGGATGCTACAGTCTAGTTTGCTCGTTTTACAGATGCCATTGATCTCTGGAAAGGCCATGTGAGGTACAAGAGGACCCCACATTTTCTGACTCTGTAAATATCACACAGCTTCTGTATCAGAGCTAGTTAATATAATAAAGGCTATGAGGGAAAGTTACTATAACAGAAGAAAAGAAGCAAAATACAGGGATCCTGACCCCCAAAGCTCATCTGGGGAGAAATATCCCCAGAAGAAGCCCCATGATTAGGCAATTTTATAACAGTTAAAACTGTTAGCAGTGGAAGTACATAAGCAAGTTTAAATGCTTTTTGAATGGTTGAGGCAAGTCTTGTAGATTTCTCAGAGAGGGGATTATAAAAATACTAGGAAAACAAATTTTTTGGTGTACTTTTTCTGTTTGGATACATAATTGAGGAAGAATGTTAGATTAACTGGATTCGGTAAATGCTGCATATTTTAAGTATGTGAGGTAAAACTTTATAATATAAGCTTCCCACATTTAGGTGCAATATTCCTTTTTAGTTATGTTTCCTTACCAGTCATTTCCTTTTTTCTCATTGCTGTATCTGAATTTCAGGCACACGTGTCTTCTTAGGAGAAGTCAAGTATATTAAACACCATTAAAACAAAATTCGATCTATAAATATCGATAAAGAAAGATGTGTGTGAAATAGTGTACTAGCTTTCTGTTGCTGCTTGTAGCATTGCTGTAAACTCAGTGCTTAAAATAACACAAATTTATCATCTTGGAGTTCTTTAGGTTAAAAATCGGACACAAGTCTCGCTGGGTTAAAATCAAGATGTCAGCAGGGCTGTGTTTTTTTCTGGAGGCTCTAGGAGAGAATTCGTTTCCTTGCCTCTTCCAGCTTCTAGAGGCCACCTACATTCTTTGGCTTATGGCTGCCCCCTCCCATCTTCAAAGCCAGCAATTTAGCAGCTCTCTGACACAGCTTGTTATCATCACCTCTCTTTCTCAAGCTCTCCTCTGCCTCTCTCTTCCACTTCATTTATTTATTTTATACAGCAGGTTCTTATTAGTCATCAGTTTTATACACATCAGTGTATACATGTCAGTCCCAATCTCCCAATTCATCACACCACCACCACCACCACCCCTACCCACGACACTTCCCGCCTTGATGTCCATACGTTTGTTTCTCTACATCTGTGTCTCTATTTCAGCCCTCCAAACCAGTTCATCTGTACCATTTTTCGAGGTTCCACATATGTGCATTAATATACAATATTTGTTTTTCTCTTTCTGACTTAACTTCACTCTGTATGACAGTCTCTAGATCCATCCACGTCTCAACAGATGACCCAATTTAGTTCCTTTTTATGGCTGAGTAATATGCCATTGTATATATGTACCACATCTTCTTTATCCATTCATCTGTGGATGGGCATTTGGGTTGCTTCCATGACCTGCTCTTGTAAATAGTGCTGTGATGAACATTGGAGTGCATGTGTCTTTTTGAATTATGGTTTTCTCTGGGTATATGCCCAGTAGTGGGATTGCTGGGTTGTATGGTAATTCTATTTTTAGTTTTCTAAGGAATCTCCATACTGTTCTCCATAGTGACTGTATCAATTTACAGTCCCACCAACAGTGCGAGAGGGTTCCCTTTTTTCCACACCCTCTCCAGCATTTGTTGTTTGTAGACTTTCTGATGATGCCCATTCTAGCTGGTGTGAGGTGATACCTCATTGTAGTTTTGATTTGCATTTCTCTAATAATTAGTGATGTTGAGCAGCTTTTCATGTGCTTCTTGGCCATGTGTATGTCTTCTTTAGAGAAATGGCTATTTAGGTCTTCTGCCCATTTTTGGATTGGGTAGTTTGTTTTTTTAATATTGAGCTGCATGAGCTGTGTATATATTTTGGAGATAAATCCTCTGTCTGTTGATTCATTTGCAAATATTTTCTCCCATACTGAGGGTTGTCTTTTCGTCTTCTTTGTAGTTTCCTTTGCTGTACAAAAGCTTTTAAGTTTCATTAGGTCCCATTTGCTTATTTTTGTTTTTATTTCCATTCTAGGAGGTGCATCAAAAAAGATCTTGCTGTGATTTATGTCAAAGAGTGTTCTTCCTGTGTTTTCCTCTAAGAGTTTTATAGTGTCTGTTCTTACATTTAGGTCTCAAATCCATTTTGAGCTTATTTTTGTGTATGGTGTTAGGGAGTGTTCTAATTTCATTCTTTTACATGTAGCTGTCCAATTTTCCCTGCACCACTTATTGAAGAGACTGTCTTTTCTCCATTGTATATCCTTGCCTCCTTTGTCATAGATTAGTTGACCATAGGTGTGTGGGTTTATCTCTGGGCTTTCTGTCTTGTTCCATTGATCTAAGTTTCTGTTTTTGTGCCAGTACCATATTGTCTAGATTACTGTAGCTTTGTAGTATAGTCTGAAGTCAGGGAGTCTGATTCCTCCAGCTCCATTTTTCTCCCTCAAGACTGCTTTGGCTATTCGGGGTCTTTTGTGTCTCCATACAAATTTTGAGATGATTTGTTCTAGTTCCGTAGAAACTGCCATTGGTAATTTGATAGTGATTGCATTGAATCTGTAGATTGCTTTGGGCAGTATAGTCATTTTCACAATATTGATTCTTCCAATCCAAGAACATGGTATATCTCTCCATCTGTTGGTATCATCTTTAATTTCTTTCATTAATGTCTTATAGTTTTCTGCATACAGGTCTTTTGTCTCCCTAGGTAGGTTTATTCCTAGGTATTTTATTCTTTTTGTTGCAGTGGTAAATGGCAGTGTTTCCTTAATTTCTCCTTCAGATTTTTCATCATTAGTGTATAGGAATGCAAGAGATTTCTGTGCATTAATTTTGTATCCTGCAGCTTTACTGAATTCATTGATTAGCTCTAGTAGTTTTCTGGTGGCATTTTTAGGATTCTCTATGTATAGTATCATGTCATCTGCAAACAGTGACAGTTTTACTTCTTCTTTTCCAATTTGTATCCTTTTATTTCTTTTTCTTCTCTGATTGCCGTGGCTAGGACTTCCAAAACTATGTTGAATAACAGTGGCGAGAGTGGACATCCTTGTCTTGTTCCTGATCTTAGGGGAAATGCTCTCAGTTTTTCACCATTGAGAATGATGTTTGCTGTGGGTTTGTCGTATATGGCCTCTATTATGTTGAGGTAGGTTCCCACTATGCCCACTTTCTGGAGAGTTTTTTTCATAAATGGGTGTTGAATTTTGTCAAAAGCTTTTTCGGCATCTATTGAAATGATCATATGGTTTTTCTTCTTGAGTTTGTTAATATGCTGTATCACATTGATGGATTTGCTTATATTGAAGAATCCTTGCATCCCTGGGATAAATCCCACTTGATCGTCGTGTATAATCCTTTTAACGTGTTGTTGGACTCTGTTTGCTAGTATTTTGTTGAGGATTTTTGCATCTATATTCATCAGTGATATTGGTCTGTAATTTTCTTTTTTTGTAGTATCTTTGTCTGGTTTTGGTATCGGCGTGATGGTGGCCTCACACAATGAGTTTGGGAGTGTTCCTTCCTCTGCAATTTTTTGGAGGAGTTTGAGAAGGATAGGTGTTAGCTCTTCTTCAAATGTTTGATAGAATTCACCTGTGAAGCCATCTGGTCCTGGACTTCTGTTTGTTGGAAGATTTTTAATCACAGTTTCAGTTTCATTACTTGTGATTGGTCTGTTCATATTTTCTATTTCTTCCTGGTTCAGTCTTGGAAGGTTACACCTTTCTAAGAATTTGTCCATTTCTTCCAGGTTGTCCATTTTATTGGCATAGAGTTGCTTGTAGTAGTCTCTTAGAATGCTTTGTATTTCTACGGTGTCTGTTGTAACTTCTCTTTTTTCATTTCTAATTTTATTGATTTGAGTCCTCTCCTTTTTCTTGATGAGTCTGGCCAGTGGTTTATCAATTTTGTTTATCTTCTCAAAGAACCAGCTTTTAGTTTTATTGATCTTTGCTATTGTTTTCTTTGTTTCTATTTCATTTATTTCTGCTCTGATCTTTATGATTTCTTTCCTTCTGCTAACTTTGCGTTTTGTTTTTTCTTCTTTCTCTGGTTCCTTCAGGTGTAAGTTTAGATTGTTTATTTGAGATTTTTCTTGTTTCTTGAGGTAGGCTTGTATAGCTGTAAATTTCCCCCTTAGAACTGCTTTTGCTGCATCCCATAGGTTTTGGATCATCGTGTTTTCATTGTCATGTGTCTCTAGGTATGTTCTGATTTCCTCTTTGATTTCTTCAGTGACCTCTTGGTTATTTAGTAACGTATTGTTTAGCCTCCATGTGTTTGTGTTTTTTACGTGTTTTTTCTCTGTAATTTATTTCTAATCTCATAGCATTGTGGTCAGAAAAGATGCTTGCTGTGATTTCAGTTTTCTTAAATTTACTGAGGCTTGATTTGTGACCCAAGATGCGATCTATCCTGGAGAATATTCCATGCGCACTTGAGAAGACAGTGTAATCTGCTGTTTTTGGATGGAATGTCCTATAAAAATCAATTAAATCTATCTGGTCTATTGTGTCATTTAAAGCTTGTGTTTCCTTATTAATTTTCTGTTTGGATGATCTGTCCATTGGTGTAAGTGAGGTGTTAAAGTCCCCCATTATTATTGTGTTACTGTTGATTTCCTCTTTTATAGCTGTTAGCAGTTGCCTTATGTATTGAGGTGCTCCTATGTTGGGTGCATATATATTTATAATTGTTATATTTTCTTCTTGGATTGATCCCTTGATCATTATGTAGTGTCCTTCCTTGTCTTGTAACATTCTTTATTTTAAAGTCCATTTTATCTGATATGAGTATTGCTACTCCAGCTCTCTTTTGATTTGCATTTGCATGGAATATCTTTTTCCATCCCCTCACTTTCAGTCTGAATGTGTCCCTAGGTGTGAAGTGGGTCTCTTCTAGACAGTATATATATGGGTCTTGTTTTTGTATCCATTCAGCAAGCCTGTGTCTTTTGGTTGGAGCATTTAATCCATTCACGTTTAAGGTAATTATCGATATGTATGTTCCTATGACCATTTTCTTAATTGCCCTGGGTTTTTTTTGTAGACCCTTTTCTTCTTTTGTGTTTGTCACTTAGAGAAGTTCCTTTAGCATTGTTTTAGAGCTAGTTTGGTGGTGCTGAATTCTCTTAACTTTTGCTTGTCTGTAAAGCTTTTGATTTCTCCATTGAATCTGAATGAGATCCTTGTCGGGTAGAGTAATCTTGGTAGTAGTTTCTCCCCTTTCATCACTTTAAGTGTATCATGCCACTTCCTTCTGGCTTGTAGAGTTTCTGCTGAGAAATCAGCTGTTAACCTTATAGGAGTTCCCTTGCATGTTATTTGTTGTTTTTCTCTGGCTGCTTTCAATAATCTTTCTTTGTCTTTAATTTTTGCCAGTTTGATTACTATGTGTCTCAGTGTGTTTCTCCTGGGTTTATCCTGTATGGGACTTTCTACGCTTCCTGGACTTTGGTGGCTATTTCCTTTCCCATGTTAGGGAAGTTTTTGATTATAATCTCTTCAGATATTTTCTCTGCTCCTTTCTTTCTCTCTTGTCCTTCTGCGACCCCTATATTGCAAATGTTCGTGTGTTTAATGTTGTCCCAGAGGTCTCTTAGGCTGTCTTCATTTCTTTTCATTCTTTTTTCTTTATTCTGTTCCGCAGCAGTGAATTCCACCATTCTGTCTTCCAGGTCACTTATCTGTTCTTCTGCCTCAGTTATTCTGCTATTGATTCCTTCTAGCATAGTTTTCATTTCAATTGTTGTATTGTTCATCTATGTTTGTTCTTTAATTCTTCTAGGTCTTTGTTAAACATTTCTTGCATCTTCTTTTTTTTTTTTTTTTTTTTTTTTGCTGTACACGGGCCTCTCACTGTTGTGGCCTCTCCCATTGCGGAGCACAGGCTCTGGACACGCAGGCTCAGCAGCCATGGCTCACAGGCCTAGTTGCTCCACAGCATGTGGGATCTTCCCGGACTGGGGCATGATCCTGCGTCCCCTGCATCGGTAGGCGGACTCTCAACCACTGTGCCACCAGAGAAGCCCCCTTCTTGCATCTTCTTGATCTTTGCCTCCATTCTTTTTCCGGGGTCCTGGATCATCTTCACCATCATTATTCTGAATTCTTTTTCTGGAAGGTTGCCTATCTCCACTTCATTTAGTTGTTTTTCTGGGGTTTTATCTTGTTCCTTCATCTGGTACCTAGCCCTCTGCCTTTTCATCTTGTCTGTCTTTCTGTGAATGTGGTTTTTGTTCCACAGGCTGCAGGGTTGTAGTTCTTCTTGCTTCTGCTGTCTGCCCTGTGATGGATGTGGCTATCTAAGAGGCTTGTTGTCTCTTCCACTTTTAAGGACTCTGTGATTATGCTGAGTCCATCTGGATAACTAGGATAATCTCCCCAACTTAAAACAAGCTGATTAGCAGCTTAACTTCCCCTTTGCCATGTAGCCTAACATATTCACAGGTTCTGGGCATTAGGACATGGGTATCTTGGGAATCATTATCCTTCCTACGGTATATAGTAAGTAACAAAGTTGCAAGACAGTTTGTAGAGTTTTAATTCCATTTGGATTTGAAAAAATGAATGTTGGTTAGAAATCATGTGGCATAAGGAGTAATCCACTTTAAGAAAACACTGTATTCAAGAATATGACACCAAAAGAGAAGAAAGGTCAGCTGCTTTATTCATTTTACCGATTCTCAACAGTTTTGATTGACAGGCAGTAGGACACAATTTGGTTTACGAACAGTGAATCAGTTGCTTGAAGTGTGCTTGTGCACTCCCACACCCTCCCAGAGCAGTTCTCTGGTTTCTCCCCTGGGCATTGTTTAACTTTTATCAAGGGACCAGTTACTCCCTGATGTCTCATAGATGAGCATAGGTTAGACCTGGCCTCAGAACTTTTCTGTATGCTGTGAACTGTACATTTTACTAAAAGTGAATTACTATCACACACAAAGCATAGTACCACTTAGTAATCATATTTATTAAATGAATAGCATTTATTAAATCTGATCAGATATATCTTTCATTTACATGTACCCTTCATCCAACTTTGAATGAGTCAAAATCTTTCTAAAATAAGCATTAGGTAGAGAGTAATTTCCTCCAGATATACAGATGGGAAACTGTAAGAATTCACAGGCAACCTGGAGTAAACAGATGGTCTTACATCATTCCTGCCGGTGTGGGCTCTTTTCAAAGCACAGTGACGATGCCATACCCTTTTGCAGAAAAATAATGAATTTGGCCCCAGTATTCACACATCTAAATTCACACATCTAAAACCCCATTGCTCTTATTTTCATGAGTTTTGGTGCCCTTAAAAATGTGAATTTCTTAGTTGAAATGCATTGAGCGTTTCTGTCTGCCTGTCAGTATTTCTAGCTCTTACTTTATTAAACATTGAGTTTCTGAAATGATAGGTCATAATATTTGTACTGTTATTTTCATATAGCTCTTTTCTATTAAATGGTAGATTTAAAAAATAGATATTTTAAATTCAAACTTCTTTCTTCCAGCCCTTTGGATTATGGTTTTGAATTGAGGTTGATTTGGGGAAAACACTGCTAGTTCCAATACATGGAAAACTTTGTTTTAATGGTGGAATTCTGTGTGTGTGCATTACTGGAAAATGAAATTAAAACTGTTTGAATCTGATACATTACTGGAGAGATTGCAGAAATTCTTTTTTTAAATTTAATTTATTTTATTTATTTATTTTTGGCTGCGTTGGATCTTCGCTACTGCACGCGGGCTTTCTCTAGTTGCAGTGAGAGGGGATTCCTCTTCATTGCGGTGCACAAGCTTCCCGTTACGGTGGCATCTCTTGTTGCGGAGCACAGGCTCTAGGCACGTGGGCTTCAATAGTTGTGGCTCGTGGGCTCTAGAGCACAGGCTCAGTAGTTGTGGTGCATGGGCTTAGTTGCTCTGTGGCATGTGGGATCTTCCGGGACCAGGGCTTGAACCCGTGTCCCCTGCATTGGCAGGCAGATTCTTAACCACTACGCCACCAGGGAAGCCCCAAGAAATTCTTGTTTACTTAATTGGTATTTAAGTGTTCATATGTCCCAGCAGCATTTGAAAATAGCCTTAATTTGTGTGTAATGAATACTTAACACATTGAGTTTTCAGATTGAACTTATTTATAATAAAAAACAAATGAAAAAAATCTGTTGCCTGACAAAGTACAGCTAGGTTGTGGGTAGTCTTTTCTCACTTTGACATTATATTTGACGATCAACAGGCATTTTTATAAGCTCAGTGGGCAGGCTCAGTCTAGAGATTCGACTTTGGCAGGCAGGATATGAAATAGTTTAAATAGTTTTGCTGTATATTTATTGCCCAGTGAATGTGCACTTGTTGGAGAGCTGCCTGTTTTCTTCTTTTTTTAAAATCTGACAGATAAAATAGCAAACTGCTCTTTCACTGCTCTGTGCTTACCTGTGTTTTGCCCTTTAGGGTTTTATATACCTTTTGCAAGGAGGGAATGATTTGGTGATGGAGTGCTTCCACTGACCGATGGACTCAAAGAAGAAAAGGTAAAACCATTTTTTCCTTTTCCCCTACCCTTCTAGGAAAACACAACAGACAGTTCCACTTATGTGTAGCTTCTCTTCAGTTTAATTTTCTTGTTGATGGCTATTAAGTAGGAATAGTGACATTTTTGTTGATTGGTAAAGAGAGAAAGATAATTACAATAAAGCTTGTTAGTGGTGTACACTTTGTTGCTAGTTCCTTTCTTATGCTTATAAAAGGCACAAAATGTCTTCACCATTTTGAAGGTTTTGAGGCCATTTTTTTGGTCACACAATTTCAAGTTTTCAGAAGTAGCGTTATTAATTGTAATTCTATCCTTAGAGAACTCGGCGCCATGAATGATGTTTTGAAAGGAGGGTTAGGTTTGTGGCTTTCCTTTCATAAAAACATGGTTATGCCTAATTACAGTTCAGAGGAATATTATTTAACAAAAGTAGAGAAAATCCTAGGTATTATAAAATAAAGAAAACCAAAAAAAGTTTCTGTGCCTCATTAAAATATTGGCATCACTGTTCTAGAAAAAAAGAATATGAAAATAAATGCCCCATCAATGGCGACACAAAGGAAAATATTATATAAAGGGAAACCCAGAGTATGTTAATGTGGCCTTTTCTT
The DNA here is from genome assembly GCF_011762595.2 of Tursiops truncatus. Lineage (NCBI taxonomy): Eukaryota > Metazoa > Chordata > Mammalia > Artiodactyla > Delphinidae > Tursiops > Tursiops truncatus. The sequence goes on from NC_047040.1 coordinate 33,684,759, forward strand.
GGAAAGGGAGGCAGTTGGGATACGGTCATTGTTATACAGCTGTGTGTTTTATGTTCTTTGAACTAGGGTTATCAGATGGATAGAATTCTTTGGCTAGAACGTGAGTAAAGCATGAAGGATTTTACTGGTACCTGTTATAAATTTAGTTCTTAAAAATTTAAATAAGAATTATAGAGCTTAAACTTGGTATAAAGGGAAATGTGGATCCCTATTCCTTCTGTCTTTCTCATCAAATACTTTTTTTTTAAATACCAAATTAAAAACTAAAAATTTAAAATAAGACTCCAACTTGGGACGTGTTATAACTTTAACATCTAAACAAGGAGTTAACATACTGAGAAGTAAGAATCTTGAAATTTTAAATCAGAAAACTTCAAAAAATAGCCCAGGTTTTGTTTGCTTCTTAGATAGAGATAAGTAATTTGTGGGTTTATCCTCAAATCATGTATATAAATAGTAATTTTACCTCTGCTCCTGTGTCATAACCATGCCATAAAATAGGTGCCGAACTGTCTGACTCAGTCACCCATGTACTGGTAAAAGGTATAAATCTCATGACAGTATGAAGGACAAAAGATACAGTTCTGACCTGGAGGAACAAGCTATTTTTAAGCTATTTTTCTTGATGTTTGTAGCTCAACAGAAGCTGAAGGATCCAAAGAAAGAGGCCTGGTCCATGTGTGGCAGGCAGGCTCCCGTTCTGTAACACCAGAGAGATTGCCAGGCTGGGGAGGAAAGACTGTTCTTCATGCGGCCCTTGGAGTGAAACATGGAGTTCTTCTGACTGAAGGTATTGAAAAGAACGGCTTAGCCAACACTAACTGAGACTCTGACCAGGGTCGGAGCGTATAGTAGCCGCTGAGAGTTACTGGGTACGAGGGATTCTGAGTGAACTTTGCTGGAACTTATGCTTTTTTTGTTTTCAAAATATGTTCTTACTCCCTTCATCAGAAATCAGATGAGTTCTTATATTTAAGATGTACCATAACTAGAATAAAAGGGAGAATTACAGTTTAAAAATTTTAGTAGTGATAAGTACATGAAAAATGAGATTTTTTAAAAGATTACATATTCAGAGACCCTTTTACTATACCTTTGTTCATTAAATGTATCAGAATGATAATGCTAATAATAGCTAATGTTTATTAAACAATTATATGTGCCAGGCACTGCACTAAGCACTTTATATGTATTATCTCACTGAGTCCTCACAACCACCTTATGAGGTAGCTGTTGTTATTATCCCCACTTCACAGATGAGGAAACTGAAGGTCAGGGAGGTTAAATTGTTTTCCCAAGCACACACGACTATTTAAAGGGTCAGAGTTAGGATGGGAACCCAGAGAGTCTAATTTCAAAATTTGCTTTTTAAATCTCTTGGCTGTACTGTCTCAGTACTGTTTCTCTCAGGCATAAATAGCAGCTCATAAGAACATATAATAAAATCTACAAATCTATATCAGAAACATAGGCTATAATTTATAGAGAGCTCTGCCTTTAATTTTGATGGTACTTCACCGACTAAGTCATGGCAAATTTGATTTGGGTCAGGACTGCCATCAGCTTCACTAATTTATAAATTTCTACTCTGTAAGTATTAAGTATTTAACAATGCTTTGGTATTTTCCTTGTAGGAACTAAGGGAAGACAGATTCTAGGAAACAAAGCTTAAATCTGACCATGGTGGTTTTTGGGGGCAAACATGGATTTCTTTCTAATTTCTTTATAATTATGTCACTTTTATTATAATAATACATAATACTATTATTATTATTGTATTAGGCCAGAATTTGGAGAAAGCCTTATTTTTCAAATGTGAACTATATCCAGTACCTGTGGGCTTCAAAATCTATAGTTCTCAAACATTATATAAATAGAATTCTGTTACTGTCGTTTTATTAGCCCCTCAGTAATATATTTAGGAATCCTTCATGAGCATATCTTTAAACATATAGAATCAAACCTAAAAGCCTGGGAAAACTGAGGGAAAACTTAAAAAAAAAAGGTAAATAACCTATGTTCATGTTTGAGCAGTGTTCTGGTAAAGTGTCAAAGTAACAAAAAATCTCAGCTCACACAAATGTGTAGCTTGAAATAGCACAAAGATCTCTGGTACTTTCTTTTCTAAGTGAGGAAGTGGTACTGATTGAATACTAGAAATTTTCAAGCTTTGTCTCTATTCAATTTAACCATTAGCTCATAATTCAATGAGGACACCTCATTGACTCACTATTTTTGAGGTATTCCAGGTTAAAAAAATGATGTCTAAATATTCACTTCTCTGCAATTTGCTCTGGAGAGACTGTTATTCTAATGGAATATAATACCAATTGAAAGTGTTGGTGAACTGTTGCAAGTGTGTTATGTCACTTGGGAAGAAAAGTTTAAAAGATCTTAACCAGTGAGCTTATTTTCTCACTACTCTATCGGAATTAGAAATTCCCTAATAAAAACTGATCTTCCCTCTAGCCACTATTGTGTTTTTCCTTACATAGATGTTGTAGTGAGTTTGAGTGTATAAATGTATCTGCCATGTGTAATAGGCCAAAGATAAAGTATGCCTTTTTTTCATCAGCAACTCAATTGCTGCTGGAGGAAAAATGGTACCTATTTTCATTAATTAAAAAAAAAAATGGGTGACCCTCTGGTCACATAGGAAAGAAAGGATGGTGGGCTTTGTTTAATATTTTTCAAAACCCATGGCCAAGTCTTTGTTCCATCTGAGTTTTTTAGCTAGCATAAATCATTTGCACATACCCCCAAATTTCCCCAATACCTGCAGTAAAACCAAGACTTGGTAGCACACGTGAACACAAATAGGTTATCATCATTCATGTACCCAACTCACTGGTGCCTTCCCTTTTAATTCTAAAGCTAGCCAGTCATGGCTTCATTTGTTTTTTTCTTTGTTTTGTTGTGATTTGCTTTTTAAACAAATGACACCTCAGCAAGGCTATCTAGTACACAATATATATTATAAATAACATTTTAAAATTATACATAGTATGGTACACAACGTTATGTTAACATTGGTGCCCTCAGTCCAACTGGAGGTATAAAGCTAATTTCATAGTTTTGGCCAAAGTGAATCTCTAATATTTTTATGTCATTGCATAATTTTTTGCTGCTCTGACTTATGCAGTAGTAGTGAATGTTGTAGATATTAGCAAATGTGTCTGTTTTATCTTCTGCTTATTTTATCTGATCATGTCATGGTCATTATTTTGTCTTTGAACTCTTGGAATCTGCTTCTGTAATAGCCTGCAATGATAGCCATTAGTAACGGATCGATGCTAGGAGTTTGTAGGATAAGGCTGAAGGAGAGGAGCAATACCCTTCATTTGAAGAAGTCTCCTATAATTTGTAGAAATTGTCACTATATTTCAGAATGTTAAAAGATGTTATTTGTTAAAAGATTCATAAGTGTGGAATGCTATCTGCTTCAACCAAATTTCTACAACTGTGCTTTTGAAAATTAAAAAAAGAAAAAAAATTCTATTTTGTTAAACCTAGAGGGGACTAAAAGTTAGCTGATAAAATTTCTAGTTAATTCACTAACTCCCTCCCTCTTTTTTTTTTTTCCCAAACCTTCAGATGGTGAGGTCTACAGCTTTGGGACTCTCCCCTGGAGAAGTGAACCAGCAGAGATTTGTCCGAGTAGCCCCATTCTAGAAGAGGTGCTGGTTGGGCAGTATGTTGTTACTGTGGCAACAGGGAGTTTCCACAACGGAGCAGTGACAGAAAGTGGCGTAGTGTACATGTGGGGGGAGAACTCTGCTGGCCAGTGTGCGGTAGCTAACCAGCAGTATGTTCCGGAACCAAATCCTGTCAGCATTTCTGATTCCGAGACCAGTCCTTTGTTAGCGGTCAGGATCTTGCAGCTGGCATGTGGCGAGGAGCACACTCTGGCATTGTCCCTAAGCAGGGAGATTTGGGCATGGGGTACCGGTTGTCAGTTGGGTCTCATTACCACTACCTTCCCAGTGACAAAGCCACAAAAGGTGGAACATCTTGCTGGGCGAGTAGTGCTACAAGTTGCCTGTGGTGCGTTCCACAGCTTAGCCCTGGTGCAGTGCCTCCCTTCCCAGGATCTGAAGCCAGTGCCAGAAAGATGTAACCAGTGCAGCCAGCTGTTAATTACAATGACTGACAAAGAAGACCATGTGATTATATCAGACAGCCATTGCTGTCCATTAGGCGTGACACTGTCAGAATCCCAGTCAGAAAACCAGGCCAGCACTGCCATCAGCCCCTCCACTGAAACCCTTGATGGCAAGGGAGAAGTGTTTGAGAACACCTTCGTACAAAATGAGCTGCCTGCTGCTACCGAACTGAATGTTGGAAATGTTCAGACCACAAGTGTTGAGACCATTTCCTCCCCACAAGATGTCATGGGAACACCTGAAATTTCTTCTGCAAGAAGTATATCATCGTACCCTGACACTCAGGCAGTAAATGAATATGTGCAGAAACTGTCAGATCATTCAGTAAGAGAGAACTCAGAGAATGGTGAAAAGCCAGTGCCATCTCAGGTACCTGCTAAATTTTATAATATAAAGTTGAACCATATGAGTTTTCTTGAGAAGCTTTAAAATACCTAAGGGTTGGTACCATTTTTTTATTTTTTGAGTTTGACTATTAATCTGTCTTATCATGCAAGCCTAGATAAGGAAAACCCTGGATTAATTCAAAATTACTCTTCATGTTCAAATTCTGGCCCTTTATTTATGATGTTGAAAGATGTTATTCTGGGATTCTTTTGTAAGTAGAAAAATCCCATTTTTTTTCCAAGTACTTTTTCCCCCATGGCTAAGGTGGGCCCCTGAAGTGTTTAATCTAACATGACTGTATATTCACAAAGAATTCTCTTATCTGTATTTGTAGCACTCTTCAGATACTGTTGAGAAAAATCCTTTCCTTCTTTATCAGAGAAGTTTGCTGTGTGGCGGATCCCTCCCTCGCTTATAGGCAGACTTGAAACTGACTGGCATTACATACTGTTCGAATTCTTTTCAGTTATACCAGTGGTCCTCACTGGGCATCACTGGGTGGAGGGTTTTATATTCTCTTCATCTGGTTTAAACTACTTTCACTTTGAAAACTTGTAGTAAGTGGAGAAAAGCTATTTACCAGGGGCATGTAGTAAGCTGTGTCTCCCTACTTAAAACAAATTGTTCTAAAGGATACTTGTTTTTTTTACTCTTAGTGGAAGCCTTTTGCTTTTGCTTTTCCAGAACTCTAAGAAAACAAATCTAAACAAAAACGTATAATCCTAGGGACTTCCTTGGTGGTCCAGTGGTTAAGACTCAAAAAAAAACACAAAACTAATCATAAAAGAGCTGCCTTGTGGCATTGCTTTCAGGTTTTTGAAACCACATAGCCTCTGGATTCTTCATCACTGTTGTTTACTGGTTCAGAATGGGAACGTGGCTTAGAGGTGTTTTTAGAAACAGTTTTTATTTCACAGTCTACTCACCGAACCTTGTAGATGTTTGATTTTTTAAAAAAAATTTTTTATTAAGAAGCTGTTTGGAGAAAGAAAAATCTAAACAAAGCAAAAGTAATAATTGAACAGGACTCGTACATGCTTATAAAAAAGTTAGATTTTGACTTTCCAAAAGTCATTTCTCTGATTTATTAAAGTTGTAGTTAAAAGTTTATTTACTGTTTATTTGAATAATAGATTATCATCATTGAAATTGCACTTTCCTTTGGACCTGTTTGGTTAAACATTTAAAGTTTTGGTTACCTATGCTAGTTTTGGCAGTGTGTGTTTAACTAAGTGTAATTCCATCTTTGTAAATAGTGTCTCAATCATACAGCTAACCATTAGGAATTTATGTGGCTTAGGACAAGTTTTTTTCTTCTGGCCAGATGTAATTGAAAGAATATCTCACGTTTGTGAAATAAACTAAAGTATTTGGCAATGAAGCATATATTTCATTATTGCATTTTGCTGTTGGTTGATTGGAACCCCTAAAATTATGTCTTCCATCAAAATTGCTGGGCATGTGTTTTTGTTTTATTTATTTACTTATTTTATGAATTGTTAAATATAATTAAGTAGAGGAGCCAGTTAGAACAATAGTTTAAAGTTTATATAAGGTAGAGTTTTTTTTGACTTTCCTCCACCTAATGGTAAGAACTCTCTAGATTAGTCACCCCTAAATACCATCACTGCTTCTGTTATGAGCTTTTGTAAATAGATGGTGGAAATAGTGACACCAGTTTTTCTGAACAAGTTATCATGAGAACTGTGTCACCAAGGAAGTAATAGGCTTTGTATTTATCTTTTTTTATATGGTATATTTGTTTATTTTGTTGGATATTTTAATTAAAGACTCACATTTTGTTGAATTTAGTATTGAACAGAATGTATTGAGTGCCTACTACATGTCAGGCACTGTGCAGGGAACAGGAATTATTTCCTTTAAGAAAAATCAGAAGTCAGTGTTAAAAAATATTTTTGGTTTGGTTTGCAATTCAGGACAAACTAAGATATACACACACCCCCTTCCACCCCTTGGGATCTTTGGGTAGCATAGGAAACAAAATTTTCATTGTGACCTATGCTCATGAGCTGAAAGCTTTCTCGTGTGTTAAGTAGGTATATCTAGTGACTTTCCTTTTTAGTAAACAGTGGTGCTTGACAGCTCAGAGTAAGTTTTAACTGATTTTTCACTAAGATATCAGAAAACTTTAGTTGGCTTTCTAATACAGCTGTGAATAACACTAAGAACCTTGGATCCAAATGTTTAATGATTAACCTACCACATTGCTCGATGGTAGTGAGAGCAAAGGTAATCTTTCAGTTTACCTTGCCCCTGGGTCATGGAAAATAACTCTTGATGAGACAGTAGAAGGACAGAAATTTCAGAACATAGTTTGGGGGCGGATAGTTTAGAGGTGTAACTTATTTTTCTGCCTGTGTATGCTATATATAAATTTGTGTTCATAAAACATTTTAGGAAAAGCCTGTTCTTCTTAAAATGTAATTGTTTCTCATTATTTCTTGGTAAAAATCCGTGTAATTTTTCCTAGTAGTGATCAATAATAAAACTTGCATTTTTTCAACCTTCTATCCAGGGCTATTACCTCATATTGAAGGCGATGTTTTCCATACCTTCCCTCCCCTCTCCCTTCTGCTGTGTTTATTTTATAAAAGCAGCTGGGACCTATTTTTAAATACCATGATAAAACACCACTCAAACAAAAGGAAGTACTTTTGATAAGGAACTGTATTATAAGTACTCATTTCCATCTAATGTGTTAAATCTGTGATCAAGAAGGGATACCTTTAGGTTGGAGATGAAGAGACCTCTTGTTGTTTTAGATTCTTGTATTTGCAAATAGTGATAGATGTTACATTTTCTTTTTATTGATTGCTTGTTGTATATGGGATTGTATTTTTATATACTTTTTTACGTGTGTATATTTTAGCCTCTTGTAGCAGAAGCGATTCCTAATCTTCACAGCCCAGCAACCACAAGCACTTCAGCCCTGAACAGCCTAGTGGTCTCTTGTGCATCTGCTGTTGGTGTGAGAGTGGCTGCTACATATGAAGCTGGGACCTTGTCTCTTAAGAAAGTTATGAACTTTTATAGTACAGCCCCTTGTGAACCTGGAGCTCAGGCAGGCAGTAGTCCCATAGGCCCAGAAGGTCTGAAAGATAGCAGAGAAGAACAGGTTAAACAGGAGTCAATGCAAGGAAAGAAGAGTTCAAGTCTTGTGGATATCAGAGAAGAAGAGTCAGAGGGAGGCAGCCGAAGACTCTCTCTCCCTGGATTGTTGTCACAAGGTAAGGAAATAACCAGCTCTTGTGAGTTGACTTTTGGTGAATCCAAGATGCTCCTGACATCACATGCCATGTTATAATAAATTCGCTTTCCTAACATATTCATATGTCAAAATTTATTTAATTAAATAGCTTTTTAAAAGCTACATGTTTCTCTGCTTTAGAAATAACTTTAGACCCTCACTTTTTCATAATACCTGCTTCTGCTTGTGGACCTTGTTTTGAGTCTTATTTGATTGTTCTGGAATGTAGCAGTAGCCTCCTTATTTCCTGGGTGGGTCTGGACTCCAGATCGATGAAGTTGCAGATGTGATCATTGGGTAAATGAGGAGTTAATGTACTTACGCCCTGAAAGTGAGGATGATTTTAAGCTTCAATAAGAGAAAGGCTTCATTTTCTGAAACCATTAGCAATCAACTTCTTAGAATATTGAGAATATTGCACAGTTGTTTCTTCTACATTTCTCACTCAGTTCAGGAGTCTCCGTCATCTAGACTTTTGCTTCTCAAGGTGGCCTGCAGACCAGCAACATCAGCATCATCTGGGAGTTTGTTAGAAATGCAGGATTTCAGGCTGCATACCAAACTTAGTGAATCAGAATATACATTATAACAAGATCCCAAGGTGATTAACATGCACATTAAAGTTCATGAAATATTGGATTAGATCAACCAGGGGTTGGCAAAGTTTCTCTTTTTTTTTTTTTTTTTTTTGCCCTGACCAGCGATTGAACCTGTGCCCTTGGCAGTGAAAGCGCAGAGTCCTAACTACTGAACCAGGGAGTTCCTGGCAAACTTTCTCTATAAAGAGCTAAAGAGAAATATTTTGTGATTTGTAGGCCATACAGTCTCTGTTACAACTACTTGACTTTGCTTAAAAGCAGTCATAGATAATACATTAATAAATGAGCTATATTCCAATAAATCTTTATTTACAAAAACAGGCAGTGGACTATATTCGACCCATGGGCTATAGTTTAGAGCTTTGCACAAAATGGTATAAACCAGTGGTTAGGAAGTTAGGAATATTAGACTAGACTAAAACTTACCTTTTCTGCTATGTCCCTATTCCCTACCTGTGTTCTACTTATTGCTCTCTCTTGTGCCACTGAGCACTTTTGCTATCCTGCCTCCTGATTCTCATTGCCACTAGATTCATCTGTGCAAATAAAACCCTAGTCCTGATTTTATGTGTGTGTGTGTGTGTGTGTGTGTGTGTGTGTGTGTGTGTGTATCCCATGAATTCTGCTAAGTCTGAAGAATAATCTTGGGCCAAAATGTTCTTATTCTGAAATGTCCTTTAGCATTTTCAGAATAATATAATATTTGAGATCTCCTTGAACCACAAATGTGGGATATTGATTTTTGTCATGCCATTAGACCATGTGAAATATGCAATTCTACTAACAGACTTATTTCCTTAGGTTAAATTTTACTTAGTAAACTTAAAGTATCTTTAGAAAAACTTTTCCATGTACTCCTTTTCTCTCTCTTTTAAAATGATCTAGAATACATCTTTGAGGAAACCTCAAGTAGGTGTATTTGAGTCTTTGTATGTACAAGTGGATGATACATTCACCAGAAAAGATTGCGATCTTAGCCGAGGATGATCACTTTCTTTGTGGCCCACAACTTAATGACCAAGTGACTTAAGTCTATACCTAGTGACATTTGATGATTTTCTTCAAAACATATCCTGTCACCAGATTGGTGTACAAGATTTACACAGTGTTGTACGCCTTTGTTACAATTTTGAACACTCTAAAAGATGTCAGCATTCTTTTTTTAAAATATTAACTTCTCTATAAAATAACTTAAAGTAGGCAGCAAAATACAAAATCTTTTTAGTACTTCCCATTCATAACCATTTCCTCACTGTAGAAACTTTTAAGTTTTATGTCTAAAATAAATCTTTTGTTACAATATTTATAGTATGCTTGACCTTAGACCTTAATTTGGAAAGGCTTAACTTTTAACTCTGCTTTGAAATGGGAAAAATATTTGTTAGCCTTAGTGTAGTGTTTTGTTAAGCTTATTCTTTAGAATACCAGTTCCATAGGATGTCACATAGACATTTGGTATAACAAATGTTATACAAAAAAGGATTTTGTGGCTAAATGTTTGGAAGTGGGGCAGGGTTAAACAGATTTAAACAGGGCTTTTAACTGCAGGACTTTTCAGCACCTTTAGCATGCAATGCGTGTGTGTGAATCTCTACAGGGCAGGTGGGGGGGAGGAATGAATGCAGTAGGCAGTGTTTACCAAACTCATTTGACTTCTTAATTCCCAGTTTTGCAGAGAACCTGTAGAATATGCTTCACGAATATCATGTTAGTGTATTTCTTTGAAAATCAACAGTTCATTAAAGTGGTACTTTTTATCTCACCCATCTACTCCCTCATGATATCTCTGGTTTGTTTTCAGTCTCCCCCAGGCTCTTGAGAAAAGCTGCAAGGGTGAAAACGCGGACAGTGGTTCTGACCCCTACATACAGTGGAGAAGCGGATGCGCTCCTGCCTTCTCTGAGAACAGAGGTGTGGACCTGGGGGAAAGGGAAGGAAGGACAGCTGGGGCATGGTGATGTTCTGCCTAGGTGAGTGCTGCCAGTGTTTACTGTTAGAAATTAGCTTAAACAAATAACCTCTCTCCTGGTGAAGGTCTCCAAATCTCATTTCCTCATAGAGGAAATCTGGTTTCTTCTAGCTCTAGATTATTATACACCATTAACTCTGATGAAAAACAAAACAAATACCTCCCACCCCCAATCAGTCTTAGTCTTGAATTTGTTTCTAGTAATAAAGGACTTAAGTATCTATGGTATATCTTTCCATCTCTTCTTTGATGTATATTCATCTTAGAATACAGAAAGGGGTGTTTGGGAGAAGATTGTATTTCATTGGAACACGTGAATGGTTCAAATTTTTAACTTATAAAAAACAACCAACAATTTTTTTTTTACCTGAAAGAGGTCTATCTGCTGCTGCCAGAATAACTGTAACCACAGTAATAAACCATGTCTATTCATGTACGTCACGGAAAAACTGTTTTGTTTAAGAGAAACTCTTATGATATTAACAATAGATATTTGTGAAAGTGTGTAAATAGAATGATTATCTAAAATAGCCAGTTAATATAAATGTCTCTTTTATTCCTAGCAGAGTGAAAGCAACTAATGTGTTAAAAAAATGACAACTCCCCTCTTTGGTTGTATTTCATTGTCCTAAGTATATTCTCTGCCATATGAATCATTCAGTTGTTTTATGATTCTTAACAGATTCTGAACTATGGTGGTTAATTAGTGATTAATAGACAAAGATTAGGTTGAAACCATTCAGAATTATTTATATTTAGGAGTAGATTGAACATATATCCAGTATTTTTATTTTAATGTTTTCTTTTGAAATATTTACTTCTACTTGAAAGCACTTACTCCGTAATTTGAGAAAGGCCATGATTCTTGCTGAGAATACTTCTTACTTGGAATTTGTATGTGTCTGTGTATGTTTTTCTTTAAGGCTTCAACCATTGTGTGTAAAATGTCTGGATGGTAAAGAAGTAATCCATCTGGAGGCAGGTGGTTACCATTCTCTTGCACTTACTGCGAAATCCCAGGTAGGAGACAAACTATTAAAAGCTGATCTTAATTTCATGGAAGGCCAACCTGATGAGATTGGACCATCATTTATTGAGTATATGCTGTGTGTCAGGCAATAATCCTGTATCTCATTTGATCTTTTCAGTGTTTTACATTGCATTGTATTATTTCCATTTTACAGGTGAGGAAAGGGAGGTTTAGAGAAATTATGTAACTTGGCTAAAGTCACACATGTGACTGTAGACTTTGGATTCAACATTGGCCTACTTGACAAAGAAGCTTTCTATAACGTGCTCTTATGGAAAAATAGAACTGAGTTTTCTAGGGTATTGGTGAATTTCTGTTTTCTGATGAAGAAAATCCATAAGTAAGACACTAAGAAACCAAAACGCATTTCTCTCTTAAAATTGTGGGACCTGAAAGTGACCTCCAGAATCATTTAAAACCATGCCCATTAGCAGAAACCCTCCTAAGGAAAGTAGTTTTTCAAACTTATTCTTAAATATATTCATATAATGATTCTTCATCAGTCCCTTTATCTTTTTAAGAAAAGTCAATAAAAGATTCTAAAACCTTTAAGTGCTTTATTTTAACTATCACATAGGATAGCCAAAGAGCTATTATAGCTCATATAAATATAAATATTAGGAAAGAAAAGGATAATTTTATTATTATTAACATGATGAATCATCAAAAAGGCTTAAAAATAAGAAATTAGGAAGGTGGCGAGTTACAAAATAAGCATAAAGATTGCTAGCTTTCTTTTATACATAAGGTAAAGCAGAAAGCATACTTGGGGGAAAAAGAAGCTGTTCACAATTACAACAAAAGTATTAAGGAAATAGGAACATTGTTAACAGGAAAAGTGTAGAGCCCACATGACACAAATTCAAGAACTCTTCTAAGTTATAAAAGAAAATAGGAGTAAAGAGAGAAATTTTATTATTATTAGTTTCTGAATTTTTGAATTTTATTTCATTTTTTTTTTTATACAGCAGGTTCTTATTAGTCATCCATTTTATACATATCAGTGTATACATGTCAATCCCAATCACCCAATTCAGCACACCACCATACCCACCCCACCACGGTTTTCCCCCGCTTGGTGTCCATATGTTTGTTCATCTGAGTCTCAACTTCTGCCCTGCAAACCGGTTCATCTGTATCATTTTTCTAGGTTCCACATACATGCGTTAATATACGATATTTGTTTTTCTCTTTCTGACTTACTTCACTCTGTATGACAGTCTCTAGATCCATCCACGTCTCAACAAATGACTCAGTTTTGTTCCTTTTTATGGCTAATATTCCACTGTATATATGTACCACAACTTCTTCATCCATTCGTCTGTCGATGGGCATTTAGGTTGCTTCCATGTAAACAGTGCTGCAGTGAACATTGGGGTGCATGTGTCTTTTTGAATTCTGGTTTTCTCTGGGTATATGCCCAGTAGTGGGATTGCTGGGTCGTATGGTAATTCTATTTTTAGTTTTGTAAGGAACCTCCATACTGTTCTCCATAGTGGCTGTATCAATTTACATTCCCACCAACAGTGCAAGAGGGTTACCATTTCTCCACACTCCCTCCAGCATTTGTTGTTTGTAGATTTTCTGATGATGCCCATTCTAACTGGTGTGAGGTGATACCCCGTAGTTTTGATTTGCATTTCTCTAATAGTTATGTTGAGCAGCTTTTCATGTGCTTCTTGGCCATCTGTATGTCTTCTTTGGAGAAATATCTATTTAGGTCTTCTGCCATTTTTGGATTGGCTTGTTTGTTTCTTTAGTACTGAGCTGCATGAGCTGTTTATATATTTTGGAGATTAATCCTTTGTCTGTTGATTTGTTTGCGAATATTTTCTCCCATTCTGAGGGTTGTCTTTTCGTCTTGTTTATGGATTCTTTTGCTGTGCAAGAGCTTTTAAGTTTCATTAGGTCCCATTTGTCTATTTTTCTTTTTATTTCCATTACTCTAGGAGGTGGGTCAAAAAAGATCTTGCTGTGATTTATGTCAAAGGGTGTTCTTCGGGGCTTCCCTGGTGGCGCAGTGGTTGAGAGTCTGCCTGCCGATGCAGGGGACACGGGTTCATGCCCCGGTCTGGGAATCTCCCACATGGCGCAGAACGGCTAGGCCCGTGAGCCATGGCCGCTGAGCCTGTGCGTCCGGAGCCTGTGCTCCGCAACGGGAGAGGCCACAACCGTGAGAGGCCCGCGTACCGCAAAAAAAAAAAAAAAAAGAGTGTTCTTCCTATGTTTTCCTCAAAGAGTTTTGTAGTGTCCGGTCTTACATTTAGGTCTCGAATCCATTTTGAGTTTATTTTTGTGTATGGTATTAGGGAGTGTTCTAATTTCATTCTTTTATATGTAGCTGTCCAGTTTTCCCAGCACCACTTATTGAAGAGACTGTTCTTTCTCCATTGTATATCTTTGCCTCCTTCGTCAAAGATTAATTGACCATAGGTGCGTGGGTTTATCTCTGGGTTTTCTATCTTGTTCCATTGATCTGTATTTCTGTTTTTGTGCTAGTACCATATTGTCTTGATTACTGTAGCTTTGTATAGTATAGTTTGAAGTCAGGGAGTCTGATTCCTCCAGCTCCGTTTTTTTCCCTCAAGACTGCTTTGGCTATTCGGGGTCTTTTGTGTCTCCATACAAATTTTGAGATGATTTGCTCCTGTTCTGTAAAAAATGCCATTGGTAATTTGATAGCAATTGCATTGAATCTGTAGATTGCTTTGGGTAGTATAGTCATTTTCACAGTATTGATTATTCCAATCCAAGAACATGGTATATCTCTCCATCTGTTGGTATCATCTTTAATTTCTTTCATCAGTGTCTTATAGTTTTCTGCATACAGGTCTTTTGTCTCCCTAGGTAGGTTTATTCCTAGGTATTTTATTCTTTTTGTTGCAATGGTAAATGGGAATGTTTCCTAAATTTCTCTTTCAGGTTTTTCATCATTAGTATATAGGAATGCAAGAGATTTCTGTGCATTAATTTTGTATCCTAAAACTTTACCGAATTCATTGATTAGCTCTAGTAGTTTTCTGGTGGCATCTTCAGGATTCTCTATGTATAGTATCATGTCATCTGCAAACAGTGACAGTTTTACTTCTTCTTTTCCAATTTGTATCCTTTTATTTCTTTTTCTTCTTTGATTGCCATGGCTAGGACTTCCAAAACTATGTTGAATAACAGTGGCGAGAGTGGACATCCTTGTCTTGTTCCTGATCTTAGGGGAAATGCTCTCAGTTTTTCACCATTGAGAATGATGTTTGCTGTGGGTTTGTCGTATATGGCCTCTATTATGTTGAGGTAGGTTCCCACTATGCCCACTTTCTGGAGAGTTTTTTTCATAAATGGGTGTTGAATTTTGTCAAAAGCTTTTTCGGCATCTATTGAAATGATCATATGGTTTTTCTTCTTGAGTTTGTTAATATGCTGTATCACATTGATGGATTTGCTTATATTGAAGAATCCTTGCATCCCTGGGATAAATCCCACTTGATCGTGGTGTATAATCCTTTTAACGTGTTGTTGGACTCTGTTTGCTAGTATTTTGTTGAGGATATTTTCATCTTTATTCATCAGTGATATTGGTCTGTAATTTTCTTGTTTTGTAGTATCTTTGTCTGGTTTTGGTATCGGGGTGATAGTGGCCTCATACAATGAGTTTGGAAGTGTTCCTTCCTCTGCAATTTTTTGGAGAGTTTGAGAAGGATGGGTGTTAGCTCTTCTCTAAATGTTTGATAGAATTCACCTGGGAAGCCATCTGGTCCTGGACTTCTGTTTGTTGGAAGATTTTTAATCACAGTTTCAGTTTCATTACTTGTGATTGATCTGTTCATATTTTCTCTTTCTTCCTGGTTCAGCCTTGGAAGGTTATATCTTTCTAAGATTTTGTCCATTTCTTGCAGGTTGTCCATTTTATTGGCATAGAGTTGTTTGCAGTAGTCTCTTAGGATGCTTTGTATTTCTGCGGTGTCTGTTGTAACTTCTCCTTTTTCATTTCTAATTTTATTGATTTGAGTCCTCTCCCTCTTTTTCTTGATGAGTCTGGCTAACGGTTTATCAATTTTGTTTATCTTCTCAAAGAAACAGCTTTTAGTTTTATTGACCTTGGCTATTGTTTTCTTTGTTTCTATTTCATTTATTTCTGCTCTGATCTTTATGATTTCTTTCCTTTTGCTAACTTTGGGTTTTGTTTGTTCTTGTTTCTCTAGTTCCTTTAGGAGTAAGTTTAGATTGTTTATTTGAGATTTTTCTTGTTTCTTAAGGTAGGCTTGTATAGCTATAAACTTCCCTCTTAGAACTGCTTTTGCTGCATCCCATAGGTTTTGAATCGTCATGTTTTCATTGTCATGTGTCTCTAGGTATGTTCTGATTTCCTCTTTGATATCTTCAGTGACCTCTTGGTTATTTAGTAATGTATTGTTTAGCCTCCATGTGTTTGTGTTTTTTACGTTTTTCCCCCTGTAATTCATTTCTAATCTCATAGCATGGTGGTCAGAAAAGATGCTTGCTGTGATTTCAGTTTTCTTAAATTTACTGAGGCTTGATCTGTGACCCAAGATGTGATCTATCCTGGAGAATGTTCCATGTGCACTTCATGAGAAAGTGTAATCTGCAGTTTTTGGATGGAATGTCCTATAAATATCAATTAAATCTATCTGGTCTATTGTGTCATTTAAAGCTTGTGTTTCCTTATTAATTTTATGTTTGGATGATCTGTGCATTAGGTTAAGTGAGGTGTTAAAGTCCCGCACTATTTTTGTGTTACTGTCGATTTTCTCTTTTATAGCTGTTAGCAGTTGCCTTATGTATTGAGGTGCTCCTATGTTGGGTGCATATATATTTATAATTGTTATATCTTCTTCTTGGATTGATCCCCTGTTCATTATGTAGTGTCCTTCCTTGTCTCTTGTAACATTCTTTATTTTAAAGTCTATTTTATCTGATATGAGTATTGTTACTCCAGCTTTCTTTTGATTTCCATTTGCATGGAATATCTTTTTCCATCCCCTCACTTTCAGTCTGAATGTGTCCCTAGGTCTGAAGTGGGTCTCTTGTAGACAGCATATATATGGGTCTTGTTTTTGTATCCATTCAGCAAGCCTGTGTCTTTTGGTTGGAGCATTTAATCCATTCACGTTTAGGGTAATTATCCCTATGTATGTTCCTATGACCATTTTCTTAATTGCTTTGGGTTTGTTTTTGTAGGTCCTTTTCTTCTCTTGTGTTTCCCACTTAGAGAAGTTCCTTTAGCATTTGTTGTAGAGCTGGTGTGGTGGTGCTGAATTCTCTTAGCTTTTGCTTGTCTGTAAAGTTTTTGATTTCTCCATCGAATCTGAATGAGATCGTTGCCAGGTAGAGTCATCTTGGTTGTAGCTTCTTCCCTTTCATCACTTTCAGTATATCATGCCACTCCCTTCTGGCTTGTAGAGTTTCTGCTGAGAAATCAGCTGTTCATCTTATTGGAGTTCCCTTGTATGTTATTTGTTGTTTTTCCCTTGCTGCTTTTAATAATTTTTCTTTGTCTTTAATTTTTGCCAATTTGATTACTATGTGTCTAGGCGTGTTTTTCCTTGGGTTTATCCTGTATGGGACTCTGCACTTCCTGGACTTGGGTGGCTATTTCCTTTCCCATGATAGGGAAGTTTTCAGCTATAATCTCTTCAAATATTTTCTCTGGTCCTTTGTCTCTCTCTTCTCCTTCTAGGACCCCTATAATGCAAATGTTGTTGCGTTTAATGTTGTCCCAGAGGCCTCTTAGGCTCTCTTCATTTCTTTTCATTCTTTTTTCTTTATTCTGTTTGCAGCAGTGAATTCCACCAGTCTGTCTTCCAGGTCACTTATCTGTTCTTCTGCCTCAGTTATTCTGCTATTGATTCCTTCTAGTGTAGTTTTCATTTCAGTTATTGTATTTTTCATCTCTGTTTGTTTGTTGTTGATTCTTCTAGGTCTTTGTTAAATATTTCTTGCATCTTCTCGATCTTTGCCTCCATTCTTTTTCCGAGGTCCTGAATCATCTTCACTATCATTATTCTGAATTCTTTTTCTGGAAGGTTGCCTATCTCCACTTCATTTAGTTGTTTTTCTGGGTGTTTATCTTGTTCCTTCATCTGGTACATAGCCCTCTGCCTTTTCAACTTGTCTATCTTTCTGTGAATGTGGTTTTTGTTCCACAGGCTGCAGGATTGTCGTCAAGAAATTTTATTTTTAGATGAGAAGAATCAACATTGCAAAAATGCCATTTCTCCTAGATTATTAAATCAGTAGAGTGTAAATTCTGTACAATCCCCAAATATTCCAATAGAATATTTACAACTTAATAAAATGATTCCCAAAATTATTCTAGGAGAAAAAACATAGGAGTTGCCACATAAATTCTGAAAAAGAACAGAAAGGAAGAGTAAGAATTAGCCTTATAAAATATATTATAAAACTACAAACAGATTATTATAACAGAAATATACCTGTAGAATTGAAATAGACCCAAGTGTATATGAGAATTTAGTCTATGATAAAAAGTGGGCATTTCAAATCAGTTGGAAAAACAAGACTGAGTGTTCAGTAAGTAGTGTTAGAACCACTGGCTTCTTTTTTGCAGAAGAAAATTAAGATAACTTTACATATTCTAATTCCAGATGGAGTAAAGATGTAGATTTTAAGAAATAAAACCTTACAGGTGTAAGAACACAGTTAGGTGATTTTTTTTTCAGTAATCTTAGGAGTAGAAAAAGACATGACATCAAAACCAGAAATTAGAAAGTGAAGGTGATACGTTTGTCTCTGTAATAATTCAGCAGTCCCATACAGCATAAACCAAAACACAAACCAAAAAAACCCCATAAACTAAATTAAGATACATAACATACGGGAAAAAAAATTTGTAACATATATGACTGTGTTATTACCTGGTCCATAAAGAAAAATTGTGAAAGGACATTTGTATGTCATTCATAGAAGAAAAAATAGAAATGGGCAGCAAGAAATGAAAAGGTGGTCAACTACTCAGTAAGCAGATTTAAATTAAAACAAAATTTTCTCACCTATCATGTTAGCAAGGATTGCATTTAGTACTAAGTGTTGGTGAGAGTGTGGGGAAAAGGTACACACAGTGCTGGTGGGAATGGAATGTACACTGGACTTTGCTGGAAGACAGTTTGTCAGTATGTATCAAAAATCAGAATGTGTGTTCATTGACCCAGAGTTCTTTGCCTAGGAACTTATCCTAAGGAAATATATACACTAATATATATATCCAAGGATTTTAAATGTAATTTTTATATTAAGTAATTGGAAAGAAATTATTAATAAATGTACTTACTTCATTAGATAATTGATTAAACTATACCCACAGTGGAGTTTTATGTAGTTATTATAAATGATATTGTAGCTCTGTACTTGTTGACCTAGAAAAATGTCAGTGCAGAGCATTACATAAAAAACATCAGGTCACAAAACAGCATTGATAGTAGAGTCCCATTTTGTATATTCATTATATCTAGTAGATATTAAAATTTCTGAAATTATACTGATATATGTATATGTTCCTAAAACAAGGTAGTATCAGTAGTTATCTCTAAGTGGTTGATTCATCAGTGGTTTTCACTTCCTTTTTATTTCTTCGTACTGTCACAGTCTTGTACAGTGATCATGAATTGCTTTTATAATCAGAATAAACAAAACCATTTTCATTAAACATAGCCATTGCAATCTGGTTGTTTTTTGTCTGTAGTGGAGCATAGGTATTTGTGTGTCTCCTACAGCAGCTCTTCACGTATAAAAAGGCTCTCTAGTCATTCCATAGTACTCCTATCCACAGAGTAAAAAATCATGATTACTTTTTCTTCATGGTACTTACCTTTTTTAAAAAAAATCACTTTCTTTGTAAGAGGCAGTATAGGATAGTTCCTGGGATTAAATCCTGGCCCTGCTGCTTACAAATTTGTGACCTCCCTGGGCCAATTTCCTTATTAAAAAAAGGGTTCTTGTGATAATGAAACATTAATTAATACACAGAAAGTATATTCAGAACAACGCCTGGCAGGTAATAACCCCCCCCAAAATATTAGTTACTGTTATTATTAATCCTTGGACTGTGTCTTAACTATGTACTCTATCTCCCCATTATCTCAGTCTTGTTTTAAAATGAATTTTCTTAATATTAGTTATTCTAAAGAGTGGAAAGCTAGTATAAGTAATCTGTGTGTAACTGTTGGTATATATATGTTATTATAAAAGTTCAGAATTGACATGGAAACTCAGAGTCACATCTCTTACCTACTTTCCTGTTGTTTTCTAATAGGTTTACTCGTGGGGTAGCAATACCTTTGGTCAACTTGGGCATTCCGATTTTCCAACAACAGTTCCTCGTCTTGTAAAGGTACTTTAGTGAATTTGATAACTTTTATAGCAACTTATTCCAGAATTCTAAGTTAGAACACTTTATATTTCTCCATTTCTTGTTTTATAAAATTAGGAGAATTGTATACTTGTAACCTAAGTTTGTTATGATGTACATTAAAAAAAAAAGTGAAGCCACTTGTTTTCAGGCTAAATGTTTCCTTTTTTTGATGTGTTAGTGTATATTTCTTTTCTTCTTGGCTTCATTGAGCATTCATAGTTTTTTTTTTTTAAGTAAAAATGAACAAGTTCATTCTTTTAAATCGAATGTTTCTAGCACTGTGTTATTGACTTTTGAGCTTTATACTACCAAATAATGCCTACTCTGACTTCTCACCTAAGTTTGACTTTTAAGTGTGACTTTTGTATAACATTATTTGATGGTTTGTTCTGTTTTGTTTGTTTTGTTTTTACATACATAGTAGTAAAACCTTTTTTAACCCTTTTAATTTTCTATAGGGAAGCTAAAAGCATAGATAATTTCTTCACTGCTGTGTGAATTGGTTTTAGTTTATGTAATGCTATTCAGAGATTGGTAACTTCTAGTCCCTTTGATGCAGTTTTAGAGGACTGTTTCTCAACCTTTTTTTCTGCCACAACGTCCTGCAGAAATACAAAATTCATCAATAGTATTGACTCCTTATATAAGATTTGTTTGTTTTGGGGGGTGTTGTTGGCAGGGAGTAGGCATGCTGATAGCCTGGTAGGCTAACAGAATGGAATGTGGAGCTCATGTATTCATAGTTTGATTCTGATATCTCCCCTATCCCAACACATGCTCTCTCCACTGAGAGTAATAGAGACTAAAAAAGTATAGTTACTTCAGTTTCAGGAACATCATTCACATATAAGCTATAGTTAATACATATTCTGCTGATTCACGTATTCAGTGTACACTATGCGTCCATCACTGTATAAGACCTTTACATGCTGCCTTTCCTTCCAGTGAACTTAATTTTACTGGGAAGAAAAGACTTAAATAAAACATTAGGGGACAGTTGTTAATTCTAGCTCCAATCTTAAATGTTTTCAGCATAAAACATTTTAGTGGTAAGCTATTCAATTTCTGATATTTTATCACAAATAAAAATATGGTAACTCACTGTTCCTTGTTTTCTGTTATTTGAATAAAGTAGAATATGCATCTATTCATACTAAAGAAACTTTTGTAATATAGCATGGAGACACTGGAAATATAATTTTTACTTAAAATTTTAGAGTCAGACAAGAGAGAATAGAATTTGTTATAAGGTTTTAGTTTTGTTACCCTTTAACTGTGTGTATGAAAATACAACATCATTATTTTGGGGTTTTTTTGGGGGGAGGGGTGAGAAAAACATTTTGAAGTCATTTTAATTAATATGTGAATTAAAGTCAAGGCAGAGTGAGATCTGAATTAGTTTTGATTAGAGACTAAGAAGACTACTCTTTCCTTCTCCAAAAATTTTAATTCATTCTTTGCAAAACCAACAGGAAGTCAGTTATTTGGGTAGCCTGAATTTGAGAAAATAATGTCATGCTGGAAGAGGATAACTATAAAGTAGTGGAGACGTGTGTGTGCACGCTCACACACACACACACACACACACACACATTCACCTAATCACCTAGGATTTGAACCCTATCTAGACACAGGGAATCTAACAGATTAGAAGTTTTTTGCTTATTCTTATACGAGTCATGGCTGAAGCTGGGTCTGCAGGCTGGGACAGTAGTTTTCATTAGCAGAACACTTCCTTCAAATGAAACCTTATGCAGAATCCCCTACATAAAACAGATAACTGTGGAACTATTTTAGTTGAAGGATGGAGGTGGGTTGGGGGCAAAACCCTGGCACCTGCCTTTCCATGGTGGCTCCTGAGTCACTGTGTGGAATCCTAAGGTTTGAAAACCATTGATTTAAGGCAGTGGTTCTCAAACTTTGGCATACATCAGAATCACCTGGAGAGCTTGTCAAAGCAGGTTGCCCGGTCGGACCCCCCAGTAGCAATGTGGCCTGAGTGTACATTTCTCACATGTTCCTAGATGATTGCTGCTGCTGCTGCAAAGACTACTCGTTGAGCGCCACTGGTCTAGGGGTTCCATGTAGATGGGCTTCTAAGGGGTCCTGCCTTTTTCAACATCCTGGGACACAGTGAAATCACATCAGAGAGATAGTGAGTTCCAAGTGGGAAAACAGCTTTAGCACCCATGGGTTTAGTTGTCCAGGATGGAATTTAGCCTTGTTAGATTTTCTTTTCACCTTGATTTTTGTGCACATAGCAGAATATGTATGGACAAAGGTGTGTCCTAGCTGTCAGAATAGGGCTCTAGAAGTTTCTGGGCCTTTGTTGTACAAGCTGAGTCTGTGGCAACTTCCAAAAATAACAGTGAAAAAATCAAATGTATGGTTTTATCTTTTTAAATTTCAGTTTTTTATAAAACAATCCAGTTCTAAATTTACAGGCTGAACAAGGGTTCCTTCTCACTCCTGCATTTGTTCTGCAGTTAATCGGGTACATTGCTGGGTGAGTTTTGCCATCTAGAGATGTGACTGACTTTGTACTCCACCTGTTCAAGTAACTTAACATTCCATTTCCCGTGGATTTGGAGTTCCATCAGATTCCTTCATCTTGGACAATGTCCTCCTGTTGTTGCAGGTGAACAGTGAAAATGGAGTCTGGAGTGTAGCTGCAGGCCAGGATTATTCCCTGTTTTTAGTGGATACCGAAGACTTCCAGCCTGGATTATGTTACAGTGGCCGGCAGGACCCGACAGAAGGTGACAACCTTCCAGAGAATCACAGTGGTACTAAGACTCCAATACTTCTCTCCTGTAGTAAGGTGAACAGGAATTGGATCCTAAGGCCCACATTCTATAACACATGAGAAGTCTTTTGTTTCTGTTGCTTTTGTATGGTATGCCTGTTATTAAGTGTCTCTGACTAATGTATTTATAATTGCAAACCAGCTTGCCATCCCCCTTCTCTCCTTATCTCCTTTTCCTGCCTTATTTCTTTCCACAGTGCGTATCATCATCCCACACACTATATCGCTTACTTATTTTGTCTATTGTCTGTCCTCCCTTTTACTGTAAGATTCATAAGAGTAGGGGTTTTAGGCTCTCTCATTTACTGTTGGATCCTCATAGTAAATATTCTATATTTGTTGAATGAACACCCTCACATAGGGATATTAAAATACATATTTCACAGCGAAGTCTTCTGACTGTGTTCATGGAGTCCTCAGAGATGAATCAGAATAGAAATTGAATAGATGAATTTTTAACTGTAAGTGGGAAGTAAAAATTGCAGGGGCCTGAGGTGGGCTCATGGCAGACCTGACAGGCCACAAACAGTGCTCTGTTTCCCATCACTTCTCCTCTTTTCTTAGCTTTTCATTTTGTTTACTACTGTTTCCTCATTTTTCCTTCATTGATCTGAATTTCTTTGCTTTCCTACTTCTTACCTCTTTTTCATAAACATAAAACCATTGGTCTGTTTCTGGTTTTCTTTTTCCCCACTTCAGTAACTCACACCCTCAAAGTGATACACTGCAAGGAAATTAACCCTCAAAGCTAGTACATTCTGGATTTTTTATTCTTACTGACTAATATGTCCTATGGATTGTTTTTTATCCTTGGTGTTTGTTTTTATGACTAAATATGTAAGCTCTGAATGTATATAGGGGTGAGATCTTTCTTGCTAAAGGTAACACTGGCCAAGATTTGGTTCTTGACCTATATTAGACTGTTATTCCAGACATACTAATTGCCTCTCTGTAGTTCTTGACCCTGACTCCACATTCTTCATGAAAGATTCCACAGTCCAGATAAAGGATGAAATAGGCTGATGAAAGAGATGAGACTCAATATGTGTCTTTAGTTACCATGGGCTGTTAATAGTCTATTGGCCTGCAGCTTGGTTGCCTACTTTAATAGGGATATGTGACAAAAGGCATCAAAAGTTTTTATTCAGTGGTGTCATGAATAAATGACAAAATCCCCTTTTAAAGAAAACCCCTTTCTGTTGTACTTTTAAAAGATAGCTCCTAGATCGTTGATATTTTGACATACAGCATAGAGATCCTCTCTGCTCTCATCTATTTCATGCAAAAAGGGGTCCTGAGGCATGTGTCTGTATCATTTGGATCTTTGTATATTTAGAGGTTCTGTGTTTCTAACCACATGTAAAATGAAATAAAAGGTATTGTGGGAATAAATAATAGTATAGATGTATATAGTTATATATAGATCATGCTATAGGTATATAACAACAATGTACTGGTAAACCAGCCCAAAAAATCAAAATAAAACCAAAAGCTCTGATTTATAGTGTTTTCCAATTTTTTCTGGTAATTTCCCTATTGCCACTTTCAAACTACTAACAATTTAATAAGCAACTTGCTGCAGAATTCCTGCATTGGCTCTCACCAGCTGATATCAGCCAACTTCAGTGCCCAAATTGCTACTAATAAATTATATTTTATCTTTAATCTTTTTCTTTTCCTGTTTTAGCTTGGATATATAAGCAGAGTGACAGCAGGAAAAGACAGCTATCTAGCCTTGGTGGACAAAAACATTATGGGATATATTGCCAGTCTCCATGAGTTGGCTACTACAGAAAGACAGTTCTATTCAAAACTAAGTGATATCAAGTCTCAGATTCTGAGGCCTCTTCTCAGTTTAGGTAAGTAGAACCTCCCCCCTCCCCTCTTTCCCCCACTCAATTATCAGGACTGTTGTTTTATCTGTTTTTTCTATATCACAAATAAAGAAAACTTTTTGTTTGAGTTGTACTCTTCTCCTTTCTTTCCAGTCTCTTCTTTTGTGCACAGGTAGTCAACAACTTACAAACTATTTCCACTTTGCCAATAGCCCAGCTGCCCCTATCCTTCCACCCCCAGAGCTCCTTTCACTTATAGAAGTAGAAAAATGGAGCTTTCAGAAGATTCATGGCAGAGAGGCAGAAAAACTTTGGGAAAGTTGATGCTAGGAGTCAGACTTCTAAACAACACTTCTAGCCCCTCTAGTCCTAAGATACCTTACGTTATATGCTACCCAAATTTTTCATTTTCTTTGTTCTGGTTCTTAGAATTTTATCAAGTAGAACTTCATTTGGATTTACAAGTAGTCTCTAAAAATGTGGATAACTGTAAGAGTGTTAAGGGTCTTACCCAACATTAGCAGGAATTGATTAAATCCAGTCCCTTTTCTTAGCTGTAATCAGTTACAAGAGAGATTGAAGGTAAGGAGACAATATGGGGAAAATAGATTACAATAGTCCTAGATGGGATGCTACTGTCCAGATATACTAGGGTATAGCATATAGACCCCTCTTGGGGTATCGAGGAGGTTAGAAAGGAATGCAAAATGGAGATGGGGGTGGGCTGTTAAAGGTTAACTTCCCGTAGTTCAAAAATTTTTCAGGGTTTGGCCCTACACTCAGAAGATGGACAGGATGTTTTTTTTTCTCTTTCTTTCTCCTGAACTCCTTGACCCCCTGTGTGGACACAGAATTCAGACCAATACTGTAGTACTTAAATTCTTCCTTGTTCGTACGTCATTTTTCCACTTTAAGGTGACGTTGGCTTGTGTAGGTCAGCCCATTATTTTTAATGGGAAAACGTCTACTTTTCTTTTTTTTTCTTTTTATTTTTTATTGGAGTATAGTTGCTTTTACTTATTTATTTATTTTTTAATTGGAGTATAGTTGCTTTTCTATTTTTCAAACACCTAACTTACAGTCTTTCCAAACTCAATCCCTTTGTAAGTTGGGGACTATCTGCATTTGTTTTTGTTTTTAGTATGTTTTGCTTTTTTAAATGTTGTAGAGTTCCTGTTCTATAAATTCCCCTCCAGTGGGTGGGCTCAACACCCCAGGACTTTGGCAAAGGATATGGAAGCAATCCAAGCTGGAAGCTTCCTGGATTGCTCTGAAAGGAAAGTGAAACTTGCCCTTTTCCTGTTCTGATTCCTGATTTCTTTGTTGGTTTTAGCTGGTCTGCTCATCAGCCTCACTGGTTGGAGAAAAGTCCTCCAAATTGGGAGCTTTGGACTGGGAAAAAGCAATAATCTCCTGATGCCCTCTGTAAAGTTAAGAGTGACCAAGGCAGTCTGATTTTTGGATTGCTTTGTCTGCAGTGAAGGGTTGGGCTTGTCCAAGGGACAGGTAGAGCAGAAGTCAGTACAAAAGTTGAAAATGTTAACCAAGCTATAGCTATAGAAGTGAGTTTAATTCCTGGCTGTCACTAACCAGTTTTGTGAAATTAGATAATTCACTTCCTTTCTCTTGGCCTTAGATGACTTATCTTCAAAATGAGAGGAGAATTGGATTAGCACAGTGGTTCTCAAATTTGGCTGGTCTTCAGAATTACTGGAAGGCACTTTTTAAAAAAAATATATCCATCGGGGGATCCTAACTTTGGCCTACTGAGTCAGAATCTGTAGGGTCCTGTGAATGTTTTTAACATGTTCCTCAAATGACTGGCTACCGTGATCTCTGAATTTGCCTTTTTTTTTTTTTTAAACACTGATTATTTAGGCTCCATAGTTGAGAGTACATCTCAGCATGTTAAGTATTTTTAGAAGAGGGAAATTCGTAATCTTGGTCATAAAAAAGTGTTCAGATAATGAATCTTTCGGTTATGTTATCATCATCATCATCATTTTGTTCCAGAAAACTTGGGCACTGCAAGTACAGTCCAGCTGTTGCAGGAGGTGGCAAGCCGGTTCAGCAAGCTGTGTTACCTAATTGGTCAACATGGAACCTCACTGAGCAGCTTCCTTCAGGGGATAAAGGAAGCCAGGAGTTTGGTCATCCTGAAGCATGCAAGCCTCTTCTTGGATAGTTACACAGAGCAAGTATCCAGTCCTGTGTCATGTTGAGTCTCTGCAGGGTTATTCTGCCAAGGAGAACAGTCCCTTAATCAAAAGAGACTAGATTAGGGAGAGTGCTATAATATAAGGTAATAGAAATTGCAAAGCAGCGTTTTAATCTTAAGACAACTATAGTTCTGCATTGCTAAAATTTTAGTTTGCTCTAAGAGGGGAAAAAGATTTCAATATAATGCATTCTCAAATTTCCTTCTGTATTCTAGCAGAATGATTGACAGTGTACTTAGTTTACAAAAAAGTATTATAATAAATATGGTTCTTTGGAGAACAATTTTGTTTCCTGAAGTAAATTGTACTAAAATTGGAGGAAATAGGTAACTAAGCAATTATTTTAAGACCAACTGTTGATTGTAAATATGGAGCTCTTCCAGTGCCTGCTTTTCACTGTTGTGTACATGGAGAGTTTAAAGACCAAACTACCTTTAATAATTTTTTTTTTTTTTTTTTTTTTTTTGTGGTACGCGGGCCTCTCACTGTTGTGGCCTCTCCCGTTGCGGAGCACAGGCTCCAGACGCGCAGGCTCAGCGGCCATGGCTCACGGGCCCAGCTGCTCCGCGGCATGTGGGATCTTCCCAGACCAGGGCACAAACCCGTGTCCCCTGCATCGGCAGGCGGACTCTCAACCACTGCGCCACCAGGGAAGCCCCAAACTACCTTTAAAATAACGATATTTTTGTAATAAAACCTAAGATAGTGATCCAAGTTTCTTTTCATGTTTTTCAAGTAAAATATCCCAACTGTATTTGAAATTTTAAGTATTTCTCACTTTTTCTTATGTAAGGCATAATTTAAGTGTTATTTTAATGTATATTAGGTCCTGCTGTTGGTCTGAAGTGTAGATTTTAAAGTCACCCATAATCCTACCACCAGAAATAACCATTGTTAATAATCTTAGTGTATCTCCTTTCAGACTTAAGGCATATATGTGCAGATAGATGTATGTGATTTTAGGTCTAAGCAAAATTAAATATATTTGAAGCTATGGTCTGGGAGGAAATACCCTGATTAGAGTCTTTTAAGTCATCATATTTCAGATATAAAAAAAGTAGCATAATATGATACGAATTTACTTTTTGAAACTAGATTTTTTTGTGTGTGAAAGTTTCAGCTTTTACTAGTATTTATTTTTCTTTTTTGACTTGTACAGATCTCATAATGTATTTCTTCTTTTTCTGCTCTGATACATCAGGACTTATGCTTGGAAATGCTTTTATTTTGATACCTTGGGCTTTTTTTTTTAGTGTAATAATGTATTCATATAGATCAGGCAAGTAAAAAAACTTGATTTGTTTATGAATTTTTAAAATTATTATTATTTTTTAGAAGACGTTGGGGGTAGGAGTTTATTAATTAATTAATTAATTTTTGCTGTGTTGGGTCTTCGTTTCTGTGCGAGGGCTTTCTCTAGTTGTGGCAAGCGGAGGCCACTCTTCATCGCGGTGCGCGGGCCTCTCACTATCGCGGCCTCTCTTGTTGCGGAGCACAGGCTCCAGACGTTCAGGCTCAGTAGTTGTGGCTTATGGGCCTAGTTGCTCCGCGGCATGTGGGATCCTCCCAGATCAGGGCTCGAACCCGTGTCCCCTGCAGTAGCAGGCAGATTCTCAACCACTGTGCCACCAGGGAAGCGCAAATTATTTTTAATTGTGGTAAAATAACACATAACATAAAATTTACCACTGTAACCATTTTTAAGTGTTCAGTACCTTGGGCTGGTTTTAGTAGGAATTTGCCTTCTCTCTCAAAGTCAATTGATTCCATTTACCGGCCCAGGAGTGTGAAAGAAATGTACATGGTGCAAAGCAGTATTTCAAGACTTATTCTTTAACTGTACATCAATACTTAACCAACATTTTCTAACCCTTTTTCACTTAAGCTCTTTTAACATATTTTCTTACCTTCTCTATTGTTTATTTCTGAAGACTTAATTGGGAAACCTAAAGAGAAGATTAGAGAAAATTTTTATTAAAAATCCAACAATTTTAGTCATCTTTTCTCATGTTTGTTAAGTTACCAAAGTAAAATCTACCAAGTAAATTCTCACATCTTCTGCATAACTTTAGGCGTTTAAAAAAAATTCTTATTAACATCTTTACTGAAATGGCTTTTTTCTCCTGACTGTTGTGATCATGTAACCTGCCCTTCTCTTCACTCCTTTACAGTTCATGAATGTTAGCATCACAAAAGTTCTGAAACTCGCTGATGAGATTCCAAGAAGTATCTATTCCAGATGCATGTTCAAAAACTGAAGAGCAAATTTACTTTTTAACACTAATATACATGTGTTTTCTTTTTTGTTCAAGGTATTGCACATCTATTACAAATTTCCTGGTTATGGGAGGATTCCAGCTTCTTGCTAAGCCTGCCATGTAAGCAAATACATACTTTACAGTTATTATTCTAACAACCAAAGATCATGTTTTATAGCATTCTGTGTTTTTGAGTGCCCAGGAAAAGCTTTGACTTGGTCCTTGTGCCAAACAAATCAAAATGTAGACTTTCACTAAATCTTATAAAAGATAGGTGTCATTAGCTCCTTATTATCATTGGAAGTAGCATGGTATTGAAAAAGCCACAAGATCTGGGTCCTTCTTTACTGCTACCACTGATTATCCCCAAGACTTTGGACAGCTCTCCTCACCAAATTGAGCCTAACTTTTTTTCTCTGAAAAATGGGAATGTTCTCTCCCCAGTTGTGAGGAACAAATATTTATGTGATAGTACAGAGAAAAGTTCAAAGTGTTGCACAAATGGAAAGTTTTCGCATTTAGTCTCTGGGTAAGTAATAAATATAAAAGCCCCTTGCATGAGCCAGCCATTCTGAACTGTGTAGTTTCTCAACAAGTGTTGACCTAGCAAGAAAGACAGGTTTAAAAAATCAGTTATATTTTAATAGTAAACATTTCAAATATATACTCACAACCAAGATTGAAGTTTAAACCCAGATGTCAGTGTTTTGCCATGTTTGCTTTTGATCTTATATCCTAATAGAAAGAATAGTAATGACTGTGTCTCATTTCTGGTTTTAAAGGGAATGCTTTTAATATTTCACCATTCAACATGATTGCCTTAGAGTTTTGGTAAATATTATTTATAGGGTTAAACAGCTCCCTTCTAAAACTTAAAGAGCAATTGATTTTTAAAAAATGTTAAATATCCTTGCGTTCCCAAGGTAAATTCAGTGCTCTTTATGTATTAGTTTTTTATACATTTCTGGATTCAATTTGCTAATATTTAAGATGTTTGCATTTATGTGAATATGATGTTTTCTTTCTCTTCTGAACTTGCCCAGTTTTGGTAAGAGGATTGTACTAGTAATTATAAAATGAGTTAGGGAGTTTCCTCTCTTTTTCTATCGAAGTACAGATGAGGATTATCTGTACTTTGAAGATTTGGTAGAAATCATCTGTTAAAAAGCATGGTGTTCAAGGGAGCATTTACTGTAGGGAGTTTTTAAGCTACTATTTGTTTTTTTTAATGAATAGGTCTGTTCAAGTCTTTATTTCTTCTTTCAGCTTCAATTGTTTATACTTTTCTGGAAAATTGTTTCAAATTTATTGGTATAATATTTTTATCATTGTCTTAAGATGTGTTCACCTCTATAATTTGTTGTAGCTCCTATTTTTCATCCCTATTATTATTTATTTGAGCCTTTTATCTTTTTATCTTGGTCAGTCTTGTCAGCAGTTTACCCTTTTTTGTTACTCTTTTCAAAGATTAAGCTGTAATTAATCCTTTCCTTTCTTTGTTTTCTGTTTCACTAATTTCTGTTTTTTATTTCCTTCTACTTCATGTTCACCTGTTCATGTCTTCCAACTTCATGAGTTTAGCATTTAGTTCATTAATTTTTCAATCTTTTAATTTTCTAAAGTGCTCATCTAAGGCTATAAATTTCCCTCTAAGTGTTGCTTTAGCTGTATGTAAAAAGTTTTGATCCATTTTGTTTTTGTAGTCATTCAGTTCTAAATATTTCTCTGCTTTCCATCATGATTTGACTCATGTCACGTGCTCATTCATTTCCAAAATATAGGGGTTTAGCCTTTATTTTTTTAATGACAGGTCAAAGAGTGTTATATTTTAAACTTATGTAGTAATTTTTAAATCCTTGATCTTGCTATTTTGTTTAATATTAATATTATGACACCGCTTTTTATTCTTTTACTTTTTAGCCCTTCTGTAATGTAACCTTCCTCTAGTATTTCAGAGTCGAGTTCGCAAGGGTTGACCTGATTCCTTGTTAGAGCAGCTAAAGCAAATGACATAAGTGAAAGCCTCTTGCGAGAACCTGGACAAGTGGAAAGCAATTAATGAACTCTGGGTGACTCTGAGCTATGGAAGCAGATATTAAGTTTGGATTTGGGCAGCATTTCCTAAACAGTGGTTCATGAACCCCAGGGTTTTACATAGTTAAAGGCAGTAATGACATTTTTTTAACTTCTATTTACAAAATCAGTAATTTAAGTTACTTTAAGGTATTCATTTAAAAAGAGAACACTTTGAGAATCTCTAGAGTATAGCTATTGAGCCCATGGGCAGTTAGTGAATCTGCCTAAGCTTTCATCACTTAGCTGGTTTATCACTTAGCCATTCACCTCAGGCTAGCCTGGTGGTTTGATCATCAGATATATATATTTTTAATATTGTGGTAAAATATACATAGCATTTATCATTTTAACCATTCCTAATTGTATGGTTCTGTGGCATCAAGCACATTCAGATGTTGTGTAAGCCACTGTCTCTACACAAAACTTATCATCCCCAATAAAAATTCTGCACCCATTAAACGGAGACTCCCCCCACCCCAGCCCCTGGTAACCTCTACTCCCTGTCTCTATGAATTTGCCTGCTCTAGCTACCATATAAGTGGAATCATAGTAGTTGTCCTTCTGTATCTGGCTTACTTCCCTAAGTATAATGTTTTCAAGGTCCATCCATGTGGTAGCATATATCAAAATTTCATTTCATTATACGTCTGAATAATATTCCATTGTATGTATAGACCACATTTTGATTATCCATTCATCTGTCAATGGACACTTGGGTGGTTTTTACCTTTAATATATTTATTTTTCGAGTAACAAGTGCAAACTTAGCCATGTAAGGAAAGAGCAATATTGCCACTATTGGATTCAAAGCTCCCAAGAGAAGATAAGCTAAACAGAGTAGTTCAGGTTTTCTGAGAGCGTACTAGGGCCCCTTTTGGGAAAGTCTACAGGCAAGAACTTGAGTGAGTCCAGAAAGGTAATAGGGATTTACAAGTGTTGGAACATTTCTGGTCTAGTACTGGGCGTCCAGAAGAAATGTGGTCAGAGGGAGTATGTGTTCACCATGTACCACCTCCATCTCTCAGGAGCAGGTCAAAGCAGAATATTTCTGTAGGATTAAATAAGTTTCCCCAGCTGATCTCAGCAATAGGATGTGGTGGAGGAAGTAGGAACATCCAACAGGCCAATATAAACAAAAATCTGGGCCATGTTCCTCGGGGCACGCTCTCTTAATTGCATTATAAAACAGTCCACTTTGTGCCGTTGAACTTATGGGTTCCTGGAAATTATTACATATTTTTCCATCTTTCTAAGATAATATTTTATAATTTCTGAGTTAAACATCTCTTTATTCCATAGTTCTCTAAGGGATTATAAAATTATTCATTTTTGCTTTATAGTCTTGTGTGACATTGTTTTGTTTGAAGCCTTGTAGCTGAGAATTGTAGTGTAGTGCTTGTAAAGCAGTCAGGGTGGTACCTGGCACAGAATTATTGTTCATTAAGTGGCAGATAATGAGTATTACTCTGTTCCACCGACTCTTACTACTTTACAGATCTTTTAAGTGTTTTAGTCTGGTGAGCATAGTCTCAATGGGTTACTAATCAGCCTTAAAATTTGCAGTAAAATTTTAATTATGAACTTATATATAATTGAATATAAAAACTAAATGTTGGCTTCAGTTTGAATGCTTTTGACAATGTCAACATTAAAATCTGCACATGTAATTTGCTTTACTGTTTCCTCTTAATTGTAGTATTGGTATCTACAGCTTTTTGTTACTGTCCTGTAATAAACTCTTATTAGATGATAAACAATTTAAAAAAAAAAAGAAATTAGAAGTATTTTAATATTCCACGCCAATTCTGTTAGAGCAAAGAGCTTTGTTTTTTCCTCCAGTATTTCTGTGTAGCACAACTAATTAGAGCAGTTAGTCTTGCCATTTATTGCTGTAACTTCTGGCTTGGAAATTAATAGGTAAATGTGTCAGCTGGTCTCCAATTATTCCCTGAAACTGTAGGATGTATGATTCATTTCCTAGAACTTCAGGCACAAGCCTGTGATTAACCATCTCTATTACAGAGTTACTATTGCTACCATTTGCTACTTTTTATACCCCCAAATCCCATTTTATAGGCAGGGAAATTCTTTTAATTACATCTGGTTTATTTCATTGTATTAATCTTCTGGTACTTTCTTTCATAGCACCTAAAAATGTACATTTTGAAAAAGGTAGTATCAAGTGAAATATGTCTACTCAATATCATGCATGTCGTCAGTACCAAAATGATTAACTGAACCCCTGTTTTTCTCTACCTTCAGTGATTTCCTAAATAAAAACCAGGAACTATTGCAAGACTTATCAGAAGTGAATGATGAAAACACCCAATTGATGGAAATATTGAATACCTTGTTTTTCTTGCCAATCAGACGACTTCATAATTATGCCAAAGTTTTGCTAAAGCTTGCTACTTGTTT
This sequence comes from Tursiops truncatus, assembly GCF_011762595.2. Lineage (NCBI taxonomy): Eukaryota > Metazoa > Chordata > Mammalia > Artiodactyla > Delphinidae > Tursiops > Tursiops truncatus. The sequence continues at coordinate 33,718,170 of NC_047040.1, forward strand.
TGAAGTGGTAAGCTCTCATGTATACCTCCTTTGGACACTTGGGAAGTCAAGGATCATAGTTTGTTTGTTTGTTTGTTTGTTTGAATTATGCTACCCCAAGATCTGGAACTACACTAATTTAATATTTATAATGTGTCTAAATTTATTTTTCTTCAGGGAAATGAAAGCAGAAAGTATGACTGTAGGTATATCTAGTGTTCTTTGCTGTAGATTCAGTTTCCTCTCAGGACCTTAACAAGATTAATTTTATTCATTTTATGAAAGTCTAAAGTTGAGACCCAGTTGTGCTACTCATTCAATAGTTGTCCAAGTTTGAGTACATACTGAGTACAATTACACAGAACTGTTTAAAACCCTGGCTTCCTATATAATGACTCACACTTGTACGGCAGTGGCATCAGCACCTAGCCTGGACTCATGATAGACTTATGCCAGGTATTTGGGTCACCTTGGCATATGCTATGAGAAATCACAGTGTTACAGGATTTTCTCAAATGTTAATGAGTTCACTTTCTGTATTAAATTAGTTAGGTGGAGTCCTAGAAAATTAGCACTGCTCTAGGATATGGGTATATGTTAAAGCTGGTCCTAAGGCAGTCACCTTTGAAATTGTACTGAAACGTGTTGTTTTATTTTTCCATTCTGAAGGACTCTAGAGAAACCATAATGATTCTAGTGTTTCTTATAGTTCAGGATTTTTCAAATCTTGGAATCTATCTCCTTCTCTGGACAGATATTGTCTCCAGAGTGATCTAGGAATTGATGTGGCCTTTCTACGTTTGATCCTACTGTGGTCTTGTGGGTCTGTTCTTTTGTCTGGTTTCAGTGTTACCCCAAACTGATCTAATTTCAGCTATGAAGGTTTGAGCTACACAAATATCCCAATGAGATACAGATTTCACTCAGTATGTCCTTAATTAATCAAAAATCAGCTAGATCAGCTTGGAATTGTTCAGAGTCTGATACTGTACTATTTCCAGTCTGAAGAGTCCTGATTCTGTGTAAAAAATCCATGCTCTTTTAGTTTGGAATTAAAGGCCCTTCACAGTCTGATACTCTCTTTTGTTTCTAGCCTTATAGTCTACCCTGTGTCCTACATGTTAGTTCAGATTCCCTGGATATAGTTCTCATATGCTTTATATTTCCTCTATCCTCATTATGGGAAACCTTCAAGGCTTGAGTCAAAAATCTTTTTCTCATGAAAATGAAGCCCTCTCTGACCATACTCCACTCCTTTCCCTGCCCATCTCTTATTCCCTTCTCTGTGTTTTGCTAGTACTTTTTGTCCCCATTATTTTCTTATCACATTATGTCATTGATCCTCAGCCAGGGTTGGGGATCAAAATCGTCTGTATTTTTCAAAACACGTGGCTATGTTCCATCACTGCGAATTGTTATTTAATAAGTGTAAGGTATAGCTGAGACATTATATGTGTATAAAATTATTTAAATAAAAATAATACCTAATATTTATTAAATGCACTCCATGTGCCATGTACTGTTCTAAGCATGTTATATATATTCATTTAATCCCCACATCGACTCTGTGAAATAGATACTATTACTATCATCCCCCTTTTTCAGATGAGAGAATTGAGGCATAGCTGAGAATTGGTAGAGCTAGAATTCATATCAGAGCATTCTGGCTCCAGAGTCTCTTCCTTTGACTATTTTACTATATTGTCTCTTCCAATAACCTATTAACAAAACCAATGTATTATTCTGGTATGTTATATGTTTTTCTGTCTTCTCTGCCTAGTTATAAGCTCCCAGAAGACAAAGATTGTGCCTTACTTATTTTTTTATCCCTAGCATTCAACAGAATATTCCATATGTAGTAGATACCATTAAATGTTCCTTAAATGAATGGAAAAAATGGATATGAATGACTGAGAACTGTGGAATGTAAAGTAATTACAAATGTGAGGAATCATCTTTTCATCTTACCTTCTCCTCACTCTCCACAAGACACTGCAATTATACCCTATCCCGTGGTTGATTCTCAAAGCTTGGTCACAGACACCTGGGGGTTCTAGAGACCCTTTCAGGAGATGGCAGGATCAAACTGTTTTCAGGACAGTACTAAGACATTTGCTGATTACACTGTGTTGTCGTTTGCACTGATGGTGCAGAGATAAAGATGGGTCAAACTGCTGGCTCCTTAGCATGAATCAAGGCAGTGGCACCAAACTATACTCAGTCATTGTGTTCTTTGCTGGCATGTACTTGCAGTTAAAAAAAAAAATAAACAAACAAAAAATTGCCAATTTCACTTAAAAAACATTCTTGGTAAAGCAGTAAAAATTATTCTTTTTAACATCAACCACTGAGTATACATCTTTAAAAAAAAAAAAGAGAGATATAATTGACATATAACATTTTATTAGTTTCAGGTATACAACATAGTGATTCAATATATGTACATATTATGAAATGACCACAGTAAGTCTAGTTAAATTTATCACCACACACAGAAATACAACATCTTTTTAATATTCTGCATGATGAAATGGGGAGTACACAGAAAGCAGCTCTGCTGCATCCCAAAGTATGAATGTTTTTCAAGGAAAAGCACAAGATTGAGATTGTTTGAGTTGAAAGCTACCTTTTTCTTTTAAATGTGGAATGGTTCACGAATTTGCACGTCATCCTTGCTCAAGGGCCATGCTAATCTTCTGCTTATCGTTCCAATTTTAGTATATGTGCTGCTGAAGCAGCACTTTTTTTTTTTTTTTAACTTGAAAGAACAATTGACAGATAAACTGTGGTTATTCAGACTTGGGTATTTGACAGATACTTTCTCAAAAAAGGGGGTTAAATGAACCTGTCACTTCAAGGAGAACAACTGACAGTATTTGTTGCCAATGATAAAAATCTGAATTTTTAAGCAAAAATTAAAATGTGGAAAACGTGTGTATCACTACAAGCTTGGCATTTTTCCAATATTTAAAGACTTTCTGATGAGATTGGTGACGATTTAATGTGCTTTTTGATACAATAAAATGTATCAACATTTGGAAGATCTGCATAATTCACTGAACCAGTATTTTTCAAATGTCCAATTCACACGTTATAAAATCATGCATAGGTTTTAAAAAAAAATCTATTCAAAATGTAGGATAGACCAGAGAATTTTAATGTAACAGGATACAAAGAGTTTGATGTAGTTTCAGATTCCACATTTTAGCTACTCTTTAAGAAACTACCACTTAACAAGTTTTGGTATAGTTTCAAAGGAGAATATCCACAATTATATGAAATGGCTATTAAAATCCTCCTCCCTTTTCCGACTAAATATCTTTAAAAAGCAAGATTTTCTTCATTTATTTCAAATAAAGAATCTTAACAGATTAAATGCAGTGGCAGATATGAAAATCCAGCTGTCATCTTTTAAGTCAGATAATAAAGAGATTGGAAAAGATGTAGAACAATGCCACTTTCCTCATGAAACATTTTTTTGTTTTGGAAATTTTAGTTATTTTTCATTAAAAATGTTATTGTATTTGAAGTGAGTTAATAAAGATATAAAGTTTTTTAAACTTTATTCTCTGATATGGTAAATATCAGGAGATAATAACCCACAAAAGCAAAACAGAGAGATCCCGAGACCAAAACCCCTGAGAATTCCTGGCCTATCCTGAGTTCTCTGCTGCTCTCCTCACTGATAACTGTCAGTGTATATTTCTTTTCCCCTTGAGTTCTTCCCCTATTTCATAGTACCTGTATGTGGTAGGATTTTCTGGAACCAGTCTTCTTTTTCCTCAGCTCCCTTTAGTGTACCATATCTGTTCTTAGGCTGGCTTCCCTCCCTAAACTATTACTACATATCTAAACCACACTGAGTCTACAAATTCTGGACAATTGTTTTATATTCTTTTTTCCCTCCTTAATTATTGGCCTCTAGACATCTCCAGAATACCAGAAACTGCAGGATTCCAGTTCTTGTTATGAGTCTCTTGCTCTCCATCTCGGCAGGAAAAGGAAGGAAGCAGAATACACACTGGGTTTCTGGAAGACCTTTCCTGGAAAAATGACGGTAAACCGTGCCAACTGTTGATATCCCGGCAAACAGCAGGCTTATCCGTAACAGCTGCCATAATTTTCTCGGTTTCTCACTTATTTATGGTAATAATGCTTTAATGACCCCTTTTCTAAGGGCAACTAAGACCACAGCAGTGGGGGCTTTACATATCAACACCTTCCCTCCTGGCTAGGAATCCTCTCTGAATATGCCTCTCCCTCTTTTGTTTGTTCCTATCTTTTTATTTTCCTTTGAGCACTGATTTTGTGAAATGTTTGGATCCCGTCTGAATTTAGAGCTGTGACCAACAAATTCTCCTTAATGTCATTTGTATCGTTTTCATCTTCTCTTTGCAGAAAATAATTTTGATACTTCAATTTTGTATTTGTTTTTAATACCAGGATTCCTTGAGGAAGCCAGAGCGTCGACTGCTGTGTGAGAGCAGTAACCGGGCCCTGTCTCTGCAGCATGCTGGGAGGTTTTCTGTGAATTGGTTCATTCTCTTTAATGATGCCCTAGTCCATGCCCAGGTATGCTGGATTCCTAACCTTAAAAGAGGCCCTGGAAGGTGCAGTACTATGAGTATTTAATTAATCATAGTATCAGTTTATTTTACAAACTATTGTGATTTTACTGAAACTCTTGAGTAAAAGAGACTGTTTAGCTTGCTTTTGTGGTACCGGCCAGATTTCAGGGAGCTTTTTTAGTTTCTAACTTGAAAATGAGTGTCAGCCATCTGAAGGGGTCCTTGCAGCAGACATGGCGAGACCATTGGGGTTAGTTATGTTATGGGGACTATGTGGCTGAGGTGGACTTAACCATTTGAAAGGGGTTCTGCAGCAGCGACCCCAGGGCCCACATGGGCTTTCTCAGATGTGTCTCCATGTTCTTTGTTTCAGTTCTCCACACACCATGTTTTCCCTTTGGCCACACTGTGGGCAGAGCCACTTTCTGAAGAAGCTGGTGGTGTGTAAGTGTCCCCCCAACCTCATTCCCTTCCTCTGTTACTTAGCCAGTTTGTTTCCTTAGACATGAATAAAATGGGAAGGCTCAGGAGGCCTCCCCATTCTGCACAAGAAGGCTTACCCTCCCAGTACGTAGGTAGTAAGTGCCCTGCTGTGAAGAGCATGACAAATCATGACAAGTGGTGGAAGGGCTTCTCCATTGTTCTCATCCCCATAGTTTAACCCAGAGAAATAACTGTGTCCTTTTCCCACCGTGGAAACCACACCCAGAACATTGAATATATTTAAATTTAATTGACTTCTGATCCCTTTGAAATAAACAAGTTGCTTTTCATATTTGAGGATGGATGCTGTAATGACAGGTTGTCATACTTACTGATCTTTATCCTTGTGAACGTTTTAGGAATGGCCTAAAGATAACTACACCCGAGGAGCAGTTCACTCTCATTTCATCAACGCCCCAGGAAAAGGTTAGTCCATCATGGTATTTTCCTTCCATCTTTGGCCTGGCTCTTTCTGTCTCTTATGGTGGTAAGAAAGGAATAAAAACTGTTCTTGCTTGCCTAATGATCCATAATGATGTCTGATAAATCTTCATTAAACCAAGACTGTAGAATTTTGTTGTTGCTGTTCTTTATTTTATTTTATTATACAGCAGGTTCTTATTAGTTATCTATTTTATACATATTGGTGTATACGTATCAGTCCAAGTCTCCCAATTCCTCACACCACCACCACCACTTTCCCCCCTTGGTGTCCATACGTTTGTTCTCTACATCTGTGTCTCTATTTCTGCCTTGCAAACCGGTTCATCTGTACCATTTTTCTAGATTCCACATATACGCATTTATATATGATATTTGTTTTTCTCTTTCTGACTTATTTCACTCTGTATGATGGTCTGAGTCCATCCGCATCTCTACAAATGACCCAATTACTTTCCTTTTTATGGCTGAGTAATATTCCATTGTATATATGTACCAAATCTTCTTTATCCATTCGTCTGTCGATGGGCATTTACGTTGCTTCCAAGTACTGGCTATTGTAAATAGTGCTGCAATGAACATTGGGGTGCGTGTGTCTTTTTTTTTTTTTTTTTTTTTTTTTTTTGCGGTACGTGGGCCCCTCACAGCCGTGGCCTCTCCCGTTGAGGAGCACAGGCTCCGGACGCACAGGCCCAGCGGCCACGGCCCATGGGCCCAGCCGCTCTGCGGCATGCGGGATCCTCCCCGACCGGGGCACAAACCCGCGTCCCCTGCATCGGCAGGCGGACTCCCAACCACTGCGCCACCAGGGAAGCCCCCCATGTGTCTTTTTGAATTATGGTTTTCTCTGGGTATATGCCCAGTAGTGTGATTGCTGGGTCATACAGTAATTCTATTTTTAGTTTTGTAAGCAACCTCCATACTGTTCTCCATAGTGGCTGTATCAATTTACATTCCCAGCAACAGTGCAGGAGGGTTCCCTCTCCAGCATTTGTTTGTAGATTTTCTGATGATGCCCATTCTAACTGGTGTGAGGTGATACCTCATTGTAGTTTTGATTTGCATTTCTATTTTGGAGATGAATCCTTTGTCCATTGATTCATTTGCAAATATTTTCTCCCATTCTGAGGGTTGTCTTTTCGTCTTGTTTATAGTTTCCTTTGCTTTGCAAAAGCTTTTAAGTTTCATTAGGTCCCATTTGTTTATTTTTGTTTTTATTTCCATTACTCTAGGAGGTGGGTCAAAAAAGATCTTGCTGTGATTTATGTTAAAGAGTGTTCTTCCTATGTTTTCCTCTAAGAGTTTTATAGTGTCTGGTCTTACGCTTAGGTCTTTAATCCATTTAGAGTTTAGTTTTGTGTATGGTGTTAGAGAGTGTTCTAAGTTCATTCCTTGGCATGTAGCTGTCCAGTTTTCCCAGCACCACTTATTGAAGAGACTGTCTTTTCCCTGTTGTATGTCCTTGCCTCCTTTGTCATAGATTAGTTGACCATAGGTGTGTGGGTTTATCTCTGGGCTTTCTATCCTGTTCCATTGATCTATATTTCTGTTTTTGTGCAAGTACCATTTTGTCTTGATTACTGTAGCTCTGTAGCATAATTTGAAGTCGGGGAGCCTGATTCCTCCAACTCCATTTTTCTTTCTCAAGATTGCTTTGGCTATTCCAGGTCTTTTGGGTCTCCATACAAATTTAAAATTTTTTTGTTCTAATTCTATAAAAAATGCCATTGGTAATTTGATAGTGATTGCATTGAATCTGTAGATTGCTTTGGGTAGTACAGTCATTTTCACAGTATTGATTCTTCCAATCCAAGACCATGGTATATCTCTCCATCTGTTTGTGTCATCTTTGATTTCTTTCATCAATGTCTTATAGTTTTCTGAGTACAGGTCTTTTACCTCCTTAGGTAGGTTTATTCCTAGGTATTTCATTCTTTTTGTTGCAGTGGTGAATGGGATTGTTGCCTTAATTTCTCTTTCTGATCTTTCGTTGTTAGTGTATAGGAATACAAAAGATTTCTGTGCTTAATTTTGTATCCTGCCACTTTACCAGAGTCATTGATTAGCTCTAGTAGTTTTCTGGTGACATCTTCAGGATTCTCTATGTATGGTATCATGTCATCTGTAAACAGTGACAGTTTTACTTCTTCTTTTTCCAGTTTATATTCCTTTTATTTCTTTTTCTTCTCTGCTGTGGCTAGGACTTCCAAAACTATGCTGAATAAGAGTGGTGAGAGTGGACATCCTTGTCTTCTTCCTGATCTTAGAGGAAATGCTTTCAGGTTTTCAGCATTGAGAATGATGTTTGCTGTGAGTTTGTCTTATATGGCCTTTATTATGTTGAGGTAGGTTCCCTCCTTGCCCACTTTCTGGATAGTTTTTATCATAAATGCGTGTTGAATTTTGTCAAAAGCTTTTTCTGAATCTATTGAGATGATCATATGGTTTTTATTCTTCAATATGTTAATATGGTGTATCACATTGATTGGTTTGCATACATTGAAGAATCCTTGCACCCTGGGATAAATCCCACTTGATCATGGTGTGTGGTCCTTTTAACGTGTTATTGGATTCTGTCTGCTAGTATTTTGTTGAGGATTTTTGCATCTATATTCATCAGTGATATTCATCTGTAATTTTCTTTTTTTGTAATATCTTTGTCTGGTTTTGGTATCAGGGTGATGGTGGCCTTGTAGAATGAGTTTGGAAGTGTTCCTTCCTCTACAATTTTTTGTAAGAGTTTGAGAAGGATGGGTTTTAGGTCTTCTCTAAATGTTTGATAGAATTCACCTGTGAAGCCATCTGGTCCTGGACTTTTGTTTGTTGAAAGATTTTTAATCACAGTTTCAATTTCATTACTTGTGATTGGTCTGTTCATATTTTCTGTTTCTTCCTTGTTCAGTCTTGGAAGGCTATACCTTTCTAAGAATTTGTCCATTTCTTCCATGTTGTCCATTTTACAGGCATAAAGTTGCTTGTAGTAGTATCTTATGATGCTTTGTACTTTTGCGGTGTCTGTTGTAACTTCTCCTTTTTCATTTCTAATTTTATTGATTTGAGTGCTCTCCGTCTTTTTCTTGCTGAGTCTGGCTAATGGTTTATCAATTTTGTTTATCTTCTCAAAGACCCAGCTTTTAGCTTTATTGATCTTTGCTATTGTTTTCTTTGTTTCTGTTTCATTTATTTGTGCTGTGACCTTTATGATTTCTTTCCTTCTACCTAACTTTGGGTTTTGTTTGTTCTTCTTTCTCTAGTTCCTTTAGGTGTAAGGTTAGATTTTTTTTTTTGCAATTCAAATTTTTTTACTTAAAGTTATTATAAAATATTGGTTATATTCCCTGTGCTATACAACATATACTTGTAGTTTATTTATTTTATATGTAGTAGCTTGTACCTCTTAATCCCCTACCCTTACCTTGCCACTTCCCCCTTCCCTCTCCCCACTGGTAACCACTAGTTTGTTTGGTTAGATTGTTTATTTGAGATTTTTCTTGTTTCTTGAGGTAGAATTGTAATGCTATAAACTTCTCTCTTAGAACTGCTTTTGCTGCATTGCGTAGGTTTTTGATTGTCGTGTTTTCATTGTCATTTGTCTCTAGGTATTTTTTGATTTTCTCTTTGATTTCTTCAGTGATCTCTTGGTTATTTAGTGATGTATTGTTTAGCTTCCATGTGTTTGTGTTTTTTATGTTCTTTTCCTTGTAATTTATTTCTAATCTCATAGCGTTGTGGTCGGAAAAGATGCTATAATTTCAATTTTCTTAAATTTAGCAAGACTTGATTTGTGACCCAAGATGTGATCTATCCTGGAGAACGTTCTGTGTGCACTTGAGAAGAAAGTGTAATCTGCTGTTTGTGGATGGAATGCCCTATAAATATGAATTAAGTCCATCTGGTCTATTTTGTCATTTAAAGCTTGTGTTTCCTTATTAATTTTCTGTCTGGATGATGTGTCCATTGGGGTAAGTGAGGTGTTAAAGTCCCCCACTATTATTGTGTTACTGTCGATTTCCTGTTTTATAGCTGTCTGCATTTGCCTTATGTATTGAGGTGCTCCTATGTTGGGTGCATATATATTTATAATTGTTATATCTTCCTCTTGGGTTGATCCCTTGACCATTATGTAGTGTCTTTCCTTGTCTCTTGTAACAGTCTTTGTTTTAAAGTCTATTTTATCTGATATGAGTATTGCTACTCCAGCTTTCTTTTGATTTCCATTTGCATGGAGTATCTTTTTCCATCCCCTCACTTTCAGTCTATATGTGTCCCTAGGTCTGAAGTGCATCTCTTGTAGACAGCATATACATGAGTCTTGTTTTTGTATCCATTCAGTGAGCCTGTGTCTTTTTGTTGGAGCATTTAATCCATTCACATTTAAGGTATTTATGGATACGTATGTCCCTATTACCATTTTCTTAATTGTTTTGGGTTTGTTTTTGTAGGTCCTTTTTTTAAAAAAATTAATTTATTTAATTTATTTATTTTTGGCTGCATTGGGTCTTTGTTGCTGCGCACAGGCTTTCTGTAGTTTTGGCGAGCGGGGGCTACTCTTCCTTGCGGTGCGCAGGCTTCTCATTGCAGTTGCTTCTCTTGTTGCACAGCATGGGCTCTAGGTGTGTGGGCTTCAGTAGTTGTGGCATGTGGGCTCAGTAGTTGTGGTTCATGGGCTCCAGAACACAGGCCCAGTAGTTGTAGCGCAAGGGCTTAGTTGCTCCGCGACATGTGGCCTCTTTCCAGACCAGGGCTTGAACCTGTGTCCCCTGCATTGGCAGGTGGATTCTTAACCACTGCGCCACCAGGGAAGCCCTGTAGATCCTTTTCTTCTCTTGTGTTTCCCACTTAGAGAAGTTCCTTTAGCATTTGTTGTAGAGCTGGTTTGGTGGTGCTGAATTCTCTTAGCTTTTGTTTGTCTGTAAAGCTTTTGATTTCTCCATCGAATCTGAATGAGATCCTTGCCGGGTAGAGTAATCTTGGTTGTAGCTTCTTCCCTTTCACCACTTTAAATATATCATGCCACTCCCTTCTGGCTTGCAGAGTTTCTGCTGAGAAATCAGCTCTTAAGCTTATGGGAGTTCCCTTGTATGTTATTTGTCATTTTTCCCTTGTGGCTTTTAATTATTTTTCTTTAATTTTTGTCAGTTTGATTACTGTATGTCTCAGCGTGTTTCTTCTTGGGTTTATCCTGCCTGGGACTCTCTGTGCTTCCTGGACTTGGATGGCTATTTCCTTTCCCATATTAGGGAAATTTTTGACTATAATCTCTTCAAATATTTTCTTGGGTACTTTCTCTCTCCTCCTTCTGGGACCCCTATAATGCAAATGTTCGTGTGTTTAATGTTGTCCCAGAGGTCTCTTAGGTTGTCTTCATTTCTTTTCATTCTTTTTTCTTTATTCTGTTCCGTGGCAGTGAATTCCACCATTCTGTCTTCCAGGGCACTTATCCATTCTTCTGCCTCAGTTATTCTGCTAATGATTCCTTGTAGTGTATGTTTCATTTCAGTTATTGTGTTGTTCATCTCTGTTTGTTTGTTCTTTAACTCTTCTAGGTGTTTGTTCTTTAATTCTTCTAGGTCTTTGTTAAACATTTCTTGCAGTCTTCTCGATCTTTGCCTCCATTCTTTTTCCAAGGTCCTGGATCATCCTCACTATCATTGTTCTGAATTCTTTTTCTTGAAGGTTGCCTATCTCCACTTTATTTAGTTGTTTTTCTGGGCTTTTATCTTGTTCCTTCATCTGGTACATAGTCCTCTGCCTTTTCATTTTGTCTGTCTTTCTGTGAATGTGGTTTTTGTTCCACAGGCTGCAAGATTCTAATTCTTCTTGCTTCTCTGTTGTTGTTTTAGTGTAGCAATTTCAGACATAAAGCAGTTTATTTCAAGAGCCAATCAGTATTACTCAATAAAGAGAGTATTAGGAGTCAGAAGTTTTTTCACACCAAGGAAAGCTAGCAGGATTTAAAGCAGTGCTTGACGAGTTGTTGCCTTAAGCTTACTGAAATTTACTTTTTGCTCCTAGACAAAGTGGCTCCGGGCTATAAGCCAAGCTGTAGATCAGGCTTTGAGGGGGATGTCTGATTTTCCACCTTATGGAAGTGGCAGCAGTATTCAGAGGCAGGAACCACCCATTTCACGCAGTGCCAAATATACTTTCTACAAGGATCCTCGCCTAAAGGATGCAACCTATGATGGACGCTGGCTTTCAGGGAAGCCTCATGGCAGGTGAGAATGTTTACAGTTGGATTTATGCCTGGAGTCAGGATGGTAGTCTAAGTACTGCAAAAGTACTGATTATCAGAAACATTAATTGACATGTATTATTCTTTACTTATGCATTCCAGAGGGGTTTTGAAGTGGCCAGATGGAAAGATCTATTCTGGCATGTTCAGGAATGGCTTGGAAGATGGGTAAGAACTTCGTGAACATGAGTGTAAATTCAACTACAGACTTACATTATGTTATTTTGTGTTTAGAGTTATCTTCAAGACAGTTGGTAGAATTTTGTTTTGTGCTTTTGGAAGTGGATTAGGGCTTATAATGGACATGTATGAACATGAAGAGAGCTAGGAATCCAGGGTGCAGCCTTGATTTGTCTAGAATGAATCACTTACCTTGACAGCTGTGTTATCTCAGGTTACACAGCTTCCATCTGTTGACATGGGACTGTGTTTTCTATCTATTTCTTAGTTGTAAAGACTGAAGACCTTGGGTAATGTTGATGTTGAGATTGTTGATATAGAAGTGCCCCCTTTACACAAAGGACATAGAGAAATTTTCCTTTCAGTAGTTTTAATTCATCTTTAATTTCTGTGATCTGTTGAAGGGGAAATCTTCTAAATGATATGGTATCCTAATGGTACTCAAATGACACTATTTTTATATAAACTTATGTTTTCTAACACTGTAAATATATGACAGTGAAGTATTTTGTATCATGTTAGAGAACTGATATATTTTACTATATCAAAAGATTATAATATAAATTGTGTAGGTGATTTTTTTTGTGTGTGATAATATAAATTTTTATGATGTCTTTTAATCTCCATTTAATAGAATTTCAGAATGAGAAGAGACTTGAGCTAATCTGATATACCCCCCTTATTACACAGATGAGGGAGCTGGGTACCTGGATTTACCCAAGGTGATGCAGCTAATTAGTGGTGGAAATAGGCCTAAACCACAGGTTTTCTGTTTTTCATTGGACTTGGGATAAAACACCTAATTGATCTGTGTAGTGGTGTTGATGTCCCACTCGTCTAAGACTTGCCACATAGCTTAGGTAATAGATAACAGCTTAAACCAAGACCCCATTTACCCCTTTCCTCCTCTAGGTATCAACAGATCTTTTCTCTGTTCTTGTTATATTTGCCAGTGTATACACATAAAAGGTGAATATGGCATAATGCATCTTAAGATGTTTTTATTCCCCTTGGCAGGTATGGAGAATACAGAATCCCAAACAAAGCACTGAACAAAGAAGACCATTATGTGGGCCATTGGAAAGAAGGAAAAATGTGTGGTCAAGGAGTCTATAGGTAATAGCATTAGAAATGTTGCTGGACTGGTTGGTGTTGCTTTTTCAAAGAATCATTTAAACCTAAATGTTTGTGTAGCCAGAGTTTCCAAGCAGTAAGTTTTATTTATTCTTCTTATGACTGAAGCTATATAGAGTCTTCTTTAAAAGGTCAACCTCTCATCTATCACAAGATGAAAATATTAGGTTATTATTTAGTTCTTCACAAAACTGTGTAAACCTTGTAAACCATAACTTTCTCATAGAATCTCCTAAATATCTTGCTTGTAAATTTATCTTATATTTACTGCATGACTCTAATATGGACAAAGCCTGTCATTCTTTCAGAGATGACTCATTATTTCATTTTCCCGTAAGGGACTAAATACACATTTTTCCCCATGTTAACACAAAATACTGCCCACAACATCTTCAACTTCTTAGACTCAGTCATTCAAAAATGAGATTTTTATCTCAAGCCAAAACAATCTTGAGAAAGGAAAACGGAGCTGGAGGAATCAGGCTTCTGGACTTCAGACTATACTACAAAGCTGCAGTAGTCAAGACAGTATGGTACTGGCACAAAAACAGAAATATAGATCAATGGTACAGGATAGAAAGCCCAGAGATAAACCCACGCACATATGGTCACCTAATCTATGATAAAGGAGGCAAGAACATACAATGGAGAAAAGACAGCCTCTTCAATAAGTGGTGCTGGGAAAACTGGACAGCTACATGTAAAAGAATGAAATTAGCACACTCCCTAACACCATACACAAACATAAACTCAAAATGGATTAAAGACCTAAATGTAAGGCCAGACACTATAAAACTCTTAGAGGAAAACATAGGCAGAACACTCTATGACATAAATCACAGCAAGATCCTTTTTTCACCCACCTCCTAGAGAAATAGAAATAAAAACAAAAATAAACAAATGGGACCTAATGATACTTAAAAGCTTTTGCACAGCAAAGGAAACTATAAATAAGTCGAAAAGACAACCCTCAGAATGGGAGAAAATATTTGCAAATGAAGCAACTGACAAAGGATTAATCTACAAGCAGCTCATGCAGCTCAATATCAAAAAAACAAACAACCCAATCCAAAAATGGGCAGAAGACCTAAACAGATATTCCTCCAAAGAAGATATACAGATTGCCAACAAACACATGAAAGGATGCTCAAGATCACTAATCATTAGAGAAATGCAAATCAAAACTACAATGAGTTATCACCTCACACCTGTCAGAATGGCCAACATCAAAAAATCTACAAACAATAAATGCTGGAGAGGGTGTGGAGAAAAGGGAACCCTCTTGCACTGTTGGTGGGAATGTAAACTGATAACAGCCACTGTAGAGAACAGTATGGAGGTTCCTCAAAAGACTAAAAATAGAACTACCCTTTGACCCAGCAATCCCACTACTGGGCATATACCCTGAGAAAACCATAATTCAAAAAGAGTCATGTACCAAAATGTTCATTGCAGCTCTATTTACAATAGCCAGGACATGGAAGCAACCTAATCGTCCATCAACACATGAATGGGTAAAGAAGATGTGGCACATATATACAATGGAATATTACTCAGCCATAAAAGAAACGAAATTGAGTTATTTGTAGTGAGGTAGATGGACCTAGAGTCTGTCATACAGAGTGAACTATGTCAGAAAGAGAAAAACAAATACCAAATTCTAACACATACATATGGAATCTAAAAAAAAGGTTCTGAAAAACCTAGGGGTAGGACAAGAGTAAAGACACAGACATAGAGGATGGACTTGAGGACACGGGGAGGGGGAAGGGTAAGCTGGGACGAAGTGAGAGGGTGGCATGGATATATATACACTACCAAATGTAAAATAGATAGCTAGTCGGAAGCAGCTGCATAGCACAGGGAGATCGGCTCAGTGCTTTGTGACCACCTAGAGGGGTGGGATAGGGAGGGTGGGAGGGAGACGCAAGAGGGAGGAGATATGGGGATAGATGTATATGTATAGCTGATTCACTTTGTTGCAAAGCAGAAATTAACATACCATTGTAAGGCAATTATACTCCAATAAAGATGTTTTAAAAAAGAAAAGCCATGAGAAAAAAAAATGAGATTTTTTGATTGGTGGAAAATAGTCATATAAACAAATAATTACAGCTACCAGTGAGACATGAGTATAATTTTGAATTTCCTAAACTTTGTAAAAATGAGCATCAGAACTCAATGTGCTTGTGATCTTTATTCATTCTTTCTAACCACAGTTACGCCTCTGGTGAAGTTTTTGAAGGCTGTTTTCAAGATAACATGCGTCATGGTCATGGTCTCCTGCGAAGTGGAAAGTTGACTTCATCTTCTCCCAGTATGTTCATTGGCCAGTGGGTAATGGATAAGAAAGCCGGATACGGTGTCTTTGATGATATCACTAGGTACAGTATCCTGCTTCTAATCTCACGGTTTAGCGTGAGAGGATAAGGTTCCTCTACTTCTCCAAAAACATGATTTTATGAAGGCTGAGCACCTTAATTTGGCAATACTTCGAACATTTTTAATAAAACAGTTGTCAGGTGTCATTTTATGCATTTGTTTTTGAACCAAACAACAGGTTACTTCCTTACAAGATCAAGATCATTCAAAATTAACATTGGTACCATTTTCCTTAAAGCTTCACACATAAATAGCTTTTAGTGTCTCAAAGAAGCTACCAAATCTTTGTTATACAGAGAGAAACCTTTAATGCAGTCAGTAGGTAACAGGAGTAAAAGGTTAGGAGGGTCAGTGGAAATTCCCTTTGGGGTCATGCAATAGTATCTAAACACCTTTCTGCCTCGGTCTTCCTATCAGGTTAGAGACTTGTAACCATGCCAGCAACCCAGGAATCAAGCTTGGTTAAATTCAATTAACTAAACCTTGGGGAGAAATATAGTTCTTTTGCCTCTGTATTTGGTTTGGCCTGATTTGCTTTTGGACTAAATATATACTCTTCCTCTAATATTATTGTCATAATGTGTGATTTAAAAATTTTTGCTGTTATCACTAAAATCCATAATTATTTAATAGGCAGTTTGTACTAATTTTAATTTTTTTAGTGGAGATTAGTAAGATTTCTTGACATTTGAGTAGGTAAAGAATGAACCTTCTTTTATGATAAATCCCATTTCTTTTAAGTTAGTAAACTTTTGGGTGAGAAAATGTTGTGCATAGGTTTGAGCCTGCCTTTTGAGTGACTCATTTTGATGACATTATTTAGAGTTGAATTCTTGGCATTAATTAAATATTTTAAAGTTATCAAGGAAGTACTGGAAGTATATACAGATCTATGTCTGGTAGACTATAATGTTAAATTCCTGAGAGAACATTGCTCTGAATAGGATATATTTTACAATCACATTGTCCCATGTTTGAGGAGACAGAGTTGACCACTTTGACTAGAGAAATGGAACAGATACCAACCTAGGGGTGATGCTTGGGACCTCCCATGTGATAATTGTTTTTTCCCCACCTCATCTTTATCATCACTGATTTTTTATTTCATTTCTTTTTTTTTCTCCTATTTCTTTGCAGAGGGGAGAAGTACATGGGAATGTGGCAAGATGATGTATGTCAAGGGAATGGTGTGGTAGTTACCCAGTTTGGATTATACTATGAAGGCAACTTCCACCTTAATAAAATGATGGTGAGTGGAATATTTTACATATAGTTACTGTTGACTTTTTGAAACTCCTATGTCCTTAACTTTTTAACTCATCTTTTTATTAGTGTTCTACCTTTCCTAGTACTATTTTTCTTGTCTTAAGATTATGTAAGGCTCTGGGGGATGTGACTGTGGGTATCCTAAGTTACTGTGTGTTTTATGTGTTGTGATTTTTGTTTTGTTTCTTCACATAGGGAAATGGAGTTTTACTTTCTGAAGATGATACTATCTATGAGGGAGAATTTTCAGATGATTGGACCCTGAGTGGAAAGGTTGGAAACTTCTTTCTTTCTCTGATAATCTTTTACTAATTTTTTCCTGACCTTTAAAAAAGCTAACCTATAATAAAATTCACCTGTTTTAAGCGTACATTTCAATGATTTTTAGTAAATACGCAGAGTTGTGCAACCATTACCACCATCCAGTTTGAGATCATTTCCATCACCCAAAAAGATTTCCTTCACCATCTCCTTGCCCATTTGCAGTCACTCCCTGGTTCCACCTCCAGTCCCAGACAACCTCTGATGGACTTTATAACTATAGATTTGCCCTTTCAGGTCCTTTCATATAATTGGAATCATACAACAAGTATTCTCTTCCCTGTGGCTTCTCACATTTAGTATGTTTTTGAGGTTTCTCTATATTGTGGCATGTGCAGTACTTTATTCCTTTTTATTACTGAATAAAAACCACATTTTGTTTATCCCTTCACCAGTTGATGGGCATTGGATTATTTCCAACTTTAGACTGTTTCCAACTTTGGGCTACTATGTATACTGAAGTTGACTGCAACTTCTTTTCTTCTTTTTTTAGTTGAAATATGGTTGATTTACAATATTGTGTTAGTTTCAGGTGTATAGCATAATGACTCAGTATTTTTGCAGATTATACTACATTATAGGTTATTACAAGGTAATGGGTATAATTTCTTGTGCTATACAGTATATCCTTATTGCTTATCTATTTCATATATAGTTGTTTGTATCTGTTAATCCCATACCCCTAATTTGTCCTTATACCATCCACTCCCCTTTGGTAACCACAAGCTTGTTTTCTGTATGTGTGAGTCTGTTTCTCTTCCACTTACATTTAAAACTTCTTGTGTGAACATGTGTTTTCATTTCTCTTGGGTGGATACCTAGGAGTGCAATTGCTGGGTTGTATGGAAAATTGATGTTTAACATATTAAGAAACTGTCAAACTGTTTTCCAAAGTGGCTGCATCACTTTACATTCCCATCATCAGTGTATGAGGATTCTAATTTATTCACATCTTTGGCAGTATTTTTTATTTTCTTTTTTTCCTCTTTGTCATTCTAGTGGGTGTAAAGTGATACGGTTTTATTTGACTTTCCCTAAATGACTAATAGACTCATTATAGAGCATATCTTCATGTACTTACTAGCCATTCATCTGTCTTCTTTGATGAAATATATATTCAGATATTTTGATATTTTAAGAATTTGCTTGTTTATAGTCTTATTGAATTTTAAGGATTTCTTTATATAGGCTGGATATAAGTTCTTTATCAGATACAGGGTTCACAAATATTTTCTTGTAGTTTGTGTCTTGTCTTTTTGTTTTCTTTTTTTTTTTTTGGAATTGTCTTTTTGTTTTCTTAATAGTGCCTTTTGAAGTACTAAAGTTTTTAATTTTAATGAAGTCCAGTTTATGAAAAAAACTTTATGATGAATTATGATTTTGATTTCATATCTAAGAAATCTTTGCCTAACTCAAGGTTACTAAGATTTTCTTCTGTGTTTTCTTTGAAAAGTTTTATAGTTTTAACTCTTATGTTTAGGTCTATGATTCATTTTGAGGTAATTTGTGTATGATGTGAATTAAAAGTCTAAATTGATCTTTTTGCATGTGGGTATCCAATTGCGTCAGCAAGTTTTCCCATTGTATTTTCTTGACACCTTTGTTGAAGTTAATTCACTATAAAATGTGTTTATTTTTGGACTCTGAATTATGTTCCATTGATCTACATGTCTCTCCTTATGCCAGTACCATGCTGTCTTGACTACTATAGGTTTCTAGTAAGTTGTGAAATCAGGAAGTGTAAGTTTTCCAACTTTGTTCTTTTTAATAATAATTGTGGCTATTCTGGATCCTTTGCTTTTCCATATAAATTTTAGGACTGGCTTGTTAAAATCTGCAGAAAGCCTGCTGCGATTTTTATAGGGATTATTTTTACTCTACAGATCAATTTGGGAAGAATTACCATCTTAATCATATTGAATCTTCCAATCCATGATGTGGAGTGTCTCTCCATTTATTTAGATCTTCTTTAATTTCTATCAGCAATGTTTTGTAGTTTTCAATGTGCATCTCTTGCATATCTTTGGTTAAATTTATTCCTAAGCATCCTTTTTGATGCTATTATAGAGAGAATTGTTTGCTTAATTTTATTTTTGGATTGTTCATTGCTATTATATAAAAATACAATTGATTTTTGTATTTTGTTCTTATATCCTGAAACCTTGCTGAATTTATGTATTAGTTCTAGTAGGATTTTTTAAAATGGATTTCTTAGGATTTCCTGCATACAGGATAATGTTGTCTGCAAATAAAGACAGTTTTACTTCTTCTTTTGCCATCTGGAAGGATTCTTTTTTCTTGTCTGACTGCACTGGCTAGACTCTCCAGTAGATGTTGAATAGAAGTGATAAGAGTGGACATCCTTGCCTTTTTCCCTGTTTTAGGGGAAAAGCATTAAATCTTCCACCATCAAGTATAATGTAGCTGAAGATTTTTCATAGATTCATCAGATTGAGATAGTTCCTTTCTATTCCTAGTTTGTTGAGAGTTTTTATTATTAACAGGTTTTAGATTATGTCAAAGGGCTTTTTCTGTGTCTATTGAGATGATTATGTGGTTTTTGTTCTTTATGCTATTAATACAGCATATTATATTGGCTGCTTTTCTGATGTTAAAGCAACCTTATTTTCCTGGGATAAATCATACTTGGTCATGGCATATAATCCTTTTTATATATTGCTAGAATTAATGCTAATATTTTGGTGAAGATTTTTACATTTATATTTATGAGGTATTTATTACATTTATGTTTATAGTTTTTTTTTTCATGATGTTTGTCTTTGGTACTGAGGTAATACTGGCCTCATAGAATGAGTTGGGAAGGGTTCCCTCCTTCTCCATTTTCGGAAAGAATTTGGAAAGCCTTAGTGTTATTATTGCTTCTTCAAATGTTTTAGAGAATTCACCAGTGAAATCATCTTGGCCTGAGCATTACTTGGTGAGAAGATTTTTAATTTCTAATTTAATTTCCTTACTTCTAATTAGTCTATTCAGACTTTTCATTTCTTCTTGAGGCACTTTTGGTAATTTGTTCCTCTTAAGGAATTTTTCTATTTCATCTAAGTTACCTAATTTATTGGCATAAAGTTGTTCTCTTGGTATTCCCTTCTAACCTTTTTAATTTTTGTAAGGTTGGTGTAATGTCCCATTTCTTGATTTTGTAATTTTATGTCTTCTCTCTTTTTTTTTTCTTGATCTAGTTAAGTGTCTTTTTTTCTTGATCAGTCTTATTGTTTGTCAAGTTTGTATATCTTTTCAAAGAAGCAACTTGTGGCTTCATTCATTTTTCTCTGTTTTCTATCTCATTGATTTTTGCTCTAATTTTTATTATCTCCTTCTTGCTTTGGGTTTAGTTTGCTTTTTCTAACTTTGTGAGGTGGAGTTTTAGATTACTGATTTGAGATCTTCCTTATTTTATAATATAAATGTTTACAGCTTTAAATTTGCCTCTAAGTACTGCTTTAGTAGCGTCGCATCAATTTAGATAAGTTGTGTATTCATTTCATTCAGGTAAAAATATTTTACCAATTTTTCCTGTGATTTTTCTTTAATCCACGGATTGTTTTCATACACTCTGTTTGCACATGCATGTACATACACCTTTTTAAAAAGAATTAGGGACTAGTTAAAAATGAAAATGTTAACCATTTAGTGCTTTTTTTTCTTGATTTTTAAGATTGAAAATATTTCCTCTAATTCCACATTTTTTCTGACTTTACCTAGGGAACATTGACTATGCCAAATGGAGACTACATTGAAGGTTATTTTAGTGGAGAATGGGGATCTGGAATAAAAATCACTGGAACGTACTTTAAGCCTAGTCTGTATGAGAGTGATAAAGACAGACCTAAAGTTTTGTGAGTAACTAGTGTTAATTATGGATTAATTATTGAATGTTTTGAGTTGTCTTGCTTTTATCAAAGCTGGTAAATATTTCAAATGCAGGACAAGTTTTTTAATTCTTTTTGTCTTTAAACAATGTATAACCTTGAATTGTAAACTGAAACTGCTATAGATAGCTAAATGTGTATTCTTGGCTTAGTTTATACCTGTAGAGCTTAAATGTTTAAAATGATGAAAGTTCTGTGTGCGGGAATAATCTTACTGTTAATGGTGCAGGTATCCAAGTGGATTGAAAGAGAGATTTTTAAATGGAAGCCCTGCACAACTTGATTTTGAAAAGTAAAGGTCAATCCTATATATACACTGATACGCTGCATATATTGGGAAAAGTCAAAGTCTTGAAGTGTATGATGTTTTTCCTCCAAGTTTTTGGCATATGTTTATTTCCCTTTATTGTTTCTAGCTTTAGCTTTGTTTTTGTATTTTGATAGCATCTCAGATTCTTTGTTTTCATGGGAGCTTGATATACTTTCTGTACCATGTTTATTCTTAGTATTTTTAGAACCCAGTATGTAATGCATTTCACAGTTTTCAGTATGAGATGTGCAAGGCACAGGAAGTCCTCATTTTAGCAAGGATCAATTTTGCAACATCAATTCTATGGAAATGTAGAAAGCAAAGGAGTCAGTTCTGATGTGCTTCCTACTTAATTCATATACTTTAGTATCTAATAAACACTAAGTAGCTAAAAACCATCCATTTAAATTTTTATTCAGTTTTTAAACAGTGGAACCACCATCAGTTTAGGCAGTTTTTGTCACAGAAGTATTTGCAGTTGTATATTAGAAAGTTTCTGTTCTTCAGGGTTTTTGCACAAAATAAGTGATTAATGAGAGGCTGACGTGACCTTATTAGCAGGAAGCTTGGAAACCTGGCAGTGCCGGCTGATGAGAAGTGGAAAGCAGTGTTTGATGAATGTTGGCATCAGCTTGGCTGTGAGAACCCAGGCCAAGGGGAAGTTTGGAAAGCGTGGGACAATATTGCTGTGGCCCTGACTACCAGTCGGCGCCAACACAGAGACAGGTGCGTGAATGCCTGCCCAGCACAGGGCAGAGCCTGGTAGGAAGACGAAACTTAAAACCAGTAAGTTGTCAAGGCTTCCCACATTTAGTTTTTAAATATAACTTAAAAGTCAATTATGTACTTCTGGGTAAGCATGGATAAAACACACCTCCTTGTATTTGCTACTGAACTCAACTATAAAACCTAGGCAGAATGCATGGACATTTATTTGAAACTCTGAAAAGTAAATATCAGCAGGTGTTTTGGGGAAGAGCAGCTGAATTTAGAGAACCACCCAACCAGTGGTGAGTTTACTGGGTTTCTTAACTTCAATATTCCTCATCCTAAACCCAGTATAACCTGAAACTAGAAGCAAGCACTGTGGTGCAGACAGACAGAGATCCAGAAAAACCCCTCTGTTTCTGACTAAAGCTCAGAAAGAGTGGAGGAGGTACACTGGGTTTTCTCTCTCTCCTCTTTCTCCACTTTCTCATGCCTCAGCCTGCAGGCACTTCTGTGGCAGGGGCAGTGATGGCTGTGGCTGGAGCAGCCATGAAACAGGATGCGTGCAGGAAGGAGCCAGCACTCTTGCAGGAGTGGACCCTTCTTCTCCCTTGATGAATCATCAGGTCCAGGAGTCCTGGCCAAACCTCATTGCTCTCTGGCCTCTCTCTCTATCCTTCTACCACTTCATGGAAGTGGGCAGTTTCTGGCTGGAGGACCTACAAGGGGAATCAGAAAATGCTGGGGAGGTCATGGAAAGAGAGGAGCTCTGGAAAACAACCCTGTAAAGTTGTTTATGAACTCCTGGATTCACCCCAGACCTGCATGCGTGGATTTGATCCGAACCAGCCAAACAGTTTGAGAACTCAGCTACTAAGTTGACTTCTACCTAGGTCCCAGACTAACACCTCAGTGGTACTCACAGAAGGACCCAGATAGGACTGCAAAGCCCTTGAGAAGTGAACTGACATTGGAACCACAGCCCACAGATGGCTGAAACAAAAGTATCAGCTGTTTCAGAGATTCCCAAGATCACCTACACATTCAGTGATTCACTAGACAGACTCATAAGACTCAACATATAGTCATACCCACAGCTAAGTTATTACAGCAACACAGTAAGGCTCCACAGCCCAATCATAAGGGAAGAAGACACAGGCAGAGTCTGGTGGAACCCATGTGTAAGCTTCCCATGCTCTGTCCTTTCTGTGAGGGGTCACACAGAGCACACTCTCTGCCAGAGCAGTAAAATGCAGCCACACATATACAATGTTTCTGCTCAGGGAAGCCCATCAGAGATGCAGTGCCCCAGATTTTTACTGGGGACTAGTCACATAGGCATCCTGTGCTTAGCAACTACCAAAATTCCATAGTCCCAGAAGGAAGCAGATGTTCACCACAAATCACTTTAGTACAGTCTATGGACAGCAAAATATCTTTATCAGTTAGGAAATGTTTCATATTAGTATAGGGAACTTTTAGAAAGCTTAGTTCCCAGGTACCAGCCAAGGGCCAACTTTATAAGCAGGTCCTTGTAAAGATAACAGTTTCAGTTCTACTATGTTTACTATGTTATTGATGGCAACATTCTCCATTAGGATATAAACAAGACCCAAAATCTCGTAACATAATACTCAAAATGTCCAGGAAATAAACCAAAATTACATGGCAATGAAAGAACCATGAAAACCTCAACTCATTTGGGGAAAGACAATCCATAGACATCAACAGCCCCCTACCATAGATTTTGGAATTATCTGACAAGAACTTTAAAGCAGCTATTATAAAAATGCTCAAATGAGCAACTGCAAACATCCTTGAAACAAATATTAAAATTGAAAGTATCAGCAAAGAAATAGAAGATACAAAGATGAACCGAATCAAAATTTTTGATTTGAAAACTACAGTAACCAAAATTTTAAAAATCACTGGGTGGGGTCAGTAGCAGATTAGAGATTACAGCAGAAGAGTCAGTAAATGTGAAAATAGATTGGTAGAAATTATTTAAAATGAACAACAGAACGTGAAAAAAAAAGTGAATAGAGCTCTAAGGACCTGAGAGTCTAATATTTGTGTCCTTGGAATACCAGAAGGAAAGGAGGAAAATTGTGGGGCTGAAAAAATATTTGAATAAATAGTGGTTGAAAGGTTCCCAAGTTTAGTGAAAGACATAAACCTACACATTCAAGAAGCTGAACAAACTGCATCCTAGAAAAAACCAAATATCCATGTACAGACATGTTACATTCAAATTGGAAGGAAAAAAATCTTGAAAGCAGATAGAGAAAACTTTTGCATTACGTATATGAAAACAGCAATTCAAATAGCTGCATACTTGTTGTCAGAAACCTTGGTGGTCAAAAGGAAGTCACACAACAATTTTGAAGTGCTGAAAGAAAAATTACAGATGTACTTTTCATTTCTCTTTTTCTACTTTTTTCTTATTTTCTTCTCTTTTCTCCTTTCCTTTTTCCTGCTTTTGTTTTTCTCCATCTGCCATTCTTCATATTTCCTTATTTAACTTGGCCGCTCACTTCTGCAGGCATTGACTAGCATTCATATCTAAAGAACTTGCTAATCCCTACAGTATAGGAAGAAAGTTTTGTTTTGTTTTTTCCCGTGTTTGGGATAAATGGGAATTGATTATAGTGTTTCATTCATGAAGTTTATAATTTTTACCTCCTACTCTTTCTATCAGTAGAAAAAATGGAAACTCCCAGGATTGATTAAAGCTGTGGACCTGCCCTTGTGTGGGATGCAGTTGGTCACCCTTCTCTGATAGAGCCCATGTGCATAGACATTGAGACTTGAGCCCTACAGTTAACCTTGGTTAACTCTTGTTGGGTGTTTCCAAGAAGTAAGAATGAAAGAACTTTTGTATAAAACCACATTGCTGCCACAAAGGTCTTATTTGTTTATCTAAATCAGTATCATAATGATAATTGTGCACTGTTTCTAATTTCTCATTGATTGTAATCTAATAGAGTGCCATTACCAAAAATTTCAGTTGATGACTAGTATGTGTTTTATCTTAGCCTCTTCATCCGGAGCTTCCCTTTTACCCATTGTGTGCATACCGCACCACTGTTGTGGCATCCACATTATCTCCTTACTTCTTGAGCTCATTTCCATTTCAGCCTTTGCCATTTGATTTATTTTCCTTAATCCTTAGCTCTCCCTCTCCCCGTTATTCCATTTTTATTATCACTAACAAGTCTATCGCCAGTTTTCTCTTCAAGCTAACGTAATAGTATTTTCCAACACCATGGTTTCTGTTGGTGCAATATCTTCATTAATTTATTGTGGTTGGTGTGGAGTAACATTAAATGCTACTTTGAATGACTGTTACATAAACCTAACAGAAGGTCAGTTACCAGTTATGCACACATTTGGGCTGAACACTGTGCTGGATGCTCCATTTCATCCTTAGTTGGTGACTGTGCTTCACGTACACTTACAATTATCTTGCTTTCTTGAAATATATGATAGGCTTTCTTTTCTCTTTTTATAGTCCAGAGATATTAAGTCGTTCACAGACTCAGACACTAGAGAGTTTGGAATTCATTCCTCAGCATATTGGTGCCTTCTCTGTGGAGAAATATGATGACATCAAGAAATATTTAATAAAGGTAAACAAGAGTCAAAACCATACCAGCCTTGTGAATTAATGATACAACTGACATGATATATCATTCAAATGTACTCACAGCTTATTGTTACTCATATCCTGTTTTTGCTGTCGAGGTATGTCTTTTGTTAGTTCTCTGACCACTAGAAGCACATTTCTCCCTAAAGATTGACCTATTATGATAGAACTTTATAAGTTTTGTAAAGTGTTCAAGGGGATTCTGGACATCTAGGGTCAGAGTTTATAATGGCTTTTTGTTTGTAACGTTAGCAAACTAGAGATTGTATAAATAAAGCATGCTGCCTTCACCCCATGGTTATACTGTCTTTGCTTCCTTCTCAAACCCTGTGAGATCAGCCCACAATTTAAAGAATGACATGTATTGACATGGGGGTACAGGAAGGAGTATTAGAAGAAATCAAGGGAACTGAACAGTGATTGTTTCAGAGCATAATCAACTGTCATTATTCAGTTTTCTGGAAAGTAACATTTCATATATTTTTCATGATGTTTATGGTATGTTAGAACCTTTCTTTGCTTTTCTTTTTTTTTTTTTCCTTCAGCCGTGCCATGTAGCATTTGGGATCCTAGTTCCCTGATCAGGGATCGAACCTGTGCCCCCTGCAGTGGAAGAGTGGAGTCCTAACCACTAGACCTCCAGGGAATTCCCTTAGAACCTTTCTTTTAATATTCTTTATCAGTATATCCAAAGCTATCTTCCCAAAATGTTAAAAGGATTCTTTAAGAATAGGAACTCCTACTCCATATAATTTGGGTAGACTCAACACTTTCAGAAAAGTTGAAGTATTTAAATTTTCCTGGTCCAAAAGTAGACTCTTGACAGTTTGAAAATTGCTCATCATTTATGAAAGTGTTTCTTTTTGGTCGATCAATTGTTTCTGCTGTTAGTGCACACTGACTGGCTGCATCGGTTCTCTTGCTGCTCAGGCCTGCGACACTCCTCTGCACCCACTGGGCAGGCTCGTGGAGACACTGGTTGCAGTGTATAGAATGACATATGTGGGTGTGGGAGCCAACCGCCGGCTGCTGCAGGAGGCTGTGAAGGAGATTACGTCCTACCTGAAGCGAATTTTCCAGCTGGTGAGGTGAGAGATCTTTTCACTGAAGTCATCAAGAAAATGGTTTTATGCCACAGATCCTTCAATAGATTAAATAATGAAAACATGTTTTTACTTTGTGTTTATGCTATAACTATAAAAAAGATGGACGTTAGCCATTGTAACTTACTTCCTTTATGTCTTTCTTACTCATTGGGGATGATAGAAGGCTAAAATAAAATTTTTTAATACCAATTTTGGTATGAAATATAGTAGTCTTATTTGGATTTAATCTCTAGGCAAAATCATGTCTCTAAAACCTAACCACAGAGAAGATAAAGTCTAATATGAAGTTTTAGCCCTGAGTATTTATGTCCTATTCCTTGACAATAGCCTGTTTGTTCACTTATTCAACAAATGTTTGAGTGCATCTACGTGTTAACCACCATTCTGGCCCTTGGAGGAATTTATCAGTAAACCAACCCCCCAAAAGAAAGAGAGAGAGAGAAAATCTGTGCTCTCATGGGGCTTCCGTTCTACTGGGGACAGAGTAAACAGAATATGTAACGTGTGAGATGATGATTCATGTGATGGAGGGGAAGAGAATGGAGCTGAAGGTGAGATGCTGCTATTTTAAACGGAAGGTCAAGGAGACATGACAAATAAGGTAATATCTGAGCGGAGACTTCGAAGAGGGTAAGAAAGCAAGCAAGCATCTTTTCGAAGGAGAGGTTCAGGCAGCAAGCAAGTTTGGAACTTAATGAAATTCAAGATATTTTACTGGATTTAAGCCAACAAGTAAATGCTGTATTGAGATAGTTATACAAAAGTTTATGAACTTGTCCCAGAAAAACCTCCTTATATTATTTAGCCTCAAAACTGATAAATGCATTTGGAAATGTTTCAGTTTGGAGGGGGCAGTGGTATCTACTAAAAAGATCGCTGGGCTAGGATTGTTTCAGCTCTGACATTAGCTAGATGTGTGAAATGAAGATAAGTTCCCTGAACTTTTTAATTTTCTCCACTATAAAATCGGGGCGGGGCATGGTATAAGTCTACAAAAATACAGAAGATTGCAAACTGCCTGTAAGAGTTAAGGTTTAAGTCTGTAAAAATAAAGAGGACAATAAACTTGTTTATGGTTAGAATCCACCATTTGCATGCAAGAGGTGGGAAATAAAATCCAGGGAGAATTCAATGCCTAGGGAAAAACCCTCAACAATTTAGCAGCTCAATCATTTGGAAAAGTTTTTCAACAGCTTGGCTTTTTAAAAAAAATTTTTAATTTTTGCATGAATTGAGTTTTCATTTTTTCTTAATGTTGGACATTTAATTGTTTATATTCTGAAAGCAATGATCTCTGCTTGAAGAGTCAATACACATTGACCTCAGATGAGATTTGCCAGTAAGAAAAACATATATAATATAGATCAGAATTGTTTATTCTTTAGTAACTAGACAGAAAAAAATAGAACAAACTGATTTTTTACTGGTGTTATTCATTAGCTACATTCTTTTCTTTTTTTTTTTGCGGTACGCGGGCCTCTCACTGTTGTGGCCTCTCCCGTTGCAGAGCACAGGCTCCAGACGCGCAGGCTCAGTGGCCATGGCTCATGGGCCTAGCTGCTCGGCGGCATGTGGGATCTTCCCGGACCGGCGCACGAACCTGTGTCCCCTGCATCGGCAGGCGGACTCTCAACCACTGCGCCACCAGGGAAGCCCCACATTCTTAATTTTATCCTGTAAGAAGCATCAGTTAAGACTCTAAGGAAACTGACTTATTTAGTTGATAGAAAGTTTGGTTTTATTGGTCCTTAAAAGATTAAATAATGGAAATGTGTTTTTACTCTTTTTATCCACTCTAGAGGTGTAACTGTGTAATGATATTCTTTATTCTTCCTTAGGTTCTTATTTCCTGAGCTTCCTGAAGAGGGCACCACAATTCCTCTCTCTGCTCCTCTGCCAACTGAAAGAAAATCCTTTTGCACTGGGAAGTCAGATTCCAGATCTGAATCACCAGAGCCAGGGTGAGTGGAGCTGGGTGGAGATGGTGAGAAAGGGGGTGCGGACCAAGTGATCTTATGCAAAGAATCCCAGGAAAAGTTGTTTTCTCTGGATCTGTTTCCTTCTTTTTAAAATGATACGGTTGGGGGCTTCCCTGATGGCACAGTGGTTAAGAATCTGCCTGCCAATGTAGGGGACACAGGTTCGAGCCCTGGTCCGGGAAGATCCCACATGCTGCAAAGCAATTAAGTCCGTGCTCCACAACTACTGAGCCTATGCTCTAGAGCCCGTGAGCCACAACTACTGAAGCCCACACACCTAGAGCCTGTGCTCCACAACAAGAGAAGCCACCGCGATGAGAAGCCCGCGCACCGCAACAAAGAGTAGCTCCCGCTCGCTGCAACTAGAGAAAGCCCGCATGCAGCAACGAAGACCCAACGCAGCCAAAAATAAATAAATTTATTTAAAATATAAAAAAAATTTAAAAAATAAATAAAATGATATGGCTGGACTTCGTGATCTCTGAGGTTCCTTTTAGGTCTCAAGTTATGTTAGCCAAACCCCATGAAACTGTAACTACAAATGACTGGGCACAAAGGCGCTGAGCAAAGTAAATCATTCTGTCCTAGGACAACAGAGAAATCAGCCTTAAAATGGAAACAGAGTGGGCTTTCAATTAGATTTTGAGTTTATGATAAGGATTCACAGTTGGCCCAAGACAAAACTCTGGGGCCATAGGTAGACTTCTCATGTTAACTTCTTACATAAAAGAAGGAATATAACTGCTTCCTTACTCAAAAATTCCCATCTTTACTTTCAAGTTCTAGAAAATAAAGCTCCATGTTTGATTCTGTTTTCAATTTTAAGATTAATGCTCCTCCCTCTCTCTCCAATATTTTGTAGTTACGTGGTAACAGGTTCTGGGTTACTGCTTCCTGTGCTCCTACCTCGGCTCTACCCACCGCTGTTCATGCTTTATGCCCTGGATAATGATCGTGAGGAAGATGTTTACTGGGAATGTGTTCTCCGACTAAATAAGCAGCCAGACATTGCTCTTTTGGGCTTCCTCGGGGTGCAGAGGTCAGTACAGTAATTATGAATGGAACCTAATTGTTTTAACTCAACATGCAAACAGCATTATCGGGAATTTGGTACTTTGATATCTAATTGTATATATGATTTGCAGTTTAGTTACCTATCGCATATCTGTCTTCAGCAAAATAGTGATGTTTTAAAATCTTTATTTCTGAGAGTTTTTAGACATGAGTTTGAAATGTGATTATTCTTCTGAATATAAGTAAATAATTTGAGTTATCATGCCTGATATTTTGCAGTTCTTCAAAGCAAAATACATATATTCACATTTTCAGAAAATTAATTGTATTCAGTCTTTGGCGTTCTACTTTCCCATCTTTTCTCTTCTCTTCCCTCCCTCCCCATCTATAATTTCTCATGTAAAAGTTTAGAAGTGCCCTTTTTTGTTGTAGGGCATTGTTTCTTGTTAGTCCAAGGAAATACTAAGTGATTGTACTTTCTAGAAGTGTTAGGATAAAACTGATCACCCCAACACCCAATAGTTATATATTTGTGCTATCAGAAAAAAATGAATGAGCCTTAATTGGAAAGTAAATTTTTTCAGTGGAATGGTTTAATAGTAAAAATGAAGGAACTGTGGAATAGTTACTTTAAATGAGGACAGGGAAGTCAATCTAGTCATTAACTGTTTTTATGGGGACTAATTTACCATAAGGAACAACTTGTATTAACAATGTATGGATTTCGTTTTAGGAAATTTTGGCCAGTGACCTTGTCAATCCTTGGAGAGAGTAAAAAGGTATAGTGGATTTTAGTTTCCTCAGCAAATATGTTTTTATTTGGTGTGGGGGGATTCGAGATAGCGAAACAGTTTCTGTTTTACTTCGGTAATATAATACCCAAGCATGAGTTATTCACTGAAGATCTGCATTCTGCCATTGGTATCATTTATGATTCTTGTTGCTGCATAAGACAGCTTTCCTCTTTGACCTTTATAAATTCTTTTTTTGCAGGTTTTGCCAACCACAAAAGATGCTTGTTTTGCCTCAGCTGTAGAATGTCTACAGCAGATCAGGTAATCTCTAATTTGTTGAAAATTACATAAATCAAAGGAGCGGTTAGTCTATTAAGATACTGATGAGATCTTATCTTTACCTAAGCTCTAACCCCACCCCCCAACCCCCCAAGATGGTGTCAAACTCAGCCTGAAGATCAGAAAGACTCTGAGACATTTACCTTTTGCTCTACAAGCCCCTTGCATTTTCGAAAGTGGTGGAGAACCTACCCAGCAATTTATCTACATAATCGTATCTTTAGCCAAATGGAAATTAACCAAACTTCTTACTCAGAGAAGAGCATGTATTAGGAAAATAAGGTTCCACATGGGTAAAAGGAGATGATCTATGACTTAGTGAATTCTTTCATGTGAACCATTGATAGTTGGAGGCTTCTTTCCTCAAAGGGCCATAGGATTACAGAGATCATCCCTTCCAGTGACTCCTTTTGCCTGATGTATCCAACTTAAGGCACGTGAGCCCTAAGAGGGTATATTTGTATCAAACAATTAGTGTCAAATGACTCTATTAAGAAAACCATAAGATATCTTTTCGTCATTTATTTTTATTTTTAATTTTCTTTTTAACAACAGCACAACATTTACCCCATCAGACAAACTTAAAGTCATCCAGCAGACTTTTGAAGAGATCTCTCAGAGTGTCCTGGCCTCACTTCAGGAAGACTTCTTGTGGTCCATGGATGATTTGTTTCCTGTTTTCTTATATGTGGTGCTACGGGCCAGGTGACCAATCTCTTCTGACTTTAATATCAGTGACATTATTTTAACAAGTCTGCCCCTTGCTTTTCTGAGCTGATGACAGGAACATGCTCCCCCACTGGAAAAACAGTCCATTTCTGTTAACCCTTTTCACGACGGTGTTACCTTTTTCTTGAGCTGTTCTTTCTTTTCCTTTCAACTAGATTCAGAAGTAGGATGTACATATAAATGGAAGTAACTCAATATCTTTTTCTTGTTGGGCAGGATTAGGAATTTAGGCTCTGAAGTACACCTCATCGAGGATCTCATGGACCCGTATCTTCAGCATGGGGAACAGGGTATAATGTTCACCACTTTGAAGGTAAAGTATAGATATTATTTAATATTTTTTTATGTTAAAATCTCTCCTTCATTTACCATATTATGAATCTATCATTAACCTTTCTTTTATATAAAACCTTAATGCAAACATTAAGTGCCTTTAGAGCACATACTGTTAATATTTTAAAATATGATAACATATTAAAGTAGAATCATTCTCAAAATACTAAAGCAAATTATTCATTAACCAATCTTCCCTGTAAATTGATCATTCAGATCGTTACAAATCCTTATAAATGTAGACCATCTATATAAATGTAACTTTAAAAAAGAAACAGAAAGAATTTTTAGTGTCCAAAAAAACATTCAACAGTAGAGCTATTTAATGGAATTAAGGTAAAACACAGAAGGCAGTAGGTATGTAATGAATATGAATCGCATCTTCTTTCTTTCCCATTTATTGTAACCAGTAGGTTACAAATGAGATTCTCTGATCTGGGTGCTCTGTAGGGATTGTTGGAAGTCATTTCAGTTACCCTGCCTTGATTTTTCTTGGAATTTGATACAATCATTGTGAAGTTTATTGGAAGAATAACAAATAGAAAATGGCAAAAACACTTCTGAAAAAAAGAAAGGCAGAACAGACCCACTGTGTCAGTTAATCAAATGTTATGAAATTATAATAATTAAGATAGTATGTTACTGTCATAGGAATAGACAGATACCTTAGTGGAAGGGATAGCTCCTATATAGGCAGTATTATAATAAAAATTTGACATATGAAAATGGAAACATCAAACATAAATGGAAAAGAGAATTATATAATAAATGGTCAAAGTATTGGAAGAGCTTATTAGCAGTTTTGGAGAGAGGGTGGCATCAGGGTGGAATCACTCACGTAGCGAATTACAGATGCCTTAGTAAGGTTTAAATATACAAAAAGGGAGACAGAAGAAAAGACAGGCAAATTAAAATGAGAAAAACTAGAATTTAACGTCAGGTTTCTGGCTTGGGCTAATTGTTTAAACCTTTCAACTTAAATATCATTAACATTTATAGCAAATAAACTGAAAAGGGAGGGGACAACTGGGGAAAATATTGGCTACCAATTACTTACATTATTAGTATTGATGTTATATGAAGATCATCTCTAAACATATCACCAAGGAAGAAATGAATTAATATATTTATATAAAAGAAAACGCTCAACCTCACTGCAGATTTAAAGAAAGTGCCATTTTGTCCCTGCTCAATTAGCAAAACTGTTATAAAATTATACCCAGGGCTGGTGGGGTTATAGTGAAATCAGAATTAGTCCCACATTGCTGATGAAGAATAAATCACCCTTTTGGAAAACAGTTGTTATTAACATTTATATCAACAACATCAAAAATGTTTCTAGAGTTTGAGTAGTCCTACTCCTAGTGATTTATCCCAAGGAATTAAAGAATGGAATACACTGTATATTATTTGGATGATGTGTTCTTTGTAGTGGAACTCTCAAACCTGGATACTTTCAGAATCACTTGGAGATGCTTGTTAAAAATGCATTCCAGGAAATTCTGACTCGCTAGGACTGGAATGATGCTTAATCTTAACCTGTATGTTTATCAAACATGCTAGGTGATTCTGATTATAGTTGTTTGTGTACCTTATGTTGATCATCAGCATATTCTACATGTCCAGTCAATAGTGGCTTAACGAATTAAGGTATTTCTGCTTAATGAAGAATATTATACAGCTTGTTAAAATTTTTTGTCTGTTTTAGAATCAGAGGGAATTTTATAAAATTTTATTTCTACTAATTATAACTTGGCAAAACAGACATGGGATAGGGTAGGGGGACTGGAAGAAAACAGGGGAAAATGGAAGCAACTGGTTTAGTTGAGCTACCAGCATTAATAACGGATTTCCTTTCTTAGTCCCATGTGCATTGTTATATTTATGTAATTTCTTTTAAAGTAAAATTTAAATGGTTTTGAACTTTTTTTCAGGCATGTTACTACCAGATCCAGCGTGAGAAGCTTAACTAGGCTGCATAACAGCTTGACAACTGGATTATCTATTCAAAGTGTTTTAGCACCATCTGGCATCTTCCTGTAGTGGCAAAAAAGAACAGTGTTGAAATTAGGACGTTGTATTATTTTGGTTGTTATCTCTGAGCCTTGCTAATGATCGGA
The DNA here is from genome assembly GCF_011762595.2 of Tursiops truncatus. Classification (NCBI taxonomy): domain Eukaryota; kingdom Metazoa; phylum Chordata; class Mammalia; order Artiodactyla; family Delphinidae; genus Tursiops; species Tursiops truncatus. The sequence continues at coordinate 33,752,067 of NC_047040.1, forward strand.
GCTCTGAGCCCAGAATAAAAGACTGTATAGTTTAAAGGGAGGATTGAAAAGGAGGTAGAAATCAGATTAGACCAGTCCCCGGCCTGTGTTAAGTTCCCCAAATGTCATACATCTGCTGTTGGAAAAAAGAGGACCCTTCCTACAGTAAAGAGTATGCCAGCTCATGAAGCTGTAAGAAAAAATTCTCAGTATAGCTTCTTACATTAAAGAGGTTGATGAATATTTTTGAGTTTCCGGTTTGCCTGCAGTTACCCCAGACCCCTTTGCAAGAAGCAGATTGTACTTGAAACTATAGTAGCCACACTATGCCTTCCAGAATTCCTCGCAGTCATGTGTGCACCATGCTTCTTTGCTGAGGGAGGGGAAAGAGGAACTTTTAAACTGAAATTTTAACTTTTTCTAAGCTTTCCCACCAGGGTATTCATGATGGGAGAGGTTCTATGCAGTTACTTCTACCATACCCTGACCCCAGACCTGGAGCACATCCAAATAGGAGTCTTCTGCCTCCCGACTAGAAAGAACATAGGAATTTTGTTCTTGGATTCCTTACAATGCTACAGAGTGAATACACTGGAATTCAGACACTGACTCCGAGCTGCTGCAGAACCTCATTCATCCGTGTGCAAACGCTGTATTCCGGGGCCTGTGAATGAGAGCCTGAAGAGCTTTTGCATGCAGGCTGTGTTTTGAAGCAGAACTAGAGACTGGAAAATACAGAAGCAAAGAACTGCATCCATCCTTGACCTAGTGTTGTGGTTCTTCCCTGTACCTTGCACTGAACTCACAGAGGAGAAGGAAGAGGAAACTCGCTTTGGCTTCTCCCATCTCAAAAGTGTTGTGACACCTCAACCCTTTAGCGTTTTGCTTTTTTTTTTTTTTAATGTCCTATTGTAAGTGTTTGGTTTACACTGTACAAGTAACACTAGTAGCTGTTTTGGATTACGTAGGTGCTCTTCGCCATCTCATCTCCTACACACCAGGGTGAGCGTACGGAGTGTCCTCCTCCTGCTTTGTGTTAATATCTACAGATGTTAATCGATTTTGGAAAAGGATCATGGTTTCTGCTCTACTTTATAATCAAGACAAGTGTTTAGTAAAATAATGTTTTGGAATGTTGGCTGTAATGTAACAGCAATTTTCATAATAAAAGACATTCATGTTTATGAGGTTGTTTATGACTGCGAAAGAAATGACACAGGGCAAACTAAAAATTTAAAAGACGTCCAGGTTTAGTTTTGGGGGGGAGGGGAGTTGCCTGCATTGTAATCTGTGCCTCTTTGTACGGCCTCAGAGATCCCACTGGGGTTTTAGAGATCTCTCTCTTTAAAATAAACATAAACTTACAGCACCTTTGCTGACAAAAAACAAATTAACTTTCTGACCCTAATAAACTGAGGTCAAGGGACTTAAAAGAAATGGTACTATTATTTCTTTGAATAAAAGACATATTTTGATAGTTACAGGTTAAATTTTTTCTCCTCCTAGACAGATTCAAGGAAGGGAAAATGGAGGATTTAAAATTTTGGTTAGAAATGATAGGCATTAGTTAATTGTATACCAGTTGTACTGTCTTCTCAAGGAGCGTTTACCAGAATGTGCCTGCCCATTATTGGAAAGGGACCGACTCTTAAAGATTAGTTTATGTTGGGGCTTCCCTGGTGGCGCAGTGGTTGAGAGTCCACCTAACGATGCGGGGACACGGGTTCGTGCCCCGGTCCGGGAAGATCCCACATGCCACGGAGCAGCTGAGCCCGTGAGCCATGGCCGCTAAGCCTGCGTGTCCGAAGCCTATGCTCCACAACGGGAGAGGCCACAATAGTCAGAGGACTGTGTACAGGAAAAATAATAATAATAAATTTTAAAAAAGATTAGTTTATGTTAAACACTTTACATTTCCATTAGGAATTGTTCTGATTTTGGAATAAACACACAAGTTCCACATTTGGCTTCTAAAGGCAAATTTACTGCATGTCTTTGATCCCTTTAGAGGAAGAGACAGGGGTAATTGTGGAAATTGACAGAGAAAAATGTGAAACCCACTGAAAAGTTCTCAAATGATAGTAAGCTATCTCAATTCTAAGAGAAACATGTTATAATCATCCTTTTATTGATGAAGCAGCTGTCCCAATACTTGAACCTTCATACTGTATTTATACTTTTCAGAAAGCACATTAAAACTATAAAATTTTAATTCCCTTGTGGGGAAAACCTGTTAAGTCACCAGGCCAATGCCTGCAAATAAAAATACCTAGCACTCATGTCAGCAGCTTACTAGGTCTTACACATGCATGGTGAATGCCCACAGCCCTGTGGGGGAAGGTATTAACTCCACTGATTTTGCAGACAAGGAGAGGCTGTGATTGGCTCACTGTCAGAGTTGGGACTCCAGAACTTCCTACTCTAATTGCAGTGCTCTTTCCTACTACAGCTGCCAGAGATGTCATTTCATAGCTGGGTTATGCATTAAAAGTTCATAAAGTAAAAAAGCGAGTTGAAAATGAAAAGTTTTAATAAAATTAAGTGCTTTTGATAAAATACACTGTGCTCAAAACAGTCACAAATGTATCACGTTTCCAGCTTGTGTTTTCATCTACAACAGAGAACAAAGGAATGCCATATGTCTAATTTGGGATAAAAGGGCTGATAAACCTTTAACAGTTGCCATTTGGTCTTTACCCTTTGCCTTGCTGTCAGCTGTACCCTTTGTCTCGTTCTACTTCCAGATGTTCTTCCCACTGACACCTTCCTGCAATATAAAATTTTCAAAAAGGAAGTGGCTCCCATCTGAGATAGAGAATGGGCTATTAGGTTCATAAGAGTAACTTGGTAGGGGACCTTCCAGAAGGAGATCTTTTATAAGTCTCATTATTATTGGCTGAAGAGTCTTCCCTTGTTTCCTCATCATAACGTGAGAACATAAGGTTAATAGATCAGCTTACTCTCAGGTATCAGTTTTTCATTAGATTAAAATAAAATTTATTGTGGGGTGTCTTATCCTGAAATAGTCAACAAAACTATTCATCTTTTTTGGTGTTAACTATGTGCTGGCAATCAGAAAATACTGAAGTGAAGGTTTGAAATGGTATAAATTAGACTTTTCAGTGCAAGGAATTCTTAGGAAGATTTGTGATGGGGGAGGTTTAAGAGTAATTTAGTGGTTACGCTGGATTAGGCTTCTGTGGATTAAATCAAAGAGGATGTGCAGAGATTTTATCTAGAACAGTGAGGTGACTTTGGCACCAAATAGCCCACTGGTATTTTCTGCTAAAGCTTTTCTCTGGATAGGAGCAGCATTGCATGTTTGCAGTCTTGCAGGTAAGAGACACTGCCAAATGATCCCCAGTTGCCAGAAAGATCTATAAATGCCTGCCCTTCTGTCAATTTTTAAGAGCTAAAAATAAAATTGGGGGTAATATTTGAATGCTTTAGTTTCATCGTATCTCAAATTATATGGAGAATTCTGTGATTTCGAAAGAGCAGGTTTTGCTATGAGAAACCATTTGCTAAGTATGGAATAATAAGTTGTCATGGAGACTGAGTAAAACTGAGCATTTATCTTAGTCCTGATCAATAGCGTTTTGACCCAGAGGAAGCTATAGCCACTTTTGTACAGGCCATTTCTCATCAAGTTTTCAAGTGCCTTTTCAGGCTTTGTCTAGTAGAAAGCATCGTTTTGAAAAATGAGCATCATACGGGTAAGGAGTGTGGCATTTAATAGTAATCACTATATTTTTAAGTTTATAGAAATACTGATTTTTTTTGAAACCAAAGATTATTGACCATTTTGTCGTACCACTGTCACCTTTACGTATAATCTATCATAAACATAAAAAATGCTTACGAATTGGAAACACTCTGTGCCTATATACTGCTTTTTAGCAGTCTTCTAGAAATATTGATTTTTAAAGTAACACTTAGGAGAAATTCCTTAGGTATCAGTAACGCTAATGCAGCTTCTAAGTTAATGATAAGAACTGGCCATACTTCCTGTGTTACTTAATCAGTTCAGAATTTCATATGGTTGACTATTATTTAGGCTCAATCAAGAACTCTCTCAAGACAGCAGAAATAGCTAAGTCTCAACTGACAGTCATGAAAAGGCAGGCAAGGAAGGGACACCACAGACTTTTGCCAGGGACTAGCATGTTTCAGGACTAAATATGGAAACAAAAGAGGAAAACTTTTGATTTTACTACTTGTGAAATCTACTGAATACCCCATTGAGTGTCAAATTCCTTATCTGTAAAATGAAGGTTGCATTTGATTGCCTCCAAGATCTGTCAGCCCCGATTTCCAAGTTTGACAGGGAAGGAGGTTGAAGTCGATATAACCAGGCTGAGGAGGAGAGGAAGGCACAGGCCTCCCGAGTCCAGCTGCTCCTGTCTCAGGACTGATGTCCCAGCCGTCCTTGGGCTCCCTGGGGAGGTGTCAGTCTTTTACTTCTGAGGATTCAGCAGTGGACAAGCAAAGTGTCTGCTCTCCAGACCTGACCCACATGGGAGCCGGACACTGAACAGGTTAATGCATAAGGGAATCGTGAAGGATAAGCATAAGTACTATGAGGACGATAAATTGCAACAGTTTTCTTTGCCACCTGGAAGGAGGGAAAACCATTTTCTGAGGTTTCCTTCTATGAGATTTTGGCTTAGCTTGGGCCAATACCAGGGACTGGGCAGCTTAAAAACAACAGAAATTTATTTCTCACAGTTCTGGAGGCTGGAAATCTGAGATCACAGTACCAGCCTGGTTGGGCTCTGGTGAGGTCCCTCTTCCTGGCTTGAAGATAGCCTCTTTCTGGCTGTGTCCTCATGTGGCAGAGAGATTAAGAGAAGAAGCTCTATGGTGTCTCTCCTTATAAGGGCACAAATGCCATCATGAGGGCCCCACCATCACTACCTCATCTAAACCTAATTATCTCCCGAAGGTCCCATCTCTAAATACCATCACATTGAGGGGTTAGGGCTTCAACACCTTAATTTGGAGGGAAAACAATTCAGCTCATAGCAAATTTGTCACAGGAAGCTGAGGATGACTGTGTTTAGAATTCAGCTAAGTTGTGGAGATGAACATTACTGTTTGTGCTTCAGTGGTGGAGAAACTTTTAGCCAAAATGAGCCTTTTAGAGTATATGAATGTGTTTTCTGTGTAGCTCTGGGTTGGTAGATTGATTAGAAGTTACTTTAATAATTAGACTTCGTTATAGAAACCACAGTCTATCTGCAAATTTCTCTCACAATTTCATCTCAGGAACGTACAGTCTCTAGTGCCCCCATCTGCTGCATGGATAGGCCTGGTTGGGCACACTGTCATCTGGGCATTAAATATGGAAGAATTGTGGTCCACCTACGATGCACACATAGCATCATTGTTTAATTCGTACTGCCTCACCAAGAACACGGTTTGTGAGAAGCATTTTAAGAAGTTGCCTGAATATGATGGTTTGGTGTCAGACTCGCCTGTTTGCTCTGGGTTTTGTCTGGCAGATACTCCATCTCCCTTTTCAAACCCTACCTTGGAAATGCTCCCCTCCAGGGATGAAGATGAGTCATACATGCAACTGCTGTGCAAAATGATTCAATAGAGTCTCAGAAACTGGAATGCAGGAAAAAGGCAGGGTGTAAACTGACTCAGTTGGGGCTGGGTGGGGTGGGTGGTGGTGGGCAAGGCAGAAGCTTATGATGTCAAGTTTAGGCAGAATCTGGCAAACTAGAATACTTCAGTGCGACGGGAAAAGAATGTGTATGGGAAGGTTGTCTAAGATTTCATAACAGCTTTCTGTGTTGCTCTTCTCACTGCCATAGAATTTAGAGACAACAGAAGAATCTATTCTTTTTCTAGATAGCCTCCCTGACTCAACCCCACAATCTGTCTAGATTCTAGACAGTTGTTCTCAACCATATCAGATTCAAACAACCATACCCGTCTTTAACAACTAATATGAAATGCTCCTTTTAAAAAAATCCTGATTTATCCTTTATTATTCTCCTGTGACAAATGCTGTCGGTGCCCTACCCATATCCCTTTTGGTGCATTCTGTAGCTACACTCTCTATCTGAAAGTACACATGTAGCAGGCTGGAAGGACCAGAAGTAATGCTCTCTGGGGAAAGCCCTCAACCCATGTCTGGCAGTGTTGCTGTATAAATATCCCCACTCCCTTGTCCCTTGTTCCTCCATGGGATGAAGCTCTATAGGGCCCAGAGCAGTTACTTGCTTGATGTACTTTTTACTGGATTTTTTCCCTTGCCCTGCCTTAGTACCTCACTCCCCTACTAGTGTTCTAGATCACTTTCCAAGCAAATCACCTCACTAGAATCCTTGCTCTGTGTCTGATTCTGGAGGAACCCAGACTAAGACACACAAAACTTCCCCAAAAAAATCCATATATATAATGCCCTAGTAATAATAAAAAAGAGAAATAAAACAAATGTAGTTGATAAGATATCTAAATTTCAATTTGTAAATATGGGATATCACTATACCAAAAGATATAATGAAGTAACACATGTTTGCACCTATAAGAAACTCCACCAGGGACGCAGCAGCTTCGAATACAGACAGAGATACAGCCATGGCTTGATGGTGGTGTGTTGTAGTGACATGTTATACTTTGAGCAGCTTAACCATTAATGACCTGATTTTCTGCAATGGTGAACTTGATAAAGTCCAAGCAAAATGAAGTAAATTCATTCCTCAATTAAGGTAGCAGCATTCCAGAAAATTCAGTGTATGTTAAAACTGTGCAAAAATACTTTGTGTTCATATGTAAAGAGAAGTTGAGTTCTGAGGTCAGATAATTATAAGGTGGTTTTTTATTGTTGTTGTTGTTGTTTTTCCAGCAACATGAAAGTTCAGAGGGACATTTGAAAATTTGCAGGGCCTGAGGTGATTTCTCATTGTGTAGGGCAACTTCTGTCAAACTTTCTCAAAGAGCAGTGAGCATGTCCCCTTTGCCCTCGTTTTCTTAATCCCCATCCTGCTTGGCTGAAATGTAGAGGTGATGGCTGGAGCTCCAGCCACCATCTTGGAACAGGAAGATAAGAACACCACCACACCCCAAGGGGGCAAAGCAGTGAGCAAGAAGGAGCCTATTCTCTGAGAATTTCATGGAGCAGGGCTGCTCTGCCTCTGGACTTTTACATAAGCAAGATATAAACTTCTACTCTGTTAAGCCACTATTATTTGGGGTTTCTGTTTCTTGAAACTAAACCTACTTAAAGCAATATATAAAGTAAACCCTAAGAGTATCCTCAGCAGTAACCCGTAACTTTTGCAACTGTGATCAGTGCCATGAAGAACTATATGGACAATGAGAGGGAAGAGGGCACCTGAATGGAGTCAGGCCAGGGAAGACTCTTCTGATCTCTGAATGATGGTGAAATCAACTAGGCAAAGAGGTGGAAAATAAACAAACTGACATTATTTGTCACTTGTTTTAAGAAAGGGGAGTAGAAGGAATGTTTCATGAAATAGTAGTTTTCTCGTTCACACAGCTGATGATGGATAATTTAGAGAGGAAGTGCCACAAGCCAAGACTGTTTTATCCGATGTGGATCCTGGTGTGTACGTAGCACAGTGCCTGACTTGCTCAATAAATGCTGTTGAAAATATGTGCCTATATATGTACTAAGAGCTGCGGGGCCAGTGTGATTGAGTGAGCTGTGTGCTGTTTGTTGATCTGCTCCCTAGCTCTAAATTCCTTCTGAAAGCTTGGGAAGGGAGCATGATACAGTCAGACAAAGGAGCAGACCCACCAGACAGCAAGGACAAGAAGGACGAGAAGCTTTCTACGGTAACCAATCCGGAGAATGGTATGTGGTGCCCGGTTCCTTTTCTAGACCAGAAATTTCTTTTAATATCCCTCTAAATATGTGATCCAATGTAGGTGCAGAAATTCTGATAGACTTTTTGTGATTCCTACCAGGAATTTGTCATACAGTTTGAAGTGTCCTATTGCATCTATTAGTGATAAGTCTAAGCAATTTTCAAGGCAGGAAGGAAAGAAATTGACACAGTAGATTCAGAATCTCTTTTTTTCCTACCCCACGATGTTTTGCTTTGCCTTAGAACTTCACAACTTGTTCACATTCGAAATATCACTGCAACAAATAGGATTTCTATGAAAATACTTGTAAAAGCAACCAAGCATTTACTAAATTCTGTTCAGTCCCTTTAATAGTGGAATCCTGAGCTATGTATTAAAGGCCTGTTAGGAGAACTTTTCAATAAGAATTTTCATAAAGGGTAAATACACATGGTGGCATGTTTGAATTAGAGAAGGAGGATCCAGAAAACAACTAGATAATTTTGGAGTACACCAGGGGCTATTAAGATTGGGGAGGGGAAAGCAATATTGCTCTCATAAAATCTTTCATTTCTATACTATGATCTATTATTTCATCTAATGTTGGCAACAACCCTATGGGGAAGCTAACATATTCTCATTTTGCCACAAGGAAAGTAGGTTCCAGATAGTTGGATGGCTTTCTGAAGTTCACACAGTAAGTGATAGAACAGGGCTAGAGCAGAGTTTTGGGCCTCAAATCCAGTGTCCTCTCCTCTCCTCATGAGCTCCTGGTACCTACCAGCGGTCTGAATTGTCCTTCACATTTACACCTGCCTTTCCACCCGTCACCCCATCTCTGCCCTCTCCCATTTGTAGGTATCTCCCAAATCCTGAGGCTTGTGCTACAAGAGCTGAATCTGTTCTACAGCCGAGACGTGAATGGAGTGTGTCTCCTGTACGACCTCCTTCACTCCCCGTGGCTGCAGGCTCTGCTCAAGGTGAGCGCTCCATTTCTCAGAAGCCTTAGCCTTGGGAGCAGAACTTACTCGTCCAACAGTGTTGCTTGTCAGTTGGCAGGAAATTTCAGCTGGGAGAAAGTTCAGAGAAGAGCTACACAACCTCTTAGCTTAGGAAGGAATATACTTGGCTGGAAAAGAATATGGCAGCTCCTCTCTTTTCTGCCCCCAACTCCCTTTCTTCCAGAGACCCCTGGGGTCACACAGCAACCACCACAAACGGCCATAGACAGCACCCTTAGCAGCTGTCTACAACCCTTTGTCCTTGAGGCCAATTCAGGACAAATAAAAATGCTTTAAAAATCATTCCTCTTTGTTTTCATAAATTAGGACATGAAATGTCTACAGCTCTGTTTAGGTATCTTAAGTTTTTCTTACTCTGAAGATCTCTTCTTTTTTTAAATTTGGCTAAAACTTCATGCACTATACAATAGCATCTGACTATTTTGTTCTTCTGAACAAATGTTATTATTAAGAAAGATCCTTTTGAAGTTATTTTTTGGAGGATGTGTTTCCTTCACTTAAGTGAAATATGGTCAGCCTTATGATGCATGTTAATATTATATTCTTTAAGATAAGAAAGAAGTGTCAGCATACTTAGCATGAGCAAAGAGGTACTCCTCACAGCACTGGTTTTAAAACACCTGATTTCTTACTCCATTCATCCATTGTTGGACACAGCGTTTTTTTCCATGCCTTGGCTATTGTGAATAAAGCTTCAATGAACATGGGGTGCAGATATCTTTTTAGGTAGTGATTTCATTTCACTATCACTATATACTCAGAAGTGGGATGTCCAGTGGAATATTATTCAGCCATGAAAAGGAAGGAAATCCTCCCTTTTGCAACAGCATGGATGGATCTCAGGACATCATGCTAAGTGAAATAAGTCAGAGAAAGACAAATACTGTGCGATCTCGCTTGTGTGTGGAATCTAAAAAGGTGGAGCTCATAGAAGCAGAGAGAATAGTGGTTGCCAGGGACTAGGGGGAGGGGAAATAGGGAGATGTTGGTCAAAGGGTACAAATTTCCAGTTACAAGATGAATAAGTTCTGGGGAGCAAATGTACAGCATGGTGACTATATTTAACAATATTGTATTACATACTTGAAATTTGCTGAGAGAATAGATGTTACACGTTATCATGACACACAAAGTGGTAATTATGTGAAGTGATGGCGGTGTTAACTAACCTTATCATGGTTATCGTTTTGCAACATATACGTGTATCAAATAAACATGGCATACCCGTAAAATTTACACAATGTTCTATCTCAATTATATCTGAATAAAACTTTGGGGGATGGGCTTCCCTGGTGGCGCAGTGGTTGGGAGTCCGCCTGCCGATGCAGGGCACACGGGTTCGTTCCCCGGTCCGGGAGGATCCCAGGTGCCACGGAGCGGCTGGGCCCGTGAGCCATGGCCACTGAGCCTGCGCGTCCGGAGCCTGTGCTCTGCAGCGGGAGAGACCACAGCGGTGAGAGGCCTGCGTACCGCAAACAAAACAAAACAAAAAAAAACTTTGGGGGAAACTACTTGATTTCTACCAGGCACTTTTCCCTCCTGGGAAGGTAATACAGGGGTATGAATGCCACTAAAGGCATTGCCTTTGCTACCACTGGTAGGCTGCTAGGCCTCTATGCTCCCTGCATCAGTCCACCAGCCTTAATCACTTCCAGGTACACTTGAGCTTGGGCACTGAGGTAGAGCAAGGAAGCCCCGCCATCCCAGATCCGGATGGAGAAAGGCAGGGCTGAGCTGACCTCCTGGACCTCATTTCTTCAACTGTAAGAGAAACTAGATTTCTAAAATAAGATTAAGGTCTGCACTGCAGAGCTGGTCAGACCTTGGTATTCTCAGCCCAACCCTAGATCCTGGTATGGAAAACAATTCCTAAGGGTCAACAAAGACAAAGTTGGAATTTTTATAAACAAACTTTTACTGGAGAATTAAGGGAGGAAAGGAAACAAAAGGTGAGCACAGAGTACAAATAAGCATGTATAGTGTGCCCGGCCTCTCATTCAGATGCCCTGGTGAACCTGAGCCCCTAACCCATGCCCTACGCAGCTACCCAGCCTGGAAGTTCCCACAGGTCTCTGGCTTCAAATCCTTATTGGCCTCAAGCCTGGAAAACCCAGGCTTACTTAATTTAACAAGAGTAAAATTTACGTTTCTTTTTATCAATGATATTGTTTGGGGAAGAACAGTTTCCAGTGGCAGCCAGTAATTAAGGCTTTGAAGCGTTAGAGCCACCAGTCTTGAGTTCATTTCGCTTAGACAACTAGAGACACCTTATTAAAGGCCAACACACATGCTAGCCAGCCACTTGTGCCATTGCTCAGGCTGAGTCTCCCCTGGGCGAGCCTTCCCTCAGTATGTCATTCTCTCCTCGTTGCCCCTCGGCAGGTTTATGACTGCCTCCAGGAATTTAAAGGAAAGAAGCTCATTCCTGCCACACCCCATGCCCAGGCGTTATCCTACGAGGTGAGGTGATTTTTCATCCAGAGAATAGTAGAACTTTAACGTGATACCATTTTACTCATAGCGCTAGTTTAAATGCTCTAATGGAAAAGTTCAGTTGGTGATTATGCATCTGATAACTGTTTCTAATTGAGCTTTAATAGAAGGCCTGCTGTCTCCCCAAATTAAAACCAACAAGACACATTTTTAGCTTGTGTGCATTTCCCTCTTTTTCCCTAAACCGTGGACCTAATTATCCCCTGGAAAGAGGGTAATGTTGCTCTACTAATGATACCTAATTTACATCCCTATTCTGGGCTCCTGGACGGCAGGCTCTGATGTCCTCTGCCCCATCCCATCCTACTGAGATGTCTAATGGACCTCAAACTTTGTCCCCAACGGAGTTCTTGGCTGTCCCATCCCCAAAGCCGCTCTCACCCCAGCCTCTTCCATCTCACTAAGGACGTCTTTGTTCTTGCAGTATCCCGGCTGAAACCTCTGGGGTCATCTTTGACTTTTCCTTTCTCTCACACCCACACCCAGTCCTGTCAGCTCTAGTTTCAAGACATATCAAGAATCTCCCCACCTCTGCTGTGCCACCTAATATAGAGCATCATTGTCTCTCACATGGATAATTGCGATGTAGCCTCCTACCTGGTCTCCCACTTATACTCTTGCTCCCCTGGAGTCTATTCCCGTCATGGCAGCCAAAGAGATTCTGATTAAAGATGAGTCAAATCATGTCACTTCCCTGCTCAAACCCTTCCTACAACAACTTATCTCCGAGTAAACATCCGAATTCTTGCATAGTCAAACATAAGGGGGCCCCTGTTACCTCTTTGATGTCATACTCACCACTCTCTCCCTTATTCACTCTGCTCCAGCCAGTTGAACCCCTTGTGGTTGTTTGAACCAGACATGCTCCTACCGCAGGCCCTTTGCACTTGCTATTCCTTATGTCAGTAACGCCCTTGCCCATATAGCCACACGATTTGCTTTCTCATCTCCCTCCAGTCTCCACTCAAATGTCACCTCACGGAGGCTTTCCCTGGTCACCCCATCTAAAATTGCAGTCCTATCATAGCATTCCCTATCCACCTTCCCTATTTCATTTCTCTTCTTAACTCTTTTCATCATCAAATAAAACTCTTTTACTTATATATTTTATTTATTGTCTGTGGCTCCTCACTAGAATGTAAACTCCATGAGACTGGGGATTTTTGTCTGCCTATTCAGTGCTCTATTTGCATCACTCAAAACAGTGCCTAGCACACAGTAGATGTTCAATGCATATTTGCTGAATGGATGCATAAATATAATCTGTTTTGTTTTTATTTATTGTCCATATTAAAAGAAATTTTAAAAAAAACTTCTAACCTCAGCTCCAGTAATCAACAACTTGAATGGTTCTCAGCTGTCCACAGGGAAACACACACGTGGTATTTTATTCAGTTGTAACCCCAGTGAGTGGAGGTGAAGCTTGCTAAACTGCTTGTTTTCATTTGACAATATGTGATGGTCCTTGACTGCTGAAGATTCATGGAGCTGGTTAAAGTCTTGTTAGGGCTTATGTCATGTCAGAAAGCAGGTCTATGCCTAAACCAAAGCAAAGAGAGCAGAATTTATTCTGTCTAGCACTTTTTTGTTGCAACAAACATTAAAATTGCTAATCAAATAATAAGCCCTAAAATACAAATTACTATTTCACTTTGCAACTGAAGAATGGAACAGCCCATGGGATTAAGCTACCTGGGTTCTCCAGGTAATTGAGCCTGTAGCTGGAGAACTCAAATACCTTAACCTGCCTATAAAGCATTCACATTAGCAAACAGCTATCTCAGAGCCACTAGAGGGATATTGCCTTGGCACATATGACATTACAAAATTATGTTTGTTCTTCCTCCAAGCCTGCGATGTGCCAGGACTGGGGCACTGTGGTTTAGATCTACCCCAAATCTTGAATTCTACCTGCTGTAATGAAGTTTAATGATAAGGAAAGACTCTAAGCCCTGACTTTAAAGAGGAAAAAGAAGACTTCAGTAACAGCTTTTCTTAGGTCAATATCGTGTCAGTATACCTGTTATCCAACCTAGGTGATGTTAACTAGGTGATAAAGATTGTTAAAAAATTCACAATGTATGTTTTTCCACCAACCAGGTAGTGAAGATATTACATGAAACCCCCAAGTCCCCTGAGATCCAAGAGCTGAGACAAATCCTCCAGGCTCCACACTTAAAGGCAAGTGCTTGCTAAAATGGGCAAGATATAACCATCTGGCACGTAGACAAAGTTGGGAAGGAGAAATAAATGTGCTGGAAAATGTGCTCTCTGAATAGATGTTCTATTACCATATGTGGGTGACCAACAGACTGTACCTAAAAATGTGGAACTTGGACGTGACTGGCTTAATCTCACTGGTCATGGAGACAAGCCTGCTCTATTTATAAGGAGGCATCCAGAACTTCCCACGGCGTCTTTTTCCCCCCGGGAAAGCCATTGTTCCTCGAAAATTCTAGGGGGTTGGCAATCAAAGTAGCATACATCTTAAGTTATTTTAAGTTTCAAATAGAGTGAGTGAAGGTGCTTGGAAAATACAGTATAATAAAGATTAGCTCTACGAGGGGGTATATGAAGAACATTTGATTGCAGAATAGAAACCTATCTCATAGTACTTATAGATTTTGAGATCAATTTATCAACAAATTAGAATTTAAGAGGATGTCTGCACTTGGAGCAATGGAATTTATCAGTCAAAAAGTTTTATTCGAAGTGTCCATCATCAGATGAATGGATAAAGAAGATGTGGCACATATATACAATGGAATATATACTCAGCCATAAAAAGAAACGAAATTGAGCTATTTGTAATGAGGTGGATAGACCTAGAGTCTGTCATACAGAGTGAAGTAAGTCAGAAAGAGAAAGACAAATACCGTATGCTAACACATATATATGGAATCTAAGAAAAAAAAAAGGTCATGAAGAACCTAGGGGTAAGACGGGAATAAAGACACAGACCTACTAGAGAATGGACTTGAGGATATGGGGAGGGGGAAGGGTAAGCTGTGACAAAGTGAGAGAGTGGCATGGACATATACACACTACCAAACGTAAGGTAGATAGCTAGTGGGAAGCAGCCGCATAGCACAGGGAGATCAGCTCGGTGCTTTGTGACCACCTAGAGGGGTGGGATAAGCAGGGTGGGAGGGAGGGAGATGCAAGAGGGAAGAGATAATGGGGACATATGTATATGTACGACTGATTTACTTTGTTATAAAGCAGAAACTAACACACCATTGTAAAGCAATTATACTCCAATAAAGACGTTTAAAAAAAAGTTTTATTTCACAAGATAAACCTAGAGAATTTTCTCTGAGTTCCAACAAAGTTCTGTCCACCAGTCTCTGGCAGGGCTGTAGAACGACTACTTCCCCGTCTCGTGAAATGAAAATTGAACATACTGGGCCATGAGAAGGAACTCTTTGATCATACTCTAAAAGTGGAGGACTACTTTTTCTCATTCTGTTTTGCATGGGCCCTTAAGTGTCACTGATGATTAAACCAGCAAGATGTTTTGATTACTCTCCTCATTCTACCTTAATTGGGGAAACTATTACAATAGTTGTTTTGTAGTTCAAGTTTATAGGAGCACCATGGATTACATGGGTTTCCAGGAGATGAGAATGTGACAGAATACATTTTATCAGAAATGAAAGAATATATTATGTGTTGCTTACCCTCTCTCTGCCTTGTTTCCTTATCTGTAAAATGGGGGAAATAAATATACTTGCCTTACAAGGATGTGGAGAAAAGGGAACACTTGTATCAATAAGTTGATGCAGCCACTGTGGAAAACAGTGTGGAGTTTTCTCAGAAAACTAAAAATAGAACTACCATATGACTCAGTGATTCCATTCCTGGGTATATGTCAAAAAACACCAAAAACATGAATCTGAAAAGATACATGCACCCCAATGTTCATAGCAGCATTATTTACAATTGCCAAGGTATGAAAGCAACCTAAGTGTCCATGAACAGATGAATGGACAAAGAAGATGTGGTATATATATACAATGGAATACTACTCAGCCATAAAAAAGAATGAAATTTTGCCATTTACAGCAACATGGATGCATTTGGAGGGCATTATGCTTAGTGAAATAAGTCAAACAGAGAAAGACAAATACTGTATGATGTCACATGTGGAATCGAAAAAATACAACAATCTAGTGAATATAACAAAAAAGGAGCAAACTCACAGATATAGAGAACAAATTAGTAGTTACCAGTGGAGCGGGGCAGGCAATATGGGAGTGGAGGGGTGGTAGGTATAAACTATTGGGTGAAAGATAGGCTACAAGGGTGTATTGTACAACATGGGGAATAGCCACTATTTTGTAATAACAGTAAATGGAAAGTAACCTTTACAAATTGTATAAATTTAAAAAATTAAAAAATATATATGCCTGCCTCAGTGTTATTGTGAAGATTGACTTAATCCACATAAAACACTTAGAACTATGCCTGGCACATACGTGTTGGTTGTTGTTGTATCTCACATAGTATTGAGTCAGCATCTTCTAGGCGGGTGTGTCCTATGTGTGACGTTTGTTCCCCTTTTCCTTCACTGTTCCCAGGCCTTGCTCAGCGCCCATGACACCGTGGCTCAGAAAGACTTTGAACCTCTTCTCCCTCCACTGCCAGACAACATCCCTGAGAGCGAGGAAGCAATGAGGATTGTTTGCATGGTGAAAAACCAGCAGCCCCTGGTAAGGAAATCATTTTACCTTTTCATTTAGGATTACACCAGGGTTAATTATGAGCTAAGTTATCTCTAGTAATTACTTGGGCAGAATTCTTGTCTGTAGTCACAGATGTAGTGTGAGGCAATCAGACAATGTGAGGGAATCCATGATAATAATGGCGAAACTGTATCTTAATGAATTTTGCCTGTGATTTTAAGCACATTACAGGTTGTAATGTTTTCACCAGGGGAGAGTTCTGCTTAGTGTTTTTGTTTTCTAAGAACTGTGAGACATAAGAAATTCTTTTATTTTATTATTTGGCTCTGTGACATGTACATATATTTTACTCTGTTCTAATATATTTGCCTACGTTTTTTTCCTCTATAAAGGGGAAGCTAAGTAAGGCATTAATTTGATTTTCTAAGCATAATCCCTTTGATTAGGTTGTAATTGTGGGAGTTTTCTTTACCTTTGGAAGGATCTCAATATTCTTTGATGTCTATGTGGTTGGATGTAGACTTTGCTAGACCAAGGTTGAATGGCCTTTCCTTTTTCATGGCACAGTATGTATGGCCCTGGTTGGTATGAATACCCTTGTCCGAAAGACCAGAGCGACACTGAAGGAAGCCCCCAGGAAAGTGGTCATGTTACGTAAAAAGGGGTTCTACTGTACTCTCTCCCCAGGGAGCTACCATCAAGCGCCATGAGATGACAGGGGACATCCTGGTGGCCAGAGTCATCCATGGTGGGCTGGCGGAGAGGAGTGGTAAGCTGGAGCAGCAGGGTGCAAGCGTGACCAGGAAAACAGGGAATGATTGTTTACTCTTCCCAGGGAAGCCCCTCTTTCCTAACTGAGGTTGAGCTTTAATAAGTTCTATTGCTTGGTTGCTAAGAAGGAAGAAAGGAATATTCCAGAGAAGTCCCATTGCCCTTCCTCACTGAGTCCCTCCATTCTAGGCACTAAATTAATGTTCCCTTACTTTACATTCCCGTGTAAACCTAACAAGGGAAGTATTATCAGGCTATCATATAGATGAGGAAACTGAGGCTCAAAGAGATTAACCACCTAACTTGCTCAGGGTTTCACAGGGTGAGTCAGGATTCAAGTCCAGGTCTGCCTCACTCTATATTCCCAACTTTCACACTTCACTTGGTCCTTCTGTGTTCAAAAAGGCATCTCTCTTCCCCGTCTTCAAACACCTGTTGCTTGTCTTTTCTACCAGAGAACCAAATTTCCTTCTTTTCATCACTGTGCTTCTGAAACGAGCTGTTCTGTACCTGCTACGTGTGTCCTCACTGTATATGACCCTGGAAACCTGGTGCAGGGTTCATACCCCAGCGTTCTTAGAGAAATTACCCAGGGACATCCTAGTTGCTAAGTCCACTGGCCCTTCTGTCAGCCTCAGTCTTATTTTTACTTCTGCAGCACATTTGATGTTGTTGACAGCACCTTGCTTAAAATTTTCATCATCCTTGGTTTCTGTTCCGTGATGTCATCCTGCTTCTTATCTGCACTGTCTTACGTCATATTTCTCAAGCCTCAATCTTAACCCTCAAGTTTCTCCACATTTTCTCTTTTGAAGAATACCCCCCATTTCCTTTTCATCTGACATTTTCTCATGACCCCGACAGCTTTATTTTTCGTGTTATCTTCTTACCAGAGTTCCAGTTCCATCTTACAACATCAGATTAGTGAAAATAAAAATATCACCACCACTTAATACCCAGTGTTGGTGGAAAGGTAGAAAAATGCAATTCTCATGCATTTTGGTGGTGGTGTAAATTGGAATAGCCAGTTTGCTTTATTATTATGATTATTATTTCACCATGAAATTTAAGATGTCAGAGCCTGCTTGGGTTAAGGAGCTTTGGGATGGCTACCGCCATTTGTGAAAGTTTTTTTGTACCCCTCTTTGTTTTGTGTTCCTGTTTGCCTAGGGTTGTTATATGCTGGAGACAAACTGGTGGAAGTGAATGGAGTTTCAGTTGAAGGACTGGACCCTGAGCAAGTGATCCACATTCTGGTAACAGTCTCCTCCTCGCCTTCCCCATGACTCAGTGCCACGTCACGTCAGCCCATGGCGTGTGCACTGTAATTGGAGGGGGATTCGGGTCCCGCTAGGCAGCTTCCTCTCTCTAGGCCCCAGAACTTGTCTGTTTCTATGCAGCTCGTCCGCCTTCCCCCATCCGCCTCCTCAGGGGATCTGGCTCCTTCTGGATACCTCCCTTCACAAGCTGCTCTTTCAGCCTCAGGAAGACTGCCAGACCGCCCAGCCCAGGTCCCTCGTCACCTGGGTTGCTCCACTGGAAACCGAGCCCGGGGTGGGCAGAGTGAGACAGTGGAGGAGTGTCTGAACCCGAGCAAACCACCCCTTGCTCCCCTTACATGTTTATGCAGTTTCCTTGAGGCAGCTTTGGGGTAGAAAAGAAGTCTCCAGAGGGCAGCATATGGGGAGGGGGACATCCCTGCTGGCCCTGCCACTGTCCTGGTGGTTGAAATGGCGGTGTGACCTGATTATATGAGCTTTTGGTAACTCTTTTCGGTTCCCATTCCCATCCTTCAAACCATTGCCCGAGTCACTGTCCAGCTGTCAGTAGCCATAGCAGCTTTCCCCACACACCTCCCCCCATGTACACCCCCAGGGTGGGGCCTGAGGTCAATTATTATATATTACATAGACTAGTGGTTCTCAAACTGGGTTCTTGGGGGAACTCTAGATTTTCATAGATGTGCCTTAGGGACTGAGAGGAGGAGTGGTATTATAAGGAGTATTATAAGGAGTATTATATAAGGAGTATTATATAAGGAGTATTATAAGGAGTATTATAAGTATTATAAGGAGTATTATATAAGGAGTATTATAAGGAGTATTATATAAGGAGTATTATAAGGAGTATTATATGGAGTATTATATAAGGAGTATTATAAGGAGTATTATATAAGGAGTATTATAAGGAGTATACCAAGCACCGAAATATTTTGCAAACCACCAGGCAAGATTCTGTGTGGTGTAAAAGATACTGCACCGGGAGCTTAAAGGACTGTCAGTCACAGACACACATGTCTCCACCTCAGCCCTTTCAGCTCCAGCTGTGGAGTTGCCAGGACAGTGGGATTGTGAAATTCCCAAGTGAGACCGAGATCTTTCTTGTTAATCTCTAGGATCTCCAATGCCCATCACAGTGTGTGTGACAGGGGGATTCTTACCTCTCCCATCAAACTAAGAGGCTCTCTGTTTCCTCCACCATTAGTTTGGAGACGTCAGTTCCCCCCAGAAGACTTGGGGGCCCTTTATCTTCTTCCGCATAAGACTAGGCTGCCTGATGCAGAAATCATTTTTCAGGAAATAATTACTGACTGAGATAAGAGGAGGGAAAGTCAGACCAAGAGCTCCTCTCCTTCCTTAGTGCCTGTGGGAATAAGACCTTGCTGAGTGTGGTGTCCCGGCAGCAGCGAGATGGAGGGTCCCTGCGAGAAGCCAGGCCTCAGTGTGGGTTTTAACAGACCAGTGATCCTGGAAGTCCCACAGCAGGACAGAAGTGAAGCTCAATTTCTTCCTAATGTCCATTTCTGGGTGGTGATATTTAGCTGTTGAGCCCTTGTAAAAGCCCCTGTGGGAGATGTCACCATTTGACCTGCACACATTGAATTGTACCTTCTGTCTGCCAAACCCCAGTAACCCAGTGAACTCTGCGATTTGTCATTCTTTCCTCTGACATTTTCTAGGCCATGTCTCGTGGCACAATCATATTCAAGGTGGTTCCAGTTTCTGACCCTCCTGTTAATAGCCAAAAGATGGTAAGAATTTACTGAGCCTTCATACCCACACACAGGAAATCCTCCAATAACAATAACAACTATGATGTACTTTGTATCTTATTACTATCCTCTATAATGTATTGAAGATTTGTTCAATACTGTATTGCATATTTTTTGATACTGATGACATGAGAGGCAAATCAGTAAATGAATACAATAACAGGAGATGGGGTACCAAGAAGTTAAGAAGTAATATCAAGAATGGTGAGCATTTGAGCAAAAACTTCTCAGAGCTGAAAGATTCTATTCCCAAACTCATTTTTTATTTTTCATGGCTCTTAGACTCAGTTCAAGAAGGAAGTTCTTTTTGGTGAGGTTGGAGAGGAAAGATAGCACCAGTAGGTGGAAGAGTGGGAGAGATGGTTTTAAGTCTTAACAACCCAGGGGTAAGGATTCTTCTGAGGTGTCATTATGCACCTACTGTCAGGTATATGTTCGTGCCATGACTGAGTACTGGCCCCAGGAGGACCCTGCCATCCCCTGCATGGATGCCGGCTTGCCTTTCCAGAAGGGGGACATCCTCCAGATTGTGGACCAGAATGATGCCCTCTGGTGGCAAGCCCGGAAAATCTCAGATCTTGGTACCTGTGCTGGCCTAATCCCTTCCACGCACCTTCTGAAGAGGTAAGAAAAGTCATCACTCCTGGACTCAAGACGGAGCCATCAGGAAACAAAACGTTTTCTCAGGCTTCTGTTATTGCAGTTAAGATGAGAGAAAGAGAGACAAGCAGATAGATGAACACACACTGGTCTCTAAATCCAAATGTCAACTTGTCAATATGCTCTAAACATCTTAAACACCGAAGGGACCAGAATAATCGTATCAATTAGAAAAGAGAGAAGAGTACTTGGGAAGCTAAATTAAACTTTTAAAGGTAGTTCTGACTCCCTCTATAATCTTTCAAGGCTGAGTTGAAAGCTCAGTTACTGAATCTCAACTTTCCACCATCACCTTGGTGCTATTGAGGTCCAAGGAAGGGATTAAGGATAGAAAGAAAATAGAATGAGAGGTCCAAGACTCAGCCAATGTTAAGAGATAACGAAGAAGAAAAGGGACTAGCAAAGGAGACTGAGAAGGAATGGCCGATGAGGCAGACCAAAATCAAGATGGTAGAGTGTCCTGATCAACTATGTCAACCACCGCTGAGGGGACTGAGAATTGACCACTGGATTTAGCAACAGAAGTCATTGGTGATCTTGATAAAAGCAATTTCAGTGGATGAGGTGGGACCAAAATCTTAGTAAAAGGGGATTTGAAGACATTGACAACAATGAGCATGGAAAATTCTTTGAGACATTTTGTATAAGGCAGAGCAGAACAATGGACAAGTAGCTAGAGGGGAAAGTGGAGTGGTATGAGAGAACTTTTTTAGATAGGGTAGATAATGGTAATGGGAAAAATCCAATGAGAGGGAAAACTTTATGATACAGGAGAAAGAAGGGAACATTGCTGCTCTTGTTGTCCTTGGGGAAGCAGGAGGAGATGTGATGGAGCCTATAAATAGAGGGGTTGGCCTTATACAGGATCATGAACAGTTCACCCACAGTAATAGTAGCAGTAGGGAATCCAGAGTGTGTGGGCACAGCTGAGGGTGAGGGATATGGTGGGAGTTTATGGAAGGTCTCGTCCATCTGCTCTTATTTTCTCAGTGGAATAAGCAATGTCATAAGCTGAGAGTAAGGGTGGGTAGGAGATATTGGGAAGGAAAGAGGAGAAAGCTTGAAAAGTTTCTATGAGAATTGGAGAGCAAATTGGTTAGATAAATACAGTATCATCAGCATTAAGGGCCCACTTAAGGTTAAAGGTCATAAATTTATAGTGATTCTGGCCAGCTTCCTGGGGGGCAGGGCCAGATTAGACAGGGAGTCAGATTTAACAGTAAATCAAGAGAGGGACAAGGGAGTGATTTTAATGAAAGACCATGACATTTAAGCTTGTTAAGGGGGGAGGTGACAGGGTAGGGTCAGTGGAAAGGAAGTCAAATCAATGGATTATAGGTCCCTATGGGGTTGATAGATTATTGGGGTTGGGAAGATAGGAGTGCTGGTAGAAGAAAGGGATGCTAGAAACAGAAATTATATAGAGATTGTAGTTTTGGGTACTGAAAGGCCTAGGGTATGACAGTGGGATGCAGTGGCTGGGGTCATTGGAAGGTCATTGGAAGAGAGGAGATCAAGGAACCAAGAGGCCAGGGTGTTGGAAGGGACATCTTTGTGCCTAATAAAATCGTCATGCATTATGACAGAGCAGTGTTAAAAGCATGGGAGTTAGCAGGAATAATCTGAGAATGGCTTCCTGAAGAGTCGGGGAAATGGCTTTCAAAGTGAGGGCATCTAGGGAAGAGGGATATAGTCTGGAGATGGCCAGGAGAAGCAGGACACAGGCCCCACCTCCAGGCCCCATGGAGTGAGGGCCTCATGCAGTGGTGTGCTGGAGCCAGCTCACAGAGCCTGTGTGCACCCTTCTCACACCCGCGGTCAGTGACGTCGGGGTGGCAGCTTGAAATCAGCCCCAATGGGAATATTGACACTAGAAAAACCTGCAAAGCTGCCCATGAGGACTCATCTCCCCGGGCTGGTTTACCCACACGCCACTGGGAGTGGGAGAGGAAGGAGCCACCTCTCAAAAGGGGCAGGGGAGCAGTGAGCTCAGGGGGACCTGGGTTTAGTTAGAACGAGAAGGTGAAGGGCTCACTCAAAGTGCAGGAGGAGGTTTGAGAGATTTCGCTGGAGATTTACTGCCAGTTCCAGAGGGTGTGTGAAAGGGCTTCAGGGAGTGGCAGGTGGTGGATGGAGCCTTACAGGGATTAAAGTGCAGAGGATAAGGGATGACCTGAGGACACACACAGGGATAAAGCCCTAATGAGATTAGTCCTCATGGTCTCAGAGCAGAGAGTGGCAAGGAGATTCCAGTGGGGGTCTTGCAAGGAGCACACAGAAATGGCAGGTTTACTAGATTAGCGCACAAAGGACAACGGAAGGAACTGAAATTCATGTGTCTCTAAAGGGACTGTAGAGAGCATCACAGCCTGGGAGGGAGACCAGAACATGCGGTGAAAATTCTGAGACCAGCTGGAGCGGGCTAACATGCCAGAGATGCAGGAGCCATGGCTCATGCAGTGAAGCTCTGTGGCATGTGCACTCGTGGTCTCGGGCCAGATTTTCACCCTAAGTCAGTGTGACTCTGAAAAGATGCTGTGAGGCAGGAAAGAATGATAAGAAAGGCCATACATTTGGAGAATGTATTTGACAGTGTGTTTGGAGGTGAAATCTCCTTGTTCACTTGGTTGCAAGCAACAGAATTCTAGGAAACATTCTATCCTGGATCTATTTCACCTGGGTGAACCTGGATTACTTTTTATTTTTCCTTCTCACAGTGTATTTCTTTTTGCATAGGAAGCAACGGGAGTTCTGGTGGTCTCAGCCATATCAGCCTCACAACAACCTCAAATCCACCATATGTGAGTGTGCTGACACCTCAAACCCAGCCTGTGCATCCCGAGAAAGACAGCTCCCTCTCTCCCAGGGCTGGCTTCCCGCCCAACAGAGGATCTTTAAATGTCCCCGTACCCCAGATAGCCTCCTGGCAGCCATCTGAAATCCTACCATAGACATTCATTCCTTTGGATTTAGAAGAGTTTTCAGTTTGTGAAAATGCAAATGTTCTCGTGATCACTCCCTGGCTTGAAGTCCCCTGAGGTGTCTACAGCTAGTCCATACATTATACACCTACTGGCAAGCAAGGCTGCAGAGCGGCACAGTTTGTGTGCCTTTGATGAGTAAACATGGGACTGAATTATTATTTAATGAGTGTAGTTTGTTCACTTCACAGTATTTTAGATGGCGGCGGAGGAATGGTCAGCAAAGGGATTCATGGTGGCGAATGCTTGTGAACGACTTACTCCCTTAATGAAGGGTGTCAGTAGCTCATAGAGCCCAGCTAGAACCTGCTGATCAAGGACCATCTGAAATGCTCTCTGGCAGGAGTTACAGAAGGGGAAGAGGTGCCCGGAGGAGGGAGAGGGAGAGGGGCGTGACAGGAGGCTGGGAGGGCACTAAAGTAAACATAGATTTGCCCATAGAGAGTCCTCATCCACTTTACTTCTCAATTCTCTAAGCCAAAAATTATTATTTTTCCCTTGAAAAGATATGATGACAACTATAGAGACATCTTTGAAAGAAAACACTCTTAAAATTCCTTTACATTGACCATATTTTCATACTGTCTTCCCGTTATAGAACCATATTTTACATGGTTACAGTAACAGTTGCAATACTACATTTTATCTTTTTCTTTAACTTGACATTTTATCAGAAACATTTGTCATGATATAATCTTCATAGTGATATTTTAGTTATTTCCCCTGTGCTTTGAAAAAGTTTGTTTACCAAACCAGATTGAAGTACTTCTTTAACCCATTTTCCTATTCTATTTATCAAAGGCATGTGAAAGTGCTAAGCTTCTAACCAATATCTGATAACTAGTAGGGCCACGGGTTGACATCTAACTTGCTTGCATAGCCTATGTGCCATTTCTATTAGAATTTTGCAAAGTCCATCCTGAAAAGAGTTTGCAGCCATATATTATTATCCTTACAAATCTCTGAGTCCAGGAACCCCAAGTATGGAGCCACTGAGTTAAAGGGTCACCTCTCACAGGGATGTTTCTTTTTTTTAATTTATTTATTTAATTTATTTATTTTTGGATGCGTTGGGTCTTTGTTGCTGTATGCAGACTTTCTCTAGTTGTGACGAGCAGGGGCTACTCTTCGTTGCAGTGCGGGGGCTTCTCATTGCGGTGGCTTCTCTTGTTGCAGAGCACAGGCTCTAGGGCTCACGAGCTTCAGTAGTCGTGCCACACGGGCTCAGTAGTTGTGGCTCACGGACTCTAGAGCTCAGGCTCAGTAGTTGTGGTGCACAGGCTTAGTTGCTCTGCGGCATGTGGGATCTTCCTGAACCAGGGCTCGAACCCATGTCCCCTGCATTGGCAGGCGGATTCTTAACCACTGTGCCACCAGGAAAGCCCCAGGGATGTTTCTGATGGAGCACATCATTTTCTAAACTATCAGGTCATTTCTTTTTAACTGTTGTAGATGATATTTCAAATAAATATTATTTTGTATCTTTCTGTTCTGCCTGAATGTTACCATGGGAAAAAAAATCTCAGGAAAGGGTTACTACTCAGGATGTATAGGCAACTTTATTACTCAAGAGTTATTGAAAAATTCCAGGCATATGTTAGTTTACAGATGTTATTAAAAAGTTATTTACTGAAGATGCACTTGTAATTGTCATCCCTCTTTCTTTCCCTCCCTCCTCTCTCTCTCTCCTTCCTTTCTCTCCTCCTTCCTTCTTTTCTTCCTCCCTTTCTCTCTCTTTCTTTCCTTCTTTCCATTCAAGATTTGAGTTCCTAAAATATAATGAATAAATAATAAGCGCATTAATTCAGAAATGAATAGAATGCAACTCTTACAGAGCTTATCGGGATAGAAGGGAATAGGATTTGCCAGAAGCAAATAGATCCCATTTCCAACAAGGCTCATAAATTTATTGGTTTCTATAGGATATTCACTTATCATTTTGTTACTAAATCTCCATTGAATTTTTAGAGAATAATTTTGGCACTTTGCTTTTCTTACTGTAGGTAAATTAATCTGATAAACTATAGCATAAACTATTGTGCCCGCTCTCTCTTTTTTCCCCTGCTTCAATCATTTTTCTGTACCCAGCGATTTCTATGGAAGAAGGTAAGAAATAGTATTTGTGGGGGAAAAAAACTCATCTCCAAAGCCTCCTAGAAATTTCCTATAGTTTTCTTAATTCACTTCAATTTCAATTCAGCTATTTATTAAGCTCTTCCTGTGTGCCTCATAGTGTGCTAATCACTAATACCCTAATTTATAAAAAGATGTCAGTCAAAAGAACACACACTGTGTAATTGTTCTTAACACTGAGAGGAATAAAAGAAGAGAACCAACATTTACACGCAGCCCCAGAATCTAACACAGCACATGGTAAGAATTCAATGAAAGTTGTGAAACTGATCCTCTGTTTTGTTTCAACTGCTTTGTACACAATGTCTAAAAATAACCCTGTAATGGAATTGTTATTGTTCCCATTGTATGGATGAAAAGATCGGTAAGGTAAGAACATTGTCAGAAGTTGCAAACAGCGTGGTCTGGATTAAAGCTGCTCTCTGTCTGAAGGGCACTACATCAGGGGCAAATGGGGCCTCCAGTTATTACCTCTCCCCTTCTCCGTGCTCAGACACCAAGATGACTCATTATGATGCCAAACACACACACACAAGCAAGAAAGCAAGAGGCTGTCTACTTGTGGAGAGGGGAAAAGAAGAGAGAAGAGCAGTCCCCTTTGCCACCATCCACATTTCATCCCTGAAATTGGAAAGGGGAGGGGGAGGAACATGGACAGGCCCTTGGGTCCCTGTGGTCTTGCTGGGTGACAAGCCCACTGTCTGTCAGCTCAGGCTGCCATAGCAAGATCACACAGACTGGGTGACTTTAACCACAGACATTTATTTCTCACAGTTCTGGGGACTCTAAGTCCAAGATCAATGTTCTGACAGGGTTGGTTTCTGAGGAGACTTTTCTTCCTGGCTCGCAGATGGCTGCCTTCTCTCTGTGTGCTCACATGGCCTTCCCTCCGTGAATGCGGGGTGGGAGAAGTGTGTGGGGAGAGAGGGAGAAGAGAGAGAAAGAGAGAGAGATAGAGATTAGTGTGGTTTCTTTTCCTCTTCTTATAAGGCCACCAGTCCTTTTGGATTAGGGCCCCAACTTTATGACCTCATTTAATCTTAATTATCTCCTTAAAGACCCCGTCTCCAAATACAGTCATCTGGGGGCTAGGATTTCAACATATGTATGCATTTGTGGAGGATACAAATCAGTCCATAACACTCACCCTAGCCCATAGTGTGGAATTGTTCATTTTTTATAAAAGATTTATTTATTTTAGGCTGCGTTGGGTCTTAGTTGTGGCGCGTGGGATCTTTGTTGAAGCATGCGGGATCTTTCGCTGCAGCGCGCGGAATTCTCTCTAGCTATGGCGCGCGGGCTCCAGAGCACGTGGGCTCTGTAGTTTGCGACACATGGGTTCTCTAGTTGAGTTGCCCAAACTCAGTAGATGTGGCATGCAGGCTTTGTTGCCCCGCAGCATGTGGGATCTTAGGTCCCCCACCAAGGATTGAACCCGCATCCCCTGCATTGTAAGGCAGATTCTTTACCACTGGACCACCGGGGAAGTCCCTGGAATTGTTAATTTTGAGAGCGCAAAATCCGTGGCTCTTTTAGACCCCAGAGTTACATATTAGAAAAACCGGGACTACGTGTGCTGTTATTAGAGAGTCTCTCCTGGCCTCTGTAAAACAGGAATGACAATTCTAGTTTTTGTTTGCCTTTAAATCAAAACCTTCTAGTTATGTGCTAGGAACTAATGAATTCACCGTTATAAATTACTGATCTGGAAAATAATCTCTAAATGAATATAAGGAATTGAATGACAGTGTTAAAAATCTCAGCTATGTTACTTGTTCATCTGTGCTCCCATCTCTATAAAACAGTATTATTTCATAAAATTGTTCATATTGCATATTTTACTTAAAAACAATCAATGATATGATCTTTAAGGAAGTGATAAATTTATTATATTACTTTATAATATTATAGCTTATTATACAAACTATAATTTGCACTTTTACAACATATAAGACATTTATTAAAATAGTATTTATTGATCACCTGGGAATTGTGGGTATTGTGCTAGGCTCAAGATATACAGTGCCGAAAGAAAAAAAAAATTTTTTTAAGAACATATGTTCAAATCAACTATTCTGATATTAAAAGGGAAATTCAGTTTAATAGATAATTAGTCATGTGCCTACTATGTGGAAGACACTAAGCTCTATAAAATACGTAAAAATTAGTTAAGATGATTTCCACTTTTCAAGGAGCTGTCTAGGAGGGCTAATAAGGCAAACACCCAAATGATTATATTACGAGGCAGAGTAGATGTGCAATAGCAGAGAATTCAAGGTAGTAGGAAGAAAATGCTGTGCAGTTCATGGCAAGGATATTCATTTTGATCAGTGTTGAGATGGACCTTGAAGTATTACAGGCTAAGGGAACAGCCTAAGCAAAGGCACAGAGGAAGAATCAATGGAGTCTGCTCTAACAGGAGTGTAAGATACAGGAAAGAGACAGCAGTTTTCAAAGCTGGGTTTGGGTCACACTGTAAAGAGCTTTGAGTATTAGGATGAACAGTTTTAAAAGTTATATTCTTTTATTCTCATACATACATCCCAGCTAAAGGTAAAAATAATTAACATTATTGAGCACTTACCATGTGCCTGAGCTTTTCCTGCATTATCTCAATCCTATCCTATGTGGTAGGTATTATTACTACCCTCATTTATAAACAGAAGATGAGGCTTAGAGGTAAACTAATTTGTCCAGTATTCAAAAGCCTGTGCTTTTAGAATTTTAACCATTCGATGTCCTGTGGCCTCCCATAGCCTACATTTTCATTTAGTACAGTAGAGCCCTTTTTATCTCTCCGAGTGAGCGATAGTTGTAAGAATAACATGATTATAGGGTGGTCTGAGTTTCATTGCCATAAGCCTATACATAGGGAATTTCATTTGTGATACTAACATTTTAACTTCAAGTTTTCCCTTTCTATGCTCTTTTATAGAAGATGACATGAAGATTGACGAGAAATGTGTGGAAGCAGGTAGCATTTCCTCTTGATACATTTACCACCAGGAGAAATATGAAGCAGCTCAGCTATAGATTTCCTGAAGCAGTCAGTTCAAGGGGCCACAAGCCTATTTTCTGGAAGAAATGTGTAAAATAAATCCCCCACCGCAGCCTTTTTCTGTGGTTCTGACACATGGAAGGGAAGCACAGCTGCAGGAATGTCTCCATGCTTCAGACCAACCTTTTAGAAAGTGTTCTAGAAAGCAGTATTCTGGAAATGATCACAGGAACACACAGTAACACTCAGGTGTTACATTGTGAAATACTATAAAATATTGAGATATCAGATTTTTATTTTTAAATTTTTATTTATTTATTTTTTATTATTATTATTTTGCGGTACGCGGGCCTCTCACTGCTGTGGCCTCTCCCGTTGCGGAGCACAGGCTCCGGACGCGCAGGCTCAGCGGTCATGGCTCACGGGCCCAGCCGCTCCGCGTCATGTGGGATCCTCCCGGACTGGGGCACGAACCTGTGTCCCCTGCATTGGCAGGCGGACTCTCAACCACTGCGCCACCAGGGAAGCCCGAGATATCAGATTTTTAAAAAGCAAAATATCTATTTTGTTATTGTTTGATACCATTTTCTGGTAGATTCTAGTATAGATCAATAGTCATGTGTTCCAAATTTCTGAGAAATACTTCACATTTCTGTTCTTAGATTTTTTTTTGGAAATTGGGAGAAGATTTTTCAAATTTAGTGGCAGAACTAAGATTGGTTCAAGAATCACTAGGATTTTGTTGGAAGACTAGTTGAAGAGTCTTTAGTCTGATAGGTGACTTTGTCTTGGCTTTATGGGTTAATCTAGTTTTTAGACATTAAATAATGATATGAAATGTTTAAGTACTGGGTATTTCAAAGATTTACATGTATTTCCCAGAACAACTACAGAATAACGCTGACATTATATTTATTTCACCAAGTACACATCCTGGGTTTTTTGTTTTTAACTTGCAGTACTATTCATTTCCCTTCTGTAATTTTAATTAAAATTTTTTATTAGGTAACACATTCACATATTTAAAATTCAAAAACTACAAAAGTATATTCAGCAAAATTCCCTCTCTTCCTGTTCCCCTACTCAGTTTTCTTTCTTGAGGCAGTAAATGCTCTCAGTTTCTTGGGCATCCCTCCAGACATATTCTGTGCAACGATGTATATTTTTTTCTCCTCTCCCACACCCTCATTCTCACTTCTTTTTAAAACACAAGTGCATGTACTCTTTGATGGTATGCTATATACACTGTTCCGTTCCTGGCTTTTTTACTTAATAATACACATCCTGGAGATGATTCCATCGTAGTACATAAAGAGCCTCCTCATATATTTTAAACGGTTTATTGGTTAAATAAGTTATTGTGCAGTTATATAATCACTTATTGGTAGACATTTGAATTATGTCCAATCTTTTCTATTATAAACAATGCTAAATATATCGTTTCACAAATGTGTGTATACCTTAGATGCAGCATTGCCTGATGTAAGGATGTGTGTGTTGGTAACATTGCTATATATTTCTAATTGCTCTCCATATAAATTCTAGTTTTTTTATGCTTAATGTCTCTCTAAAACACTAACGAGAATCGTTTTAACTGATGAGGGACTTGGTTTATCTCAGGTATTTCTCAGTCACCTAAACAACCCTAACCCAACCAGGCCATTCATATGCTCCTTCTTCTAGCCACACTCCCCTTGCTT
Source organism: Tursiops truncatus (assembly GCF_011762595.2). Taxonomy (NCBI): domain Eukaryota; kingdom Metazoa; phylum Chordata; class Mammalia; order Artiodactyla; family Delphinidae; genus Tursiops; species Tursiops truncatus. Next base: position 33,782,365 of record NC_047040.1, read on the forward strand.
ATGGACCCCCCAAAGCTTCAAGCAAACCTCTAGCAGCAAAGCTGTATAGAATCCAACCATCTATTGGTGTTTACCGTGACATTCCACCTTTTCCTTCCCTCTGAGCTTCTTTTTAATTTAATTTTATTTATTCTTTTCTATTTTATGATTTTATTTATTTATTTTAAGCTCCTGCTGTACCCCTTCTTGTCATCACAGCCCCACTGCTTATACATACTCATTTAAGGCTTTATATGCCACAGACACACCACTGAGTTGGCCTTGATTTAGGAAAAACATTTTAAAAGTGGTGTGTGTGCAGAATCGTAGGGTCAGGGAATTAGACTGTTGAACTATAGACTCAGTATGGATAGTAATGTAACTATACTTTTGGTTTTTTGCCTCCGTGGAAAACCATAGATGAAGAAACATTTGAATCTGGTAAATAAAACATGAATATTTTATACTGATTTTTAAATGTATATTCCAAATGTTGGTATAACTTAAACACTTTTAATGACACAATAATTGCTTAAAGACATCAACAGTATAGTCATGAGATATTGTAAACTTCACCATACGCAGTGCTTCTCATTAGGGACATTTTGGAACCCTATGGGGGCATTTTTGGGTTGTCACGTTGATTGGGGACACTACTGGCCTTTAGCTGGTGCGAGTCAGGGATGCTAGATGACCTGCTGTGTGTGAGACCATCCTGCATGATGTCCTGAATGTCCTGCTAGACAAAACTCATTAGGAATCTGAGTAAGTAGTTCTTTAGTACACAACAGTGATGTAAGTTTTCACAAGATGTAACATGAAAAGCTCATTGGTTTAGAAGACAGTCATTATGGAGAGAGACATTTAAATAGAATAAAGACATTGCCTTGAAATTACTGAATAATTTATTCCACACATTCTAATCCATACTGATATTAAATCAACTGGAAAGTGAGGTATCTATACCAAACCAATTATTTTCTTTTTCTTTAATATGTTTTTGCCATTATTGATGACACATGGTATAATCAAGTGTCTGTTCCTCAACGTAATGTTGACGTTATTAGTAACAAAGTAAGTCCCATGGAGTATTTTGAAAAACTGGCAGCCTTTTGGAGCATGTTAACATTACTAACTTGCTTCCAAGTGTATGATGTTTCCTCATTTTCTCCATTTCATCAGTGCTTTGGCATATTACACCTACCTCAGTTAAGGCAATTTCCCTCTTTCCCATATATACCAATAAATCTGGTCTGTTATCAGAACACTCTTTGTTCTAGTCTCCACTCGTTACTTTGCTCTTCTATTTTTCTATACTTCATATAAGGACTATTTTCTGATCTTCTCACTTCCTTTAAATCCATGCTTCTTCAGTATAAGTAGGTATAAGCATCTAATAGTTTACGTCTTCTAGAGAAGCCATGCCCAAAGATTTATATTTTGAAATATATACTTTTTGAAACACGTCCTTTTAAAACATAAATTACTTCCTTTTAATTTTCCTTTACATTACAGTTAGAGCATTACGTTGCTGTTTTAAAATGATGTGTTAGAATATATCTATGAATTTCATTTTTTAAGCTTAGAGAGATTGTTATAAATATTAGTTATAATGGAAGATAGCATTGGGACATCCCTAGCAGTCCAGTGGTTAAGACTTCGCCTTCCAGTGCAGGGGGTGTGGGTTCAATTTCTGGTCGGGGAGCTAAGATCCCACATGCCTCACGGCCAAAAAATCAAAAACATGAAACAGAAGCAATATTGTAACAAATTCAATAAAGAGTTTAACAATGGTCCACATAAAAAAAATCTTTAAAAAAATGTATTGAGACACATGGAGTTGGGAACTACTCACCTAAATTATTTATGTACCATTTATGTTGCTTCTAAATTTCCTATTTTCAATTAGATAGTTGGCTTGTTAGGAGTAACCTTCCCCCCCCCCCCCCCCCCACTGCTGCCCAGCTTGTGGGATCTAAGTTTCTTAGTCCCCGGACCAGGGACTGAACCAGAGCCACGGCAGTGAAAGCGTCAAGCCCTAACCACTGGACTGCCAAGGAATTTCCTGTTAGGGGTAATTTAATGATCTACACTTGGTTCAGTGTTTGGGATTGGTTTAATTTTTAATTCCTCTGGACTATAGTCATCCTTCTTTGCTCTGTTCAACGCATCATTTTGTTGGGAGGCACTCTACCTGCCAAAGTTGTGGTTGAGGCTTAGACGTATTGTGATGTCTGTGAAAGGAGAGACGATGTTGCAGTGGTCAATGCCATGGACTGGAGCTGGATTCTCCAAGCATGAATCCTGGTCCAACTAGCCAGGGGTCATCTGTCACGTAACCTCTCTGCCCTTCAGGTGCCCACGTCTAAAGTGGGAAAAATAATTTATATAAGTAAAGTGCTTAGAATGTAAGTGCATGAGTGTTAGCCAGCATTTTAATGAAGAAGTAATAGGGGCAATCAGCAGCTAGTTCTCTAATAACAGCACTGCAGAGGAAAGTGTGCAGCTGCCCTTAGTTACTGCAAAGTACTCCTTCTGGACTCCTCTTTGTTGAAAGAGTGAGAACTCTCAAGTACATTATTCTGAATCCAGCTCACTTGGGAGCTCAGTTAAGGAACAACTGGCACCCAGCTGGCATTTTTTCTAAATAAATAACGACAGTCATTCATGATGCTTAATTCTGTTACTTAGAGCATTTAATGGGCAGTTAAGTTTCTTCAGTTTTGGTTCCAACTCTTCTCTGAATGATGTATCATGTGACCTTTTTGGATCTTTCTGGATGGTACAGTCTAATTAGGAATGCCACTTTAAAAAACAGATAAAAACATACACCCCCCCCCAACAAAAACCAAACAAAAACAGGGGTGATGGATGTTTCGAGATATCTAGAAAACAAAGAAAACAGTACACTCTGTGTTCAGTTGCACCTGTCTTCAAGGGACCAGCTGGAGATGGAAATGTGTGACTGGACCCGGACAGGTAAGGAATGAGGACACTCGTTGCAGAGCTTCCCCAGTGGCCCTTCCACCACTTCCTTGCCTTCACAGGGTTGCAGCTAGATGGCCTCTGGGAGAGAAGGGAAGAAGAGGCTCAAATCGGTTGCCTTGAAAATTTCTCTTTCAAGCCCCATTCTTTGCCAGCCAAGTAGAGAGGAGTCTGCATGGATAGAAAGCCTTCAAGGAGAGTCTAGATAAGCAACTTGCAGGAAAAGTTACTGTCTGCTGGGCAGCAGAGGCAGGTCCAACGAGTTTCTGAGTTTCCAGTTGTGTGTTGTTCATTTGCCTTGGCAGGCCTTGCCCAGGTTACAACTTTTTCTAAGGGTGACATGAATGCCTCACTTGTGTCATTTGTCTTCATTGTTATTTTTCTTTATTTTGCCAACTTGATCTTCTCAAAGGCTTAACTTTTTCATGTCTGTTTCTTCACTTATCCAAATCTCCAGAGGAACTTTCAGAAGGTGACTACTCATTTTTATGTCCTTGATAAGCCAAATAGAGCTCTGTTTGAGATCTTTCAGTGCCTCAACATGAATACTTGACTGGATATATTTTAAGATAAGATATGATATTTTAAGGGTGAAATCAGTGATGAGATATACAATGTCATAGAGAATATTTTTAAATGAACAATGAAAGTAATTAAACTTTATCACTGTATCCCTAAGTAAACATTTCCTTTTAAACTTATTTCCAATTTTCAGTTAGAAAAATATGCTTACTTACCAGAAGATGGAATTGATATTGGTGTGTTTTCTTTATATTTTAAAATGGGTGTTTAAACACAAAGCTTAAGGAAGAAAGGTATATGTCCGTTCATTCTATGAACAAATGCTCTTTCTATATTATTTCGATGATCAGAACAGAGTTGTGTAAGTGAAAAAGAATACATGTTAGTAAAAAGTAATTTGAAAATGATATTTTTATAATATTTTTTCCCAGAGTTTTGGACAATTTTTCTGAGACCCCAGTGGAAGCAGAGACAGAAGTTTAAACAAGCTCTAGATGTTACTGCTGGGCACAGTTTTCCTAACTCTTGTCTCTCAGAGTCCTGGACAGTCAGAAACAATTTGCAGCCATAAAGCAAATACTAATTTCATACAGAATGAACCACCTCATAAGGGAAAAGAATAAAAACCCATTTCTAACAAAGAGATTAATTATAGGACCTACAGAACACCATATCTATGAGTAAAAGCCAAGACCAGTTTATATGTTTCCTTTTTTGAAAATCTGTTTTCTTTGGGTACATTTAAAAATGCATACCCAAATTTATGTTTTTACTATGACTCAATATCTTTCTTATAACTTTAAAGAAGACTATGATAGTTTTTTGTTCCAACCATACTAGACAGAATACATTCAGTGTATTGCTAAATTTCTGGATAGTGTCTCTATATAGTTTGGTGCCTGTGATAGGATGGAAAGTGCTTAGGACATTTTTTAATAAGGCACTCAAGGATAAAGTCAGCTGTGCTGCCATCTACTGAAATAGTGTCTCTTGAAGATTTGAAGATAATTTCATGCATCCATTCTAAGTAACGTTCTCGTTCTCCTCTGCCATATTCTGTTCCTGCCATTTGCTGTGTTACAGACAAGGAGGAATTCGTTGGCTATGGCCAGAAGTTCTATATTGGTAGGTAATGATTAATAAAAGGTGGGTCTTTGTCACTTGCTAAGTTATATTCATATGAATATAACTTATTATATGAATTATGAATGAGCCCGACTCTTCTGAAAGCTTCTTTTGCTGACGGATGTTCCCAAACTTGTTCCTTGTTCTGGTTTCTCTCTATCCCTATTTAAAAAAATAATCAGTATTCTGATGTGTTGATCATTTATTGTAATTCATCTGGTTTATACTGGATATCTCCTAATTATTCATCAAACACAAGTCTTTTGTTTTCTTCCAGTCTGTTCCATAATGTATTCACCTTACTCTAAAGAGACCAATTCTCTGACCACTACACTTATTTTTTATGTTCATGTTTCCATGAGCTGAGCAGAGCTTTCTGAAAGACCAGGCACCTTCACCATTCATTTAAAACCATGCTGGGCTTCCTCCTTATGTGAGACAGTGGGAAAATAGCAGGGCTGCAGGGTCTGTAAAGCAGAATGTTGGTCCCCAGGTCTGGATGCACATTGGAATCACTGGGGAGCTTTAAAAAAAATGGGGCCATTTTTCTGCATCCCTTCCAGAATAATTCAGCCCAAAAGCCATTAGGCAGGTTGAGTAGGGTAGGCATCTACACAAATGTGGAGAAGAAGCAGTCTAGAGTGGGGCATCAGAGCTTGAGCAGCGTGGGGAAGGCATCACTGCAGGGGTGATGGCAGCCTGGAGCAGGTCGTTGGAGCCAAAGTGAGTGGGGCAGCTGCCACCACTTGGGTCCTGACACCTCACAGCCTCTATAACTATGCCCCCCTTACCTAGTTTGGGCTTGGCACTTCCTGCCAGGCTGCTGGATACTATGCGTCCCCCATCCTGCCCAGGTGCTGTTAATTGATACAATAAGTAAATGTACTGAGGCGAATAAGAGTTAGATTTCCCACTCTTAGAGAAAGGAGTTACCCATACGGAATGGAGGAAGGCTAGAATGAAAACTGTAGTGTCGAATTGGCATTGTAGGCATTGGTGTGAACTCATGGTGTTCAACACATATAGATACAAGCAATGTAAATGTGTGCGTATTTATATATTCACATATAGTCCCTAGCTCCATCTTCTGACACGACCTGGGAATGGCTCTGAAATACCAGAAAGCCCTGTGATTCAGTAGGCAGATTATGTGGGATTCTAGGAGTTTGGAAATCACTACTAAGATGTCCAACTCTGCTACTGAGCACACAGTGGTGGGCAACCACCTAACCTGCCTGTGTCTAAGTGTATCCACCTGAAACATAAATCAAATCATGGCACACCCAACCCTCCACCGTCCAGCGACTTCCCATCCCACTTTGACCACAATCCAACACTTGACCAAGTCTCTGTGTGGCCTCCTGGCTTCCTTGCCAACCCCATTTCCTACCACTCTCCCTACTGCTCACTGCCCCTCAGTACACAGGCCTCCTTATCTTCCTCAAGCACTCCAAGCAAGATCTTTTCTCTGCACCTTTGCAACGCTGTTTCCTCAGCCTGGACTGCTCTTCCCCACAGACCTGGCTCCGTTACATCATTCAGAGCCCTGCTCAATGTTGACTTTTCAGAGACGCTTAAATGAACCTCCAACCTGAAAAAGCATCCCGGTCACTATCCACTTACCCTTCTTCTAAGCACTTATTTTTGTTGCAGTTTATTTTTCTCTCTCCTCCTGCATAAAATGTAAATTCCATGAGGAAATGGGCTTGGTTTAGTTGACCACTGTATCCCCAATACCCGGCACATAGCAGGCGCTGGACGCAACTTAGAGGTCACGTGGGGGTATTTTGCTGTTTTCCTTTGTATTGCTTCCTATCTTCTACCTTCAGACAGATGTGTGTTAATTAACTCTTCCGGATCACAATCACCGCATGCTCCTTCCGGTGTGAGACAGGAAGCGACCTCTCCTGCCCTGGGTCTCACGTCCTGTGCGTTTCTTCCCTCGCAGCCGGTTTCCGTCGCAGCATGCGTCTCTGCCGCCGCTGGTCCCACCTCAGCCAGCTGCGAGCCAAGGTATGCGGCGCCGGCACCTGCTCCGGCGCAGCGGGCGCCCCGTACGAGGAGGTGGTGCGGTACCAGCGACGCCCTGCAGACAAGCACCGCCTCATCGTGCTTGTGGGTATGTCCCCGAAGGCAGTGTCTCCTCATCCATGGCGAGGCTCTCCTGGATTCAGTAGTCTTGCATTGGGAGTAGTGGTAAAAGTAAGAGTCTTTATGGACCTGCATATGAACACCTTAAAAAAAAATAAAGCCTGGGCTTCCCTGGTGGCGCAGTGGTTGAGAGTCCTCCTGCCGATGCGGGGGACGGGGCTTCATGCCCCGGTCCGGGAGGATCCCGCATGCCGCGGAGCGGCTGGGCCCGTGAGCCATGGCCGCTGAGCCTGCGCGTGTGGAACCTGTGCTCCGCAACGGGAGAGGCCACAACAGTGAGAGGCCCGCGTACTGCAAAAAAAATTAAATAAATAAATAAATAAAGCTTGTTTTTTATGTGTGTTTATAAATAAAACGTTATGGATCATGCTTTAATTGTCTACAATTGAATGCAGTATGCCATGGTGTATATGAACCTGTGTAATAAGAAGATGTAGTATGATTAGGTTATAAGCGAGATTTTTTTTTAGTATCTGGTTTAGAGTTTGTTCTATAAGCATAGATGAATGTTTACCCCCAGACTGGATCATTAGTCTATATTAGAAATAAAAATGCTTAAGATTCATTCCCTTAAGAAATTTGTAACCATCTCCTTTAGAAGTGCCTAAAAGTCTTCTGGACTGTATCTTTGGTGCTGAAGAACAGGGCAGATAGTGCTGGGATGATCTACTTTTTCAAAAAATTTACTTTATGTATTTTTGGCTGTGTTGGGTCTTCGCTGCTGCACTCTTTCTCTAGTTGCAGCGAGCTGGAGCTACGCTTCCCTACGGTGCACGGGCTTCTCATTGCAGTGGCTTCTCTTGTTGCGGAGCATGGGTTCTAGGTGCGTGGGCTTCAGTAGCTGTGGCACGTGGGCTCAGTAGTTGTGGCTTCCGGGCTCTAGAGCAGAGGCTCAGTAGTTGTGACGCATGGGCTTAGTTGCTCTACAGCATGTGGGAGCTCCCTGGACCAAGGCTTGAACCTGTGTCCCCTGCATTGGCAGGCGGATTCTTAACCACTGCGCCACCAGGGAAGCCCTGAGATGATCTACTTTGTGACCAAGATCTCTGCAAAGCTGGTTACTGCAGCAGTAGGAACTTACCTCTTACTGCCATCTTCTCTGTGTATTCCAGTTGTGATCAAGGCAGGCCCCTTTGGAGCAGAACAACATACCTTACAGCCAGGACCAGCTACAGAATTTTTAGGATGCTGGGCAAAATAAAAATGCAAAAGCCCCTTATTAAAAAATGATTAAGAATTTCAGTGTGGGAGCAGAAGAGCATTAAGCCAAGCGCAGTAGCCTAAGCATGGGCTTGTGGACCACACAGTTCTCTGCTCATGAAGCCAGCCCTTTCTCCAGTTGCACATGGGGGTGCTGACTCCACCATCTGTCAGGAGATGTGTCCCTGAATTCTGTAATTGTGGAAGCTGGTTATGATGTGATAGGAACTTCATGGGAAGAGAAAAGGCAGCTTGTCTCAGATGATTTGACTCGAGGCCAGAGAATTCTGAATATCCAACATTAGACGAAGTTTGCTGGGGTGACAGGTTTCTGCAATTCCCTACCTCATTTCTGAATGTTGGAGAAGTGTGGGTTACTCCATGGGTCACCAAGAAAATTCCCAAGAGTTTTCTGGGAAGAGTTTATGTCAATTCATGAGAATGGAAACTATGTTATTTCCCCAATACCATGTGCTCTCAAGTGTCTTCAACAGGAAGACTGAAGTGATGATTTCATCATGTAACTCTACTTATCCACCTCTAATAATTTCCATATATGGTGTTTTGTGTTTAGGACCTTCTGGTGTTGGAGTAAATGAACTGAGGAGACAACTCATTGAACTTGATCCGAACCGTTTTCAAAGTGCTGTGCCACGTACGTTTACTTTTTCTTTCATAGGGGTTCATGTTTTGGTAGAACTTTCTTTGCCTCTGCAGATGTACTCATCTCACTTAACTATGTTATACCATCTTTGTTGTAAGAATATAAGACACAAGAGATAGTCCTCAATATTTCTAACTATATTTATTTTAATAGAGGAAATTGATTTACTAGCGTGTAGCCTAGGTAGGCTTTTAAAAGGTGACTCTTCTTTTCATTTTTTAGCAATCATATAGATAACCTTTCAGGAAAACTAAATATTTAGCAGTAATGGATAACATTCATTCAGTACTTACTATCTTTCTGGCGGTATGCTTGGCTTTTTAAATGCTTTATCATATTTTAAATTTTAATACATGCACATATAATTTTATATAAACTATAAGTATTATACCATCCAAGCTGGAGGAGCGTGTGGGTGTGGGTGCTTCCCCTTCACCTCAAGGCAAGAGAGAAGAAGTTAGGAAAACCACTTAAAGAGCTTAATATGTGTTCCCTGCTGTTTGGGAGACACAGAAGACTGGTGTCAGAATTATATCTGAAAAATCTAAAGGATGAGAGCTTAGAGGAAGTGGCCAAAGGCTATATTTTGGGAGGTAGCTGCCCTTTTAGAGTCTGTCACAGCAAAAGAGTTGTGATTTTTCCCAAGGACCAGATCTGGGTGGATGACGTGGAAGAAAGTCAGCCTGGGGTTGTCTTGGTTCTTGCCCAAGAGGAAGCCTCTGTAAAAGGAGGCCAAAACTGAACCCCCAGATACCCGAGGGTGTGGAAGAAATCACAGATGGCTAGGTGGAATAGAGATGGATTTGGGATATGCAGCAGCGCTGGTGGTGGTGGTGGCCTCTGCAAAATAAGCCACTACATCCTCTAGGAGATAAAGAGCCAGATTTATACATCTGCCAGGTCTAAAAGGAGCCAAGAGCAACCAGCATCTGCATCAATTAAAGTAAGAATTTTCCTGTGCTGCTCGCCTCTCCTCTCTCTCTCTGCCCTCTAGCCTTGCAGAGTTATAAAATTGGGGGAGGAGAAGTAGAAATGCAATGAAAGGGAAGAGAAGAACTGAATCAAACTCACTTTCCTGACTTCTGACTTCTCTGATGGCAGGCTTCCCTGGGTGAGGCCAGTCTGAGCCCGTTGTGGGGAGAAGAAGCCTAAAATATAAATGAAGTTCATAATTTCGATTATTACATGGGAACGGAATTTTAATTATTAAATTGAGGCTGAGTTTTTGGCATGAATGGTAATGAACTTTTTTTTAAAACCAAAGAGCCATCAGGAGAGTCAGGGGAGTTTCAACCAGGGCCAGGGAAAACAAAGTTGTTTTATGATCACATTCCATTGGTTGTGCCTTCCAAGTGCAGTTTACATATGTAAGAATGGACACTAACCTCAAAAACAAAAACTAATAAAGAAATCACCATTTTCAATAATCTGGATAAAAATAAAATGCCCACAGAACACAGAAGAATTGTTAGTTGTCTGGATAACCATCATTCAAAGTGGGAATATGTCGTCCATATTTTGCTTTTTAAATTTAGTGAACAGTTTTAAGCTTAAAATGAATGCCTTAAAATGAATTATGCACCAATTCACAGACTTTAACCTACCATATAAAATACAGTCCAACAGAAGCCAAGGAGAAAGGGTCATCTTAGGCTTATATTAACATAATTTACTATCACCTGAGAACTAGAAGTTTTTTCAGTACAAAGCTTTAGAAGAGGGACTTCCCTGGCAGTCCAGTGGTTAAGACTCCACGCTTCCACTTCAGGGGGCACAGGTCCGATCCCTCGTTGGGGCACTAAGATGCCGCATGCTGTGCAGCATGGCCAAAAGACAAAAACAAAAATGCTATAGGAGAAGTGGCATAACTGTAGGAACTATAAGGATATAAAGGGAGGCTTGAAGAAAGAAAAAACAAAAATGATCCCCAGATGACCTTTGCTTTCTGAGCTTCTTGAAATGTCTGGAACTCCTTTTATCATTTAGGGCCTGTTTCAGATTGCTACTTGGTTGTTTCCATGTGTTGATATCATCAGATGTTGATCTGTTTCATCCTTAAACTTTATCAAATACAAATACACATTGTTTTATGAATAAGGAGAATTTTTGTAATACAGGTTAAGGGACTAGCAACTTTGCAGTAGATACAGGTCACAGAGTTGGAACCGTCTCTTATTCATCTTTGTGTTCTAAGAATCTAACATGATAGCGGGAACACAGGCACTCAGTATATGTTAGTTGACTAAATGGATGAGCAGACAATGAATCACTTTTAGGTACTAAATGAACTCCTATGTTCTACACCAGGTACTATTTAGGCTGAAGAATCTATAATCAAAGTGGTGATATCAAAGAATCAGACTGAATCCAGACTCCACCAATCTTTCCTTTCTGGAGATCACTAAAACTAATCACCATCTCACTTGGATATTAATGTATCTGGGCAAAACTGCAGACTGTCATGAGCTTTCTCCATTTCAAATCTGAGACAATCTGGCATAATAGGAGACATTAGTCTGGGAGGAGTCAGGACACCTAGGTGCTTGTTTTCAACTTTGTTTTTCATTTGTTTTATTCCTGTGAGCAAGTTAGTTACTCTCTAAAATCTTCAGTTACTTACCAGTAAACTACGGATAATAACCTTTTACCTAGCTACGAATGTGAAGGATGAAATGAGATCTTGGGAAATGTATTACCTAAACATAAGATATTGCTGGTTTTGCTACCCGGGGGCCTTAGCCACCTTAGGGCTCAGATATACTTCACTACTTCCTGTTCTGAAGTAACAGCAAGAGTTCCCTTAGGGCCTTCTTATCTTGGCTTAATCCATAATGCACTCTGGTCTAGTTTATACCACGAACACTTAACAAAGGCTTATGATTAGCTGATTTTGATATGAGAACTTCTACTTTCTTATCACCAGTCTGGCTCCCTTTTTTGGTTCTAGCATTAAATTTATCTATCCATTAATGTATTAATTTATTTATTTTGATCAGACATCTTTATCCAAATGCATATGGGTAGTAAAACATTTTGAAGATTCTAAAATCTTTTTTAAAATTCCCTTTTTTTGTCAGATACTACTCGTTCCAAAAAGAGTTATGAAATGGATGGCCGTGAGTATCACTATGTGTCAAAGGAAACATTTGAAAGCCTCATGTATAGTCACAGGTAAGCTAGACGTCCAGAATCTGATTCTCCCCTCTGGTTGTTTAACATTCAAAATAGAACCCCTATTTTTATGCATTGTCCAAAACTCCTGGGGTAATTTTTTTTTGCTTCTGGAAAACTAAGTAAGGAAATGTATATTGATTTACTAGTACACCAAATCATTGAGTTTGGAGAGGGAGCAGAACTGAGCTGCAGATTTTAGAGAATTTGAAGTAGTTAAGTCCTAGATCTCCTAACATATTTGTTTTCTCCTGTCAAACATCCACTAATTCATTTTGTGCCATCAGGGTCCACATATTTTATTCTATTCTGTTGGAGTTTATCTTTATGTTATTACTAATAATATTTTACCTGTAGAAACAGTTCTTTTCTTTATCCCACCCTTGCAGGATGCTCGAGTATGGTGAGTACAAAGGCCACCTGTATGGCACTAGTGTGGATGCTGTTCAAGCAGTCCTTGATGAAGGAAAGATTTGTGTCATGGACTTAGAGCCTCAGGTGGGTCTGTGGTGGTGTATTTCCCATCTCCCCAAAGTAATGAATGCATGTCATCCATTTTATGCACATGCTTTAGGTTGTAGTTGAGACACTTTATTCTGTTAGGATAAGACCACTTCCCATATCTAAGGACCAGGATCTTACTTGAAGGATCAATTGCCATTATCTTGTCTTAGCTGAGGAAAAAAATCTAGTTTCTCAGACAAAAAAAAAAACAAAACAGAACTGAGCAGGTAGCCATAAAGAAAACTAAGAATCTTCCTTTGACCTTGATCACAAAGGCATCAAGGTAACTTCCTGTGGAGGGAATAACATGTTGCTTTACACAAGGAGGTGAGGTTCCTATGTTTTCATATCGATAGCTGTCTCCCTGAGACCATATGTGGAATAGAGCAGAAATAAGCGAGTTAAGGTAAGATAAAAAACATACAACATGTAGTCCAAATTTTTATAATCCTGTATTTTCTTTGTATTTTCTGTAGTCACGTAAAAATATATCTTGTGTGCTAAAGAAAATCAGGGGACATGAGATTTGTTCTCACTTGGTGGTCAAACTGGTGGTCAGTGTGAAGATGTCAGTTTTATCTGGTTTGAGACAATGGCAAGAAGAAAGGGAAGTGAGGGTGAAACAGAGCTGATTGGCCTTGGGAGTCTGTCCTTGTCTTTTCCCCATGAGATCATGTATAGAATCCTATTCTCAGATTTCAATAAGGATGTCATAGCTAGCAAGAGGAAGAACCAGTATTTGATCTTAATTTTGATTCCAGAACTCCATCTCTTAATTATTAAAATGTTTTTTAGAGTTGAGGACTTGGGAGCACATGAGAATATACTCTGGTTAAAAATAACTGCTAATTTCTGTTCTTAGAAATTTTGAGAACATTCATGTTGATTCTAGGAAATTAGGACTTCTGTTTTTAGATCTTCAATCTCATGCTCTGCCAACTGAGATATTTTGGTTGCTAGGACTTCTGTTCTTAAATGTGCATTTAATTTTTCTGTGTAGGGTATTCAAGTGGCTCGAACCCATGAACTGAAGCCCTATGTCATATTTATAAAGCCATCTAGCATGAGTTGTATGAAGCAATCTCGGAAAAATGCCAAGATCATTACAAACTACTTTGTGGACATGAAGTTCAAGGTAAGATACAGAGGAAATAGATGAGTGTATTGTGGGGTTTTTTTCCTAGTCAAAAAATTACTGTATTGTTTCCAGAGCGTCCCTATGTTAAGGAATGTAATTTTTGTTTCTAATGAAACAAAAATTTATGATTTTTGTTTCATTTATCCTTTTTACTGGACATCATTTATAGATATTAAAATAAAATTTAATAATACTATAAGGCTACTCATTTTTTTTCTCCTGTTTTGGGGTTTAGCTTTTAAAAAAAAGGCCCTCAAGCCACAATTTGCAGTCACACAGAAATTGGGTGTGTGTATTTTAAATAGATTACTTATTTTACAAAAGCATTTGAATTTACTTTAAAATGCTCTAGTTAATTATCTCAACTGTAATATGAGATACCTTTATAAATATATATTAAAACACAAAGGATGTTTATTAATGATTATAGCAATAATAGAGGGGCAAAGCCAGGTGGGATTAATCAGTGATTCTTTTTCCCAGATATACATATATATTTTTTTCGTTAAATACACTTTAAATATTTTAAATCATAACATACATTCAGCAAGGTGTATACATCTTAAGTGTACAGCTCAATGACTTTTTACATGTGTATGCACCCAGGTAACCATCACCTAGATCAAGATATTACATCCACTTGTTTGTGTGTGCATGTAAGTGTGTGTGGTAAAAAACATATAACATAAAACACAAAACTTGGGCTTCCCTGGTGGCGCAGTGGTTGAGAGTCCGCCTGCCGATGCAGGGGATACGGGTTCGTGCCCCGGTCCGGGAAGATCCCACATGCCGCGGAGCAGCTGGGCCTGCGCGTCCGGAGCCTGTGCTCCGCAACGGGAGAGGCCACAACAGTGAGAGGCCCGCATAGTGGGAAAAAAAAAAAAAAAAACACAAAACTTACCATCTTAACCATTATAAGTGCACAGTTAAGTAGTGTTAAGTCTATTTATATTGTGAAGCAGATCTCCAGAACTTTTTCATCTTGCAAAGCTCAAATTAAACATATGGCCTGCTCCACGAATTTGCATGTCATCCTTGAATAGGGGCCGTGCTAATCTCTACATCATTCCAATTTTAGTATATGTGTTACTGATGGGAGCATGAGGTATCATTGTATTATCCTTTATCTCTCTATTTTTACCTTCATTATTTTGTCAATGGCTACCGTATGAAAGTTTGATTCTCCAGTTTGCATTTCAAACAGTGGAGTCTGTGGATATATTCTCTGAGTCTTATGGGCATCTCAAATTCTGTTCTCATTTTTATGGCAATCTAAAAAATTAACAAAATTGCTTCTGGTCATCTTATAAAGGAGTACTGCCACAAGATCTCAGTGCCTGTATTTATGTTTGTGTTTATGATTGCATTAGCAATAAGTTGTACTATTTTAATTATTGTGGACAAATAAGAAAATAGTAGCAATGGATTTAATGCATTAGTGCCAAGTGAAGGCCAAATGACCTTGACTAAACAAACATTTCACAATAGTAGAAATAGACAATATTATAGGTGAATTCAGTCATCATGAAGCAAAGAGTAATAAAGGTATGCCTCATTTCGAAGAACCAGTTCATACCATCCTCATGTGCAAAGTGGCCATTTTGTATCTGCAAAATAATGTCATTCTTATCAGATTAATGTTCATTTGAAATTTATGTTTTAAGTTTTATTTATATTTAACTGGTAAAATTTCTTTGGTTTTATGTTGTATATGGTTTGAGAGCTTCAAGTGTTTAGATAATAGAGTAAGATAATTTAAGCCCAAATAGGAAGTTGAGAGGATTGGTCTGTCTACAAACTGTTACTCAATTTTGTGAAAACCTGACCTGGGAGACATTAAGCAAGACTAAAGATAGAAACATAAGTTTTGTGGTTTAGAATGGAGGACATTTATATGACATAATGGTGTTTATAAACAGCTACACAACTGAATGTAACAGCAATTACAAACTGCATATTATTTCTATTTGTCTCATTAAGTTTGCTATGCATATTTTTCGATTTCTCCTAAAGGATGAAGATCTACAAGAGATGGAGGATTTAGCCCAAAAAATGGAGACTCAGTTTGGCCAGTTTTTGGATCACGTGATTGTGAATGACAGCTTGCAAGATGCATGTGCCCAGTTGTTGTCTGCAGTTCAGAAGGCTCAGGAGGAGCCTCAGTGGGTACCAGCAACATGGGTTTCCTCTGATACTGAATCTTAAGGAGGCCTTCTGCTTAATACTGGAGTTGTAACAATGTTCACCTATTACAGAGAGCTGGAAAAACAGCTGCAATCTAAAACAGCACTATTGCATTTGCCCTATTATAATGTGTGCAACTTTAAAAGTACTGCAGTTCATTAATTAATCTTATTTGAAAAAACAACCTGTATCGTATGGTTATGTAGAGTTATCTATTTGGCTTTCAGGGAAAAATGTGTTCCTTTACCTCATATGCAGCAATTGGTAGGAATAAAACAATGTTAAGTCACTGAGTAAAAGAACCTTTCACAGATTTCACATGGCTTTTGTATGATTCAGACAAAAAGAGCTTTCGTAAATAAAATACGTCATATTTAATTTCAGACACTGTATTTTACCTTATGAAACTTCTGTTGTATAAACATGGATTTGACAAAAGGTACCTAGTTGACTAACTGCAAGAAAGAAGGGTTAATATACACATTTCACATCTAACATCAAAACTTACGGAAACAGCACTGCTCTCATTTTACACATTAGGCTGCAAGGAAAAAGTATTCTTTTGATCAGGGCTGCAACAATCATTAATTTTCCCAAAAGCCAGTATCTACATTTATGCCTAAATTAGGAAAAAGCAATGGATTTTAGTGCTAGAGACCAACATCTGAGAAAACCACGGGATGAGGATGTTATTCCACGAAGTCTTGTTTTTCTTACTTCCTAGAGTCTGAGACTTCCAGTCGCTAAACTTGCCCTAGTATCTGTTCATCTTCTGCATCATTCCCTAACTTTTTCCACATCCATGCCATCCCTCTGCTCTTTCTTAACTATAAAACAGAGTGTATGCTTCAAAACATCTGTAGCTTTTAAATTTAAAGTGAATAAGTGTTATTTTTCTAAGAAACTCGACCAAACGAAACGGAGAAAATTAAGTCATTTTTAACACTCATGTGACCCCGGATTTGATTTTATGCCGTGCTTCTTTGGATGGAGGATAAGCAACTGGAGAGAATCTGAGAATTGCCTCTATCAACACACATATACACACACACACACACACACACACACACAAGCAACTGGAGAGAATCTGAGAATTACCTGTATCAACACACACACACACACACACGCACGCACGCACGCAACTGGAGAGAATCTGAGAATTACCTGTATCAACACACACACACACACACACACACGCACGCACGCACGCAACTGGAGAGAATCTGAGAACTGCCTGTATCAACACACGCGCGCGCGCGCGCCTGGTGGCTAAACGGGTGAGTAACTCCGACGCCTCGGAACGTCGAGCTTGGCAAAGCGGGGGCAGGCGGAGACCCGGCCCGGGGGCGGTGGCATAGTCAGGCGCGAAGCCCCCGCCTCCCGCAGGTCCCGGAGGCGGCGGCGTAGCGGGGAGCCAGGCTCCAGCCGGCGGCTGTTGCGCCGAGAGAGCCAGGCCGGCACAGCGCCATGCGGACGAACTCGGGGCTCCGGGTGGAGGAGGACCACCCGGTGAGCGGTGAGGTGCGCGTTGGCCGCTGCCGCTACCTCTGGGGCGGAGTGGACACCGACATGCTGGGGACCAGAAGGGGACAGCCCAGCTCGGGGAGCGCGCGCATCGGCCCATTTGGCGCTCACAGGATAGGGCTGGGGGTCGGGGGCGGGAAGTTCTTCTCAAGGCCGGACCCGAACTCCAGGAGCTGGGCGAGGAGCCAGGCTTGAAGTTTCCGGGGGCCTGCGTGCGCATGTTGCCATGACGACGCCTCACCCTGCTGCCGCCCCTTCCCCTTCGGGTCCGGGGCCTGCCACAGAGGGTCTCTTTATCGACTTCTCCGGAGGGCATTTAGCCGCCCGGGAAAGAGCCGTTTGCCAGCGGGGACTTTTAATCCTGGGCTTCTCTCACTTCCCTCGAACAAATCACCGCAACCACTTGGGAAACCATGGAAAAATCGTGATTGCTACACCGCACCCGCTGGAGTCTCTCCTCCCGGGCATATCAGCCCTGACTCCGACGCCCCCTTTTCCGCAGGAGTAGACTGGAAAAGCCCCACCAGGTCTCCGCGCTCCCCCTCGCTCCCACCCTGATGGAGGAGGCTGCGGGCCAGAGCGGCCTCTGCGGCGCAGTTCGATGACGCATTGCGCCTGTGCGCGGGGCCCGCTGGGCGGGTGTGAACCCGGGCGGGGTGTGAGCGACCCGCAGCTGGGAGTCAGCGGCTCCCAGGCAGCCCAGCTTTAGACGGAATGGGGAAGAAGCAGGTGGTAAGCGAGCCTTAGTTACTTTCAGTTCAGTTGAGCCGTCCTACTTTTGAGGAGTGTCGAGGTTGGGTTTCTGGATGGATGATACGTCATTTTTGCGGGACTTTTGAAATGTGGAGTTATCGTGTGAACTGAGTCTTTGGTGAGAAAGCGGTCCATAGCATCTTTAGAACGATACCGCTTTGTAGATAGATAGAAAGAGCAATAACTATCCTTCTTTGCTGGTTGAATTTTGACAACTGGATAGGGTTAAGACAGCTGGCCTTGTCCTAATCTTTTAGCATTTGTATTAACACACTTTTTGAATGAATGGATAGGTAAATGGGACAGTTGTGGAACAAACTACGAGTGTTTAAAATTTAACCTTTTAAAATCAATGTCCTTTGCAAGCAGCTTGAGATACTTGGAACATTAAACTGATTTCTAGGCATTTTTGTTAGTATTTTATTTTGAAAGATTCCAGAGTGCTACTTAACTGTAATTTCTCTGAACTGCAAACACTTTTCTTATTCATGTAAAATAGCATTTATAAGTTTTTTTTTCTTTCTGCCCTAAATGCGTTTTTCACACTGTATGTTTCAGAGTATGTTTTTAAACAGTATGTTACTATGTGGCTTAAAACTTCCATTTGCTTCCCATTGAATTAAAACAAAATCTCTAATAATTGGTGATGTTGAGCATGTTTTCATGTGCCTCTTGGCCATCTGTATGTCTTCTTTGGAGAAATGTCTATTTAGGTCTTCCGCCCATTTTTTGATTCGGTTGTTTGTTTTTTGATACTGAGCTGCATGAGCTGTTTGTATATTTTGGAAATTAATCCCTTTTCAGTTGCTTCATTTTCAAATATTTTCTCTCATTCTGAGGGTTGTCTTTTCATCTTGTTTATGGTTTCCTTTGCTGTGCAAAAGCTTTTACGTATAATTAGGTCCCATTTGTTTTTATTTTCATTACTCTAGGAGGTGGGTCAAAAAAGATCTTGGTGTGATTTATGTCAAAGAGTGTTCTTTCTATCTTTTCCTCTAAGAGTTTTATAGTGTCCGGTCTTACGTTTAGGTCTTTAATCCGTTTTGAATGGTACAGATGAACCTATTTGCAAAGCAGAAATAGAGACACAGACGTAGAGAACAAACGAGTGGACACTAAGGAGGGAAGGGGCACATGGGATGAATTGGGAGATTGGGATTGACATATATAACAACTATGTATAAAATAGATAACTAATGAGAACCTGCTGTATAGCACAGGGAACTCTACTCAGTGCTCTGTGGTGACCTAAAAGGGAAGGAAATCTAAAAAAGAGAGGATATATGTATACATATGGCTGATTCACTTTGCTGTACAGCAGAAACTAACACAACATTGTAAAGCAGCTATACCCCAATTAAAAAAAAAATCCAGGCTCCTTCCCTTTGTCTTCCTAAGTAATCTGCCCATGCCTTGATAACTGTGCTTCATCCTTATTGGCCTTCTTTTATCTGGAACTCTCTAAGCCCTATCTCCCATAAAGGACTTTGTATTTGCTCCCCTTTGGCTCCTTTCTTATTCAGGTCTCAACTCAAATATCTCCTAACTAAAGAGAGACTTTTCCTAACTAAAGTAGCACTCCTCATTCTTCTCTTCCATATATATATATATAATATATATACTTAACGTTATTGTCTAATACTTAACCACTAGAATGTAAGTTCCATAAGAGCAAGGATCCCTCTGTTTTGTTCATTACTATATCCCTGATGCTTAGAACAGAGCCTGGTCTGTAGACATTAAGGAATATAGGAAGGAAGGAACTTTATATGAAATTCAGAAGTGATAGGACAAATTAAAATTGCCCATCTGATTCTCATCAGTACCTCCTGGGTTTCACTTGACGAATAGGATTATCAAAAATTTGAAATACATGAAGTAAAGATGCTCTAAGGTTTTTACTTACAAGAAGTTTTCTTTTTCTTTTCCCCATAGCGTCCTCCACGAGCCCTTCCACCTGTGCCAAGGTAAAAATAATTTACAGTAATTTTATTATTGAGTTTTAAGAATGCAAAGTGAGTAAAGTGAGAAAAATTGACTAGTACTTTTACACAATTATAATAATTCAGAAGAGACTTCCTGAAAGTTTAAAGATGAATAATTCTTGAATCATCAAGATAACAGTTATAATTAAATGCTCTGTTTCAGAGACTAAATGTCCACATGTTAGGATAATGGATCCATTCTTAATGTTTTAATGTCTTGTTTATCAGAATTCTGATCCTCTTTTGTTTGCTAGAATAGTTTCCTCAGAGTTTAAGCTGATTTTAATCAGTGACAAAATAAGAGTTCTTAATCTGTTTAATCCACTTTATTAATAGACAGTAGGGAATATGTATATGTAGGTTCAGAAAATATTGGGGTTACTTTGTTAGTCTTATTAAACAGCTTATTACTGATAAATAATAAGCTAGTTTGTAAACTAGCTGATTTTGTGTGAAAGCTAATTTTATTTTAAGTTTGTAATGATTTAAGTCAATTTTCAGTCTAACAATATAATAGATTTCTAATTAACAGAGTTTCTCTTTTTGTCTCTCTCCTGATTAAATTTGGTCGGTGTCATATAAAGTGCTAATCAAGGTGAGTTAGTTCACTGTTAATGTAAAACTTTCTAAATACAGTATTTGGTGTTTGAAAGTTAGTTTGAGTCCTTCATTTTCTCTTAAACTTGAATCTGAATAGTATAATTTATAATGCTACAATTTTTTATCATAGTAATCTCCTATGACTGCCGTTTTTAAAGGATGGTTGATATATAACACTAGTTATGTGGCTGATATTTGACCTTATAAATTAAAAAGCATTCATCCCTGAATGGAGTCACCTAGAACATAACTGTTGGCTAGATTTTAGTTCCATAATAGGGACTACATCTTCCTTTGTCTCATTTCATCAGGATAGGCTGGGTTATGTCACACTAACCCCAAAATCTCAGTTACTTAATATTATACGGGGTTTTTCTGGTTAATGCAAAGTCCATTGTAGCAACAATCCAGGACAGTTACCTTTCTCTACCTCTTCACTAATGATGTAGTGATCCCGGCTGCTTCCATGCTGTGGTTCTGCCATCTTAACATGAGACCTTCTCAGTTGCCACAGCAAGGGAAGGAGAAGCTGGAGGGTTACTCACTGGCTTTTTCAATGTTTTGGCCCCCAAATGGCACAGATCACTTCATCTTGCAGCCTATTGGCCAAAACCAGTCATAGGCCACACCTAAGTGCAAGGGGGCTGGGAAATGTAGGGGATCAGATGAATATTTGGTGAGCCCACTTTCTGTCACAGTTTATAACATTACTGACCAGCCATGAGCTACCGGTACTGTACTATGGGCTCCCTTTGACTTTGTCAGTCTCTTGCCTTCTTCCCCTAATGTATAGAAATTGGCTGGACCCAGGGGAAAATAGGGAAAGGTCTTCCCTACTAAAAGTTCCCCTTTGACTTTTCCCTGCATTGAATTTTAGGCAGCCTTTTCTGTTGTTCTTTCTGTTTTATAGATGATATTCCACTTAGTCGTCCTAAGAAAAAGAAGCCCAGAACAAAAACCACGCTAGGTAAGAAGTGTTCTCTGTTGTGTGGGATCACAAGTTTTCCCAGGACCTCAGGCATGCTAAACATCACAGATCAGGGAGAGGCCAGGCCCCAGTCCCAAGTCACTGCTGTGTTAAGGATAGAATCCAGTTCACTTTGAAGCAGTGGGATTCTTGGTGGCAGTGAGGGACAAGGTAGTGGGCAGCCTGAAGAGTATCTAGATACATTTGTGTAGTAAAGGGTTATGCTGCCCTGGATCTTACTTCCACAACATTCTTGAACTCTTTGAGGTCTTTCATCCCTAGATAACATAAGTTGTCTTGAGCTATGATTGGTTCCAGACCCTTGAACAGGATACCGGATTTAGAGACACAAGGTTCTTGGATCCCTCATTTCAGTCAGAGAGTCTCTGCATTAGAACATGAGTCTGAAAGCAGGGCCGTATCATCCAGGTATTAAAGCTCCAATAATGAGCAAGTTCTGTGAACTTTTTTTGTCCCATTCACTGATAATCCTGGATGTTCTGTCAGTAACTCAAACTCAGCACGTCCAGAATTTATCATCACTTTCAACAATTAATCAAGTTTTACTGCTTACTTACAAATTTCTTTTAATGCCCCCCCCACCCCCACTCTCCCAGTGACTGGGGCTGGAAACCTCAGTCGCCTCTCACTGGTCGCTTCACTCTACTTGCTGCCTCTCACAAGCTTGCTTCTTCTGTAGTATCTTTTACGTTTCTTTCCCCTTGTCATTTCCACTGTCAGGACAACCGTAGTTAGCCTAGCTCCTTTCTTCTTCTCACCTGAGCTATTGGGGTAGCCTCCAACATTGTTCTGTACTTATAGCTTTCTTCCACCCTAGTCGGTCCTGCCCACCACTGCTGGATGAACTTCCTAAAGCTCGTAGCTGATCATACCTTATACCTGGTTGGAAACTTGTATTAGCTTATCATTGCCTAACAAATGGCGGAATACATGGTGGGTGGAGGAAAAGAGAGAAATGGAAATGGATGCATAGAGAAAGACATACAGATATGCAACAAAAAGAAAAGAGAGGCAGAGAAACTTAGATTCACAAAGATACTGAAGTGCTAGGCCCTAAAAATATACTCACAATTAAGTACGGACATGTACATGTGGATTTAGAAAGGTCACTGGTGAAGGATGCAATAAAGACTGAGTTGGAGTAGCAGAGGTAGGGCTCTATCCCAGCTACCAGCTTTTTTTCTTGTAAAAAAGAGAAAAAAAATCAGTGCTCTAGACAAAAAAGGAGGTGTATTGCTAGGCTGTTATTAAAATTGTTTTTCAATTAGGGTACTTCAAATTTTTCACTCCTACAGTTTGCAGTTCTTCTACATAAAATAGTAGGTGGTGGGGAAGAGATATTTCTATAGGTTGGATTGCTAGCAGTAAAACTGCTAGACAGAAGGACCTATGCATTATTAATATGATAAATTTCTGCTAAATTGCCTTCAAGGGAGTTGTTATTTTCTTGCCACCAACAGAGTTTGAGTGTCACATTTGCTAAATCCTTGAGAACATTGGAAAATATCAATCTTTCAATTCTTTTTGTCAACTTAGTGGGCAAAAAGTAGCTTATTTTAGTTTCCGTTTCTCTGAATACTAATGAGGTTAAGCATCTTTTCATTTGTTTATTCACTCATTTGTATTTCTTCTTTTGTGAAGAAGCAATGTAGTGAATGTAATGAAGTAAAATTCAAATCTGCCAAAATGGGTCGAAATCTGTTCAAAGATTTGATGAGGGGAGAGATTGAAATGATCAGATGAAGAGATTTTTAAGTAGTCTGTTAACTCCAGTTATCCGTGATGACTTTATCGTGTGTTAATTTATTAATGAAGGACTAAACTATATACAGGCTGATAATTCTCAAGGCATAAGACAAGAACATTCCCTATGGTGACAGTTTCCATTACATTTTCACCTTTTTGAAAGTTCAGAAGCAGTTTTCCTCC